>NC_083743.1:1756820-2056820 GCF_033458585.1 Syngnathus typhle
ATTGACCAATTGAATGAGTTCCGGTCGACGTCTCGAGCTGTCATTCGTTTGACTTTTTAGTAACCGAGGCAGTGAAGGCATGTTGGAAAATGTTTTGTGCCGCACTCATCTTCAGTTTATTGGAGAAGTGAACACACAAAGAGAATTACAGGAAGCAAACTTCAGAAGAGCCTGCTGGCTTCATGCTAACATACATATAATGGAATACAGCTTTCACGTGCTAACAGTTAGCATCAGGCGGATATCGAAAGAACGCGCGCAGTCAATATGGCCGTAGTCTCGGGCATCTATTCCACAAGTCACGTCGAGGAGCAACGTGATAAGTGGCGACTTTCTCAAAAACGCAGAACGGGTCGTTCAAGCGCCAGTCAAATCCCTGACAACGACCGCGACCGCCGGTATTAAAGTGGGACAGACGCGTCAAGCGCGGCTTGAAAGTGTCCATTTCTTGATATGCTCACCCATGGTGGCCATTTGCAGCTGAAAGCTCACACGCAAGTGTCCATTTCTTGGAATTTTAGCCCACGGTCGCCATTTTGCAGACGAAACCAAACGAGAGCATGTCGACAATCAAGTTGGGCTGTTGCGCTCGGATTTTGGAGCAGAGATCCCCAAAAAGGTCCCTTTTGCCCATTTCCGCCCCGGTTGATGGTCCAGCAATGTGTGGGACCATCTGCCATTTTTGACAAATCTTGTCACATTGCTGGTTGGGAAGCGGAGCGAGCGAGCGAGAGAAAGAGAGGGGGGAGAGAGAGAGAGAGAGAGGGGGGAGAGAGAGAGCGAGAGAGAGAGAAAGATTGCCAAGGCAGTTGCCGCGTTGGCAGTCATTCACTCAGTCCCAACATGGAGTCCAAGTCGTCCAATCAACGTTATAGGGCGCTCGGAAACGAGCGTTTGGAGATCAATTGGAATGGCATCAGAACGGAGGGTGCGGTCGCTATTGAAAGTCAGGCGTCGGTACCGCCGAGGTCGTTTCTGCTGTCGTCGGTCCCGACGAGGTCGTTTCTGCTGTCGTCGGTCCCGACGACTTCTTGATGACACGGGTGCTGTTGCTGGTCCGGATGACGTCGTTTCAATCCATATCGGTATCCCTGTCAGCGTGGGCGGGCACGTCGGGATCACGGGCGCTTAGAGCAAACTCTGCAACGACTGATCAAATTTTCCGGCAGGTCCCCGGCTTCGGTTCGAGGCTCGGGTTTGCTGGAAGACAACAAGACGGGCTTTCAGGACGGCTTTTTGGTGTGGCTTCCAGCCGGCCGGCCAGGCGGCGAGCACCTGAACATGTGACGCGGGTCCAGTGCGGCCAGCCAGTACGAGTAGGAGTCAGTGTAGAAGTTGCACGTCCCTCTGCCGTGACACTCGATGAAGGGAATCTTACGAAAGCTCTCCAGACACGATCCGGGCGACGACAGGGGCTGACCCGAACCCTCCGCCCCGACTCCCGTTTCCTGAAGACCCAACAAAAGGTGGCCGGTTTGGAGTTTGACACCCAAAGAAGAGTTCAAAACCAATGTCAGAGGCGACCAACAGGGATTGGCCAATGATGAGCAAGGGCAAACTCACCATGACGAAAGAGAATCCCGACCACAGAGAATCCCAACCCAGAGGACAGTCGGGAAGCAAACGTGTTTGACTGTGGACAGTCATCACGTTGGTTGCCGACTCGCACACCGCGCACCTGAAATGCAGATGTTTTAAATGCAAGCATATGTCACACACACATCATCAGACAAATGGCAGCCAGTCACACATACAAACAGACGCACATTACACATCTCAGATACACAGAGTATACTGCATCGCACCCAAACACACACACACACACACACACACACACACACACACACACACACACAAACTGGGCACGATTCGGAAGGATTCTTGCCGGCTGATGTAATTCTTCAGGAGCGGTCCCGAGATGAAGGGCATGGCGCTGACTCCTGATTGGTCAGTGGAGAGCCAATAGGAGTAGTCGTTGCGTGCGGCGTAGCGGCAGGTGCTGTCCGTATTACAGAAAAGGAAGGGCATGGTGGTGAAACGAGGAAGGCAGCTACCCAGAGTTCCTGAAGGAAGGGACGCACGCACAGACAGACAGACAGACAGACAGACAGACAGACAGACAGACAGACAGACAGACAGACAGACAGACAGACAGACAGACAGACAGACAGACAGACTAATGATTGGTCGGGAGGTCCAAATGACACGGCTTTTTACATATCGCAGCAGAAGCCAGACCTGAGCGGAGAAGCCATTCAAATGGGACATGCTAGCAAGAAACAAAGGCTGTGCTGTGGTTTGGTGTGAGGCCAGCTCAGAAGAGCGTTTAAGCGGGGCACCACGTACCCAAGTCCTGCCCGTGAGCCCGGTTGTTCCCGTTGATGAAGAGCAGAGAGAAGCCGCTGTACACCTGGACAGATCCCGACGGGCATTCCGGTACGGCGGTGCTCTGACTGTGCCGGCTGAACAGGAAGCCATCTTTCTCCGGAGTGTCCACGCAAGAGCCCGGGGGGCCCCGAGGGCCCTTTGCCCCGGCGGGACCCGGTGGGCCCGTCACACCTGCAACGGCACCTTATTCACTGCTCAGACAGCTCGGATGTGGTGCCGACGCGGCTGCGCTATCGCTCCGGTGCGGTCGCTCCGGTGCAGTCGCTCCGGTGCGGTCGCTCCGGTGCGCTGGCGCTGTGCTCGTACACTTCTCACAGATTTACATCAGGCTCTCGAGAAGAAAGGCTACGGCAGAGAAGCCATTTTCCCGAAGCAGCCGTTGACTTTTTCTTACCCTTTTTTCCGGGCTCTCCCCTGTCGCCGGTGTCGCCTTTCTGGCCCGTAAAACCGCCCCCCCCTGTCGGCCCGGTGAGCCCTCGCCCACCTTTCGGACCTGCGATGACAAGTTACTTCATTAGGACATCCTGAAGTGGCCAAAACTGAGCTGAAATGAGTCACCTGGAGCGCCGGTTCCGCCTGGCATTCCTGTGCTCCCCGGTTGTCCTGGCGGTCCTGGATCTCCAGGCAAGCCTTGGTCTCCTGCTGAGACCAGCACCTCTCTGGACACGTCCTTCCCCCTCTGCCCTGCAGGGGCAGCAAAGCACAGTGGCACCTCGGCTTGAGGGTTGCATTTGGTCCGCAAGCACGCTTGCACATAGGCGCTGGCGCTCAATGGTACTAGAAACGTGCCATTGCAGACCGGAATCTAGTCTGTTACTGTGTCTTGAGCTTTTTGGAACAACCCTGAATTGAGTTGTTTGAATGATGCGCCCTTGCGAGGTCGATTTTCTTTCTTTATATGGGAAAACCAAATCTGAATGATGCACCAAATTCAGATAGTATGGCGCCGCTCAAGTGAATGGATGTGAAGGCGATTATTTTTGCAGTTTTACAAAGAACACCAAAAAGACGGCGGTGGGTGACCTTTTGCGGGCTGCATTTCCATTCGTCTCAACGGGTTTCAACATTGTAAGGTCAATTGAGTTTGGAGCTCGCTCAGAGAACCCATTCAACTTGTGTACGAGCGTAATTATACTCAATGTGGACACGGACACGACTCCCTCCGCTCAGCCGCTGTCCTCTGAGGTTCTGTCCCCAATCTTACTCAACGCAACATGGGCATAGGAGATTCTCGGCTTCTTGGAAACGGCGGGACGGTCAACAGCCCAGCCCCTACGTTTCTTAAGTTTGTTTTTTCGTCGACCACATAGCGAGTGATTTGACACGGGTTGAAGAGAATTTCACTTGAAGCGGTCCTACCTCGTCTCCCCCTCGGTCCAGCGGGTCCAGGAGAACCTTTGATGCCGGTCGGACCGTCGTCACCCTTGGTGCCTGAAAACAAGCAAATGGGACGCCGTCCGTCAGTCCGTCCGTCCGGCAATTGATGGACTGAAATGAAGCAGCAAAGAAAACGGACAACGCGGCGGTCGTACCGACAGGTCCGGTAGCCCCGGTAAGCCCCATGTAACCTTTGCGTCCAGGTGCTCCCTGCGCTCCGTCTGGACCCTGAACATATTCCATTCGGAGCTCGTCAAGGCAAACCCAAGTGCTCGGAGCCCAGCTTGTGCGTGTGAGGAGTTTGAACACGTACTGACCGGCATGCCTGGCGGGCCAGGTTCACCGTGGCAACCGGGGCTGCCCGTGCCACCTGTTTCCCCTTTAGAGCCCTTTTCTCCTTTAAGACCAGAACCTGGGGGGCCGGGAGGCCCTCGACACCCAGGTGGCCCTACAAACAAAGTGGAAAATCTCAATGGCACAAAAAGGATCAATCCACTCAAACGATTGAATCACCTCTTGGTCCCCGTTCTCCTGGCAGTCCCTTTCCTCCTTTCTCTCCTTCAGAGCAGGGTCCCTGCCTACCATGAAGACCAGGGGGTCCAGGGAACCCGGGCGGACCGGGGCAACCTGGATTTCCTGCCGGACCAGAAGGCCCTGGATGACCGCAAGTACCAGGAGCTCCCTTTTCTCCAACACAGCCTGGAGATAAAATTAAACATTCATTTCTCTTCTTTTATCAGGCAAACACATTCCAAACTCACCCGGTGGACCATTTGTCCCCTCTGCTCCCCTGGCTCCGATTCCAGGTTCTGGAGAAAGAAAGAAGAAAAAAAAGAGCGCACACACAATGACAAATGAGCCTCTAAAACCAGGATAACGTGGCTTATTTTACCCCCCATGGCTCCCTTCTCTCCAGCAGGTCCTGGTATGCCATCTTGTCCCTGGCTTCCTCTGGGACCAGATGGACCCGGATTTCCAGGGGGGCCCTTGTTCCCTGAAAGAGTCGAGACACAGTTGTCATTTTGTCACCGTGCCATTGGTTTGACTTTCCGACAAAAGCCAAGGTTTCACTACAACTGAAGCACCTGTCAGGCCACTAGGTCCTGGAGGTCCGTTGACCCCTGGAGGTCCATCACAAGCTTTCTCACCTGGAGAACCTGGAGGACCTGAGACAGAGAGCATATTTTCTCACAGACTATTGGAACACGGCGACCGAGTCAAAAGTCAGACCTCTGCAACCAGGTGGTCCAGCATTTCCTTTCAGGCCACAGGGACCACGATCTCCTGGAGGACCAAAGTTTCCTCTATCTCCTAGCACCCCTTTTAGACCTGTGGGACCTGCACAACCTGGCTGTCCCTGGCAAAAGAGATGGAAAATAATTGACTCAAGACGTCGTGCTGGAGGCGAGACCATCTTCTGCTCACAAACATGGACTCAAATAATATCACGTTTAAAATGTGTATTTGATTGACCGTTTGACTTCTGACATTGACCCCAGTTCCAATTTTGTTTCACTTTTCAACCGATTCATTTAAAAGTGGCTCCGACATCATTCCCTGTTAGCAAAAGAAGTTTTTAGAAATGAAATGCCACACCTTTTCTCCAGGATATCCTTTGGGACCAGGTCCCGCTAAACTGGGTTCCCCTTTTACACCTTTCAGTCCGCCCGGTCCTTCATTTCCAACAAGACCGGGTTCTCCACAGGGCCCGGCAGAACCTTTTTCACCTTTGCAACCTGGACACATGATGCAGATGTTCAAAGTCCTGACAATTGCCGATCAAGTTTGCGGTGAAGTCACACCACTGACCTGGTTTTCCAAGTTCCCCGGAGTTTCCGAGGAGACCGCATGAACCAGGAGGACCGGTCTCTCCAGCTCTACCTGCTTCCCCACGGGGTCCTGAGAAACAAACACATTGGCTGTATTTCCCCAGTCAAATTTGATTTTTATTGCTCTTTAATGATTTATTGTTGATTGTTGTCTGACTGAAGTCTTCACGCTCGACGGAGCATGAAGCAAGAAATAACTTCATAACTGCCATCAAAAGCACCTTGAGGTCCAGCTCTTCCTGGTTTGCCATTGGTGCCATCGAGACCCGGGGGCCCCAGGGAACCTTGACTGCCTTTAGCACCAGTCAGACCTAGAGGTCCTGAGGATAAAGAGACTGGTGAGAAGACGCGGGACATTCTGGAGGTGTTCACACTGCGGCTAGACTGAACATTCACAGAACAGCTCAAGAATAATGACCATAAAAATATGCTCCGAAACAGAAAAGGCCAGCGTAGCAAAGATAATTGAAAAGGTGACGGAAGCGCTTTTAAAAAATGAGGACGGACGGAAAGACTAATGAGTGGAGTGGAGTGTACCGTGTTTTTCCATGCATAATGCGCAACATTTAACTAATTTATTGTCCTAAAATCTGGGGTGTGCATTATGCATGGGTCCAACAATTTTTGAAGAAAATCTCCCTCAAAATAAAACTTGAAATCACACCTTTCTTCTTGTTTGTTGTCAATCGCGCATCGCATTCAGCCATCTTGCCCAACACAGTCAGTAAAATTCATTATTGACGACACATTGTTTGATGCGATGGTGCAATCCTTGATGGGGTGTTATTGTCAAATATTGTTTGTTTTTTAATCTCCATCGCAAACCGGATATCCTACGGAGGCCGCCATTACAGATGCGCAAGACACGTCAGCTATATAAAGAGCGAGAATTCAGTTCTCTACCTAAATGCGTATTACAGGTAATATTTGATTTCACAACACTTTGCCTTGTTCCTTTCTTCTCTGCTGTTCACTTCAAACACGCTCCGTACGAACACAATGCTCTCGTATCGGACGCTTGCTCGATCACCTGCTCGTTTGTGGTCACAATGTACCGTACACAAATCCGAAACATTTCTTTGCTATCGGGTTTGCTAGCGCATGCGCAGTGATACTGACCGGCAGAATAACATCCGGTTGTTCCCAAAGATGATCTTTTTTCTGAAATAATTTTACGTTTACGGACTTAAGTAAGAGTCAAAATTTGGGTGCGCATTATACATGGGTACAGGTTTTTTTCCAGCATCGACATGCCGTTTTTAGGGTACGCATTATGCATGGAAAAACACGGTAATAGCATAGCATAGCATAGCATAGCATACCAGGCTCTCCCAGACCTCCAGGATCCCCGTACATCTGCACAGTGGTCTGCATTCCTTTTGGTCCAGTCTCCCCTCGAGCCCCCTGAGGCCCGGGTGGCCCCTGGAAGCCTGCAGTACCATTGACACCCTCCTCACCTGAACCAGGAGCCACAGGGTGGTAGTGATTTGGAGACAGACGTGCAAGTCATTTGCGATCACTCCGTGTCACCTTTTGGCCCAGGAATCCCAGGCTCTCCTGGTCTCCCAAGGTTCCCTGGACTACCACGGAGTCCCGGGGGACCAAAGTCTCCCGTAACACCTGACAGGCAAAAATAAACATGACTCTGCTGGAATGGAATTTTTTTTTTTGACAGACCGACCAAGTCGTCAAGACTGAGGCGCTCCTTCATACCTGAACTTCCTGGCTGACCAGGACTCCCAGTCTGCCCTTTCATACCGGTGCTTCCCTGTGGACCTGGAGTTCCATCAAACCCGGGGACGCCAAACGGTCCCTGCGGCCCAATAGCGCCCTTGCCAGGCAGCCCAGGATCACCTTTCTCACCCTTGAAACCCCGGCCTCCTGCGGAACACAACACGTCTCGCACTCGCACAAAAGTAATTTTGATGGTTTATATCTACTATATACCCGAGAAGCCAATGACTCCCATAGGCCCCTGCTGTCCCACAGGTCCAGCTGCTCCTGGCAAGCAAGATCCAACGGGGCCAGGTGGTCCAGGAAACCCATCCAGGCCCCGAGAACCTGGAAGACATACAATTTGCAGGAGGCGCTTAGTCCACTCAGAGAAGAATCTAAGTGGATTCTCAAAGCGCCACACCCACAGGGTTAAATACATAGACAGACAAGATATTTATTAGTTAGACTAGCCGGCCCGCTACTTAGTTGGTTTGACAGTTCACGGTGAACCCCAGATTATTGCAAGAATGTGTTCCAGACTAGACCCATCCATCAGCCTATGACCAGCCCAGGGTACTTTCATGTGTCAAAACCTGATTGGTTATGTTTGCACGGGTGTTATTTCATGCTTGAAGTATGTAAAGAGAAGCCGTGGGCAGCACTAACGGAGGCAGAGGCAATGCACATGAATAGCAAGCAAAACGTTGAGCGTGACAATCAAACTGGTTTCGGCAAAGGAAGCAGCTTCATTCTACCTTTGGGACCTGGTGCTCCATCTTGTCCTGCGTACCCTGGGAGTCCAACAGATCCTTGGGGCCCTTGAGACCCCGGTGCTCCTACAGAGCCTTGGTCTCCTTGGGGACCCAATTGGCCCTGCTGGCCAGGAAACCCAAAGCCAGCAGTGCCCTGTTTGTACAAGAGGAGTTAAGGGATCAGGGTTGAGAGTTTTTGCGCCCAGTGACTGACTTCATGTTACCTTGGAGCCATGTTTCCCCGGTGGTCCCGATGGTCCTGAGCGGCCCTTACTTCCGTAACTTGGAACACCTGGAGCTCCTGCCAGGCCTTTGGATCCTGAGACAAGAATCCGTAAAGTTAGTCCAATCGGGATCAACACCTTCTAAAAGCTCACCTTTGACTCCTGGAAAGCCTTGAGGACCCTGGACAGTAAATCCTATTTGTCCTCCTTCTCCCTTCAGACCGCCCGATCCCAGAATTCCAGGAGGTCCCATCACCCCTGAGTTGAGCAACAGAACAAGCGAAAGACTTGATTGGGAACCTTGTTGTTCTTTGACACCCGCCCGGAAGTCTTCTGCGTGCATTTTGAAGTGACCGTATGCACTCTCAGCCTCACCTTTTGATCCAGGGTTGCCAGACGATCCCTTCGCTCCTTTCTGGCCAGGATCTCCCGGGCTGCTTATGATTTTACCAGGAGAACCTTTTTCCCCTGAAAAACACAGGATGGGCTTTAAGAATCAGCCTTTGTTTCCGCCAGTCATACATAGACAGTCATACCTGGTTTACCAGGAGCTCCAGGCTGGCCCAAAACTCCTACAGTCCCTGGTGGTCCTGGCGGTCCAGGAGCCCCGATACCTGGCGGCCCAAGCGGCCCCATTTGTCCCGGTGCTCCTCTGGGACCAGTCACTCCAACAGGACCCCTGAAACCTTTGAGTCCTTGTCCCTGCAAGAGTAAGTCAAGCTCACCCTTTGTCAGTTTTAGACAAATGTAGTGATTTGCCACCACTTCGAGGCATTTCTATCCAATTAGAATGTTTGGGAAGAGTCATTATGCGAGTGGATTTTCACTTCATCAATCAGATCAAATCAAATCAAATCAAAATGATACTACAGAGCAGAAATGGAGCCAAGTGAGGCCTCACATAGTATTTGAAATGGACTACAGTTTTAACTTAAAGAGACCGTTGATTGGCCTGAACATTGACACACTTGGCAAAATGGATGTTTGCTTGTGAAATGGATGTCAGCATGGCGGGTGGACGGATGGCTCGGCCGGTCCGTTGACCGCGGTCTGGAGCCTTGGGGGTCTCCCGGTCTGACGGTTCAATGAGAGCTGGCAGCGAGCTTTAAATAGCGCTGGCCAAAATATTTACTCTTTCGCCCACTGTAATGATGCTTAAGGACTGCTGTAAATTACAAGGCGTGCGCACTTTACATAGTCAGATACTCACAGGGTTCCCCTTCGGTCCCGGGCTGCCTTTTGGTCCTGCCATTCCAGGAAGTCCATCTCGGCCCTCAAGGCCCGGCGCTCCATCGTCTCCTTGTTTCCCAACTTCCCCTTTCTGGCCATACCTCCTCATGGTGCCGGGATCACCTGTGAGACCAGGCGATCCTGGCGGTCCTTGGATACCAAAGAGACCCTGCAGAGGCAGAGGGGAAGCTAAATATTTTGCTCGCCGTATTCCAGTCTGGGGATGTCATTTGGGGATTTGAAGGATCCAACAGATTTGCTTCAAATGCAGGGTGAGGCTGAAGTGAACTCACCCGTGGCCCAGGTCCTCCAGCCATACCTTTCAGACCTCTTTCGCCTTTGGAGCCCGGAGCACCAAGTTCTCCTGAGGCAACAACCGACACACTTCAATGTGCTCACTAGTCTTTACAGTGGTACCTTGACTTAGGAGGCCCATGGCATTGGATGGAGAGCAGTTCAGGGTCGACCCCACCGCTCTACTGTATATACACTTCTATTGTATTATATTGTATTGTATATAAAGTCAAAGTATCACTTCATTTCGTGACGATCATGACGATAATGTTGATGACAACGATGTGTTGTTGTTTTTTTTACCTCTCAGCCCATCTGCACCTGGTTCCCCCGGTTGACCTGGTGGTCCGGAGGACCCCACAACAATGGGACAGACCAAGCACAGCACCCCCTTCTCACCTGACGAGCAAACGTTACCCACCTAAATGTTGTGTTCTCTCTTTTGTTGTCACGAGCGCTCACCTTCCGGGCCTTCCCGCCCTCTGGTCCCGGGAGGTCCGGTAAGGCCTTTACGACCTTTGGCGCCAGGAGGTCCGACGGCGCCTCGCTGGAAGTCTGATAGAGAAAGTTAGCACTTTAGCGTCTAATTTCCACTTCTGTCAAAAATGCTGGGCTAACTAGACTCCGAGTCAGCCCAATTGCTGAAATCTTACGATTGAAATACAGTAGACCAATATCGGGACGGGGTTTCACACCTGGTATTCCTGGCTCTCCTGGTTCTCCCATGGGTCCAGAACTCCCAGGGACCCCTGGAGATCCAGGAGGCCCAATGACCACAGGCCCATTTTGCCCTTTCTCTCCTTTAGGTCCCATGAAGCCCGGTGGCCCCGGAGGACCTGGCTGACCAGTCGGACCCACCCCTGAGGAGGAAATTGGTGCTTGGGATCACGTTTCCCGAAGGCTACCGCTAATGAAGTGTTTTCTGATTGGCCGCTTGAAGATACCTTGCTCGCCCTGGGGTCCGGGAAAGCCCACAAGTCCTAAAAGAGTCAGAGAAGAAGAAGAAAATCTTTAGACACTCCACCTAGGTGAGTCATTCTTCAGACAAAAGTTTATGATACCTGGCTCCCCAGGTGCCCCTGTTGATCCAGGAAGCCCGGCAGTCCCTTTGCGCCCTTTCACAAATGCGTACTTCCAGGATATCTGGTGAAGAAAAAGAGATGCAGCCACACCCCTTTTAGACAGAACATGCTTTCTTTTTCAGGTAGCCTCACCTCGCCCGGAAGACCAGGAGGACCAAAGTCGCCTTTCTCGCCCTCGACACAAAACAGATGATGACAAGCGTTTCATTGTTAGTGACTATGCTTTATAAAATAACAAAACAAAAAACATGTCTAAAAGAATTCAGCTCAATCCGAACTTTTTTTGTGCAAAAATAACTCGAAAGAAAAACATTTTCTACTTACCTGTCCTCCATCGATGCCCGGGGGACCCACAAAGCCCCGAGGCCCCGGTTCTCCCTGTAGATGCAAGCAAATGCGTCATTTTGTTACCCGGACTGGACTGGCGGCTGGCCTTATGGTCCTCACCGTTTGTCCCAGTTCTCCAGGGAGGCCGTCCTTTCCTGCTTTCCCCTGCAAATTACAAGTGAGATGCGACGTACGCTGCGCAATGTTCCATCTATGCTACGCTGGGCCGGGCCGGACAAAGCCAAGCCAAGCCAAGCCAAGCCAAGCCAAGCCAAGCCAAGCCAAGCCAAGCCAAGCCAAGCCAAGCCAAGCCAAGCCAAGCCAAGCCAAGCCAAGCCAAGCCAAGCCAAGCCAAGCCAAGCCAAGCCAAGCCAAGCCAAGCCAAGCCAAGCCAAGCCAAGCCAAGCCAAGCCAAGCCAAGCCAAGCCAAGCCAAGCCAAGCCAAGCCAAGCCAAGCCAAGCCAAGCCAAGCCAAGCCAAGCCAAGCCAAGCCAAGCCAAGCCAAGCCAAGCCAAGCCAAGCCAAGCCAAGCCAAGCCAAGCCAAGCCAAGCCAAGCCAAGCCAAGCCAAGCCAAGCCAAGCCAAGCCAAGCCAAGCCAAGCCAAGCCAAGCCAAGCCAAGCCAAGCCAAGCCAAGCCAAGCCAAGCCAAGCCAAGCCAAGCCAAGCCAAGCCAAGCCAAGCCAAGCCAAGCCAAGCCAAGCCAAGCCAAGCCAAGCCAAGCCAAGCCAAGCCAAGCCAAGCCAAGCCAAGCCAAGCCAAGCCAAGCCAAGCCAAGCCAAGCCAAGCCAAGCCAAGCCAAGCCAAGCCAAGCCAAGCCAAGCCAAGCCAAGCCAAGCCAAGCCAAGCCAAGCCAAGCCAAGCCAAGCCAAGCCAAGCCAAGCCAAGCCAAGCCAAGCCAAGCCAAGCCAAGCCAAGCCAAGCCAAGCCAAGCCAAGCCAAGCCAAGCCAAGCCAAGCCAAGCCAAGCCAAGCCAAGCCAAGCCAAGCCAAGCCAAGCCAAGCCAAGCCAAGCCAAGCCAAGCCAAGCCAAGCCAAGCCAAGCCAAGCCAAGCCAAGCCAAGCCAAGCCAAGCCAAGCCAAGCCAAGCCAAGCCAAGCCAAGCCAAGCCAAGCCAAGCCAAGCCAAGCCAAGCCAAGCCAAGCCAAGCCAAGCCAAGCCAAGCCAAGCCAAGCCAAGCCAAGCCAAGCCAAGCCAAGCCAAGCCAAGCCAAGCCAAGCCAAGCCAAGCCAAGCCAAGCCAAGCCAAGCCAAGCCAAGCCAAGCCAAGCCAAGCCAAGCCAAGCCAAGCCAAGCCAAGCCAAGCCAAGCCAAGCCAAGCCAAGCCAAGCCAAGCCAAGCCAAGCCAAGCCAAGCCAAGCCAAGCCAAGCCAAGCCAAGCCAAGCCAAGCCAAGCCAAGCCAAGCCAAGCCAAGCCAAGCCAAGCCAAGCCAAGCCAAGCCAAGCCAAGCCAAGCCAAGCCAAGCCAAGCCAAGCCAAGCCAAGCCAAGCCAAGCCAAGCCAAGCCAAGCCAAGCCAAGCCAAGCCAAGCCAAGCCAAGCCAAGCCAAGCCAAGCCAAGCCAAGCCAAGCCAAGCCAAGCCAAGCCAAGCCAAGCCAAGCCAAGCCAAGCCAAGCCAAGCCAAGCCAAGCCAAGCCAAGCCAAGCCAAGCCAAGCCAAGCCAAGCCAAGCCAAGCCAAGCCAAGCCAAGCCAAGCCAAGCCAAGCCAAGCCAAGCCAAGCCAAGCCAAGCCAAGCCAAGCCAAGCCAAGCCAAGCCAAGCCAAGCCAAGCCAAGCCAAGCCAAGCCAAGCCAAGCCAAGCCAAGCCAAGCCAAGCCAAGCCAAGCCAAGCCAAGCCAAGCCAAGCCAAGCCAAGCCAAGCCAAGCCAAGCCAAGCCAAGCCAAGCCAAGCCAAGCCAAGCCAAGCCAAGCCAAGCCAAGCCAAGCCAAGCCAAGCCAAGCCAAGCCAAGCCAAGCCAAGCCAAGCCAAGCCAAGCCAAGCCAAGCCAAGCCAAGCCAAGCCAAGCCAAGCCAAGCCAAGCCAAGCCAAGCCAAGCCAAGCCAAGCCAAGCCAAGCCAAGCCAAGCCAAGCCAAGCCAAGCCAAGCCAAGCCAAGCCAAGCCAAGCCAAGCCAAGCCAAGCCAAGCCAAGCCAAGCCAAGCCAAGCCAAGCCAAGCCAAGCCAAGCCAAGCCAAGCCAAGCCAAGCCAAGCCAAGCCAAGCCAAGCCAAGCCAAGCCAAGCCAAGCCAAGCCAAGCCAAGCCAAGCCAAGCCAAGCCAAGCCAAGCCAAGCCAAGCCAAGCCAAGCCAAGCCAAGCCAAGCCAAGCCAAGCCAAGCCAAGCCAAGCCAAGCCAAGCCAAGCCAAGCCAAGCCAAGCCAAGCCAAGCCAAGCCAAGCCAAGCCAAGCCAAGCCAAGCCAAGCCAAGCCAAGCCAAGCCAAGCCAAGCCAAGCCAAGCCAAGCCAAGCCAAGCCAAGCCAAGCCAAGCCAAGCCAAGCCAAGCCAAGCCAAGCCAAGCCAAGCCAAGCCAAGCCAAGCCAAGCCAAGCCAAGCCAAGCCAAGCCAAGCCAAGCCAAGCCAAGCCAAGCCAAGCCAAGCCAAGCCAAGCCAAGCCAAGCCAAGCCAAGCCAAGCCAAGCCAAGCCAAGCCAAGCCAAGCCAAGCCAAGCCAAGCCAAGCCAAGCCAAGCCAAGCCAAGCCAAGCCAAGCCAAGCCAAGCCAAGCCAAGCCAAGCCAAGCCAAGCCAAGCCAAGCCAAGCCAAGCCAAGCCAAGCCAAGCCAAGCCAAGCCAAGCCAAGCCAAGCCAAGCCAAGCCAAGCCAAGCCAAGCCAAGCCAAGCCAAGCCAAGCCAAGCCAAGCCAAGCCAAGCCAAGCCAAGCCAAGCCAAGCCAAGCCAAGCCAAGCCAAGCCAATACCCTGCCCTGGCAGAGCGTGGCGTACGCCCGGAGCGACGTCAGTCGCCTTACCGGTGAGCCCGGCTCCCCTCGCTGGCCTTGCTCGCCTTTAGTCCCCGATCTTCCCGCTGGACCCTGATGAGCCAAAATCCCACGCCACTCACAAAACAAGGGACAAGACCAAAAAGCGAAGACTAGATGAAAGACTTACAGGATGTCCAGTGCAACCTTTGGGTCCAACATCACCGGGTTCGCCCTGAAACAATTCGAGCAGGAACATTCAGAGCCATCAATAATTGAAAGAATGGGCCACTAGGGCTGAATAGGTTGAAAAATGAACAGGTGAATGAGAGCATGCAGAGACATGGACGGACCTTCAGTTCTTTGGGCCCCTCCACATACAATTTGCTTCCTTTCGGGCCCGGGATACCCACAGGTCCGCGACGTCCCTTGAAGCAGAACCTTTTTGAAAATCTGGACAAACTTGCGTGCTGGACCTTGCACACTCACCTTCAGCCCTTGTGGACCTGGGCTGACCGGACTGGGACCCTCTTGACCCTGACAAAAGACAAAGCACACCCACGGCATCACATGCAAACTTGTGGCTAGCGTAGCGATTAGCGCCGGAATAGGACCGCAATCAGGCCGACCTTCTCTCCCGGCGACCCCGGGGACCCCGGACGTCCCTGCGCGGGACAAAACAAAAGCTCTCATCTGAGTCGATGCTGGCACGAGAAAGCTGAAAACAATTGGAAGCGTACAGAAAGTCCAGCAGGTCCTGAAGGTCCCGGGAAGCCCGGCGGGCCCAGCTCTCCGCTCAATCCCTGCCCACAAACGGCAATGATCAGAATGCAGCCATTTTTGAACGGACACGGTACTGCCCGCCCCACCTGCAAGCGGTGTCACGCATACAAACGGATATACGCGGCGCGGCGCGGCGCGGCCAGTCCTCGTTCTTCGCTAAAGCGCACTAACCAAAGTGACTAAATGTGTGTGCTTGTGAGTATTGCCACAATTGTAAGTATTGTTACACTCATTGTTCGAGCAATGTTTGTGTTGGAGTGCTTCGAGGGTCACAACATGACCCGTGCCCATGCCTGGCAAGTTTCTGGGAAAGGAAGGAGGCTAAGCAGTTGTAATTCCCTGCTTTTCTCTAGAAAAGCATTCTTTTCTCTCCAGAATGTTTTTTCTGCAATACCTTGTCTCCATCTGGTCCTCGTGGTCCTTGTGTGCCTTTAATCTCAGTGGAATATGGAAAGAATGGCGAGTCTCCCTTGAAGGAAGAAACGATTTGAGCATGGACACTTGGGCAAGTTCCGAGTCAGAGCGGGACCTCAAACCTTTTCTCCTGGCGGTCCCAGGCGACCCTGAAAACACAACAAAGCCATTAGCTGGGATACTTAGCCGTGTTAGCCTCCGATAAGATAAAACAAGATAAGAAGCCTTTATTGTCACTGTATGGTGAGATAGACAAGAAGGCTTTTGAGCGGGGAAACTCACGGGCAGGCCGGCCAGCCCTGGGATTCCGGGGAAGCCGGGGAAGCCGTCCGAACCCTGGAAGAACAAGTGATGACATCGCAAGTAGGCTAGTCATTTTTGCTGGACAATTTGGGCTATACAGTGTACCAAATTGGAAGCATTTCATGACACAGAAGAAGAAAAGTTGGAATCGGGTAGTTCAATGGAATGAATAGAAACATTTCATTTGACCTCGATGCGCAACAAGTAATGGACAAATGATCAAAAGAAGTGGTGAGAGGTCGCTGACGCGGCTACCTTAGTGCCGTTGCATCCTGGGAGTCCCGTTTGGCCCACTGAGCCTTCGCTGCCTGGAAGTCCCTGAAAACCAAACGGCAAGGCAAAAACAAATTGGCATCCATCCATCCATCCAAGGTTTCACCTTGGTATAGTTGATCATTCGCACAACTTACTGGAAGGCCAGGAGGGCCGGGAAAACCCGAAGGGCCTGGAACACCCTAAAAACACAAAAGAAGAAAATGTGTGTGCGTGTGTGTGTGTGTGTTTGCGCGCGTGATGGGTATGTTGCCGTGTGCACTTCTGTCCAATAAGGCATGTGCGTTGCAGTCATGTGAACACAAGAGCAATGTGCCGCCCTCTCGTGGGAACACTGCAAACATCATCTTCATCTCCATGATCATCCTCTGATGTTGTCATCGTCGTTATTGTCATCGCGGTGGTTACGGCGATGTTCCTACCCGAGAGCCTTTGAGTCCCGGGTGTCCCGCCAAACCCCGCTGACCCTGCCGGTGCCACGAGCGCAACATCCACGGTGACTACTTTCATGTGTCAGTTCATTAAGTGACATCATATTGGTGGACAAACACACTGACGCACTGACCTCTAGTCCGTCCGGTCCTTGGCCGCCCTCGTTGCCAGGGTAACCGATGAGTCCAGGAAGGCCGTCGTATCCCCGGTAACCGGCCTCCCCCTGAGCACGGCCGAGTGATTATGCAACATAGGGCCACGCGATGACACGTAGTACGTGTACAATTACACATCAAGAATAAAATACGTACTGATGATAAGCACATCAATGACAAGTGTGCATTGCATTTCCACGCCAATAAGAACACAAAGCAAGGACAAGTAAATGCAAACAACCCAACCTCACCACAACATTAACAACACGCACACGCACGCACGCACGCACACAGACACACACACACACACAAGCTGGAGGCCATAGAGGTTTCCCGCGCCCCAATTGAGACCGAGAACACAGTCAATTTTGAAAGCAAATCAGTCCAAAAATCAAATGGCACCCATACAAACAGGAATAAAATACATTGAATGACAAAGTTAAGAATGAATCACGAGCAAAAAGGCCTTGATTTTGGCACTCACCTTCTGACCTTTGACACCCTCGCAATGACACGGCCACTTCCTGCTGCACTGGCACGCCTGCACAAACAGCAGCACGTCAGCAACACATCAACAACACGTCCGCCAGTCGCGTCCTGTCGTGGGGATCACGTTGCTTGATTTTTTTTTTCTTTTTTATCTTTGGAAGACATTTTTGAGTCAAGCGGAACCCAAACAAAATCTTGGCGTGTTCCTTTCACGCAACGGTCCAGACGGTCTTATCTGCATCCCGGTCTTATCTGGGTCCCGTCCGAACTCGCATGCTCTGCCGTCGCCATCTTTTAAAAGATTCTTGTCGTCACGTCGTCACGCTAGCGCACCTTACCGCGCGTTTGTCTCGCGCTTTCGTGTCTTTTCGGCCGAGCCGCCGCCGCCTTGGTGTTGTGTGTGTGTGTGTGTGCGTGTGTGCGTGCGTCCGTGCGCGCAAATGCGTGTGAAAACACAGGAAGGCACAAAGGCAACACAGACAAAACGGGGTCCTCGGCGGGGACATATCGAGCCCCAGATACAAATTTGAGCCGGAGAGGCCAGCCGGCAATGCGCCAAATAGCGAACAATACAAACGCGGCGACGTGACACATGCGGCCGCTCCCCTTTGAGGCGGTCCGACACAGCCGAGGTTGCCGCTTCTTCCCTTCCGCTCGTGTTGCCATTATGGCAAGGTACTAGCCGTTAGCGCCTCAGGCAGCCCTGGATGGACGCCTGGCGGCGGTCCGAGAACAAGCTACCGAGAACGCGGCTGCGGTGTGTGCGCAACGCCCGGAGACCCCCACACCAATCGCATCGACGTCGTACGTGACGTCGTCTTGTGGCCAACGTCGGACCGCTTCCCAAATACACTTGGTTCTCGGCCTGCTCGACACATTTGTTTTGTGCTCTGCCCGTTCTATTCTCACCCGGCGACACGCTCCCTTGCTATATTGGCTAAGAAGTCAAATTGCAACGAGGCCGCCCGCGGCACTCCAGGCTCAAAAAGGAGTCGGGTCCCGCCAATCTGCGGCGACAACAAACAACAGCCCGAGCGAGACACACGTTGCAGCTCGCGCACTTTGTTTTTTGTTGTGTCTGGCGCAGAACTACTTGGCATGGGGGCGGGTGGGAACACGAGCCTGTCACCAGGGCTTGTGTTAAAAGTAGACTGTGGGAATAATGGAACAATTTAACTTAAAAAAGAAAAGAAACCTGTTCAGGCGTTGTCTCGTATTTCCCGATGGCCACCTGCCTCCGATGGATGGAAGAGTCATATGTTTCTCCCCTAGCCGCAAGACGTGTCAATGCAATGACGTGACAAAGGTCAACGGCAAGCTTGACTTCCACCAGCCCCCCGAAAGCCACAAGCGGCGTTCTTCCAGATCAATTCACTTTACGTCTCGCGTTTCTCAGACTTTTGACCGGATCTGTCCCCAAGGTCAAACGGGAGCGGGCGGCTCTCCCAGTCTTTGCACGATGGGGACGGTTATCGGGCTTTTTCGGTGCATCGGGACGGCCTGTCTGTGGTGCACAGCTGTGCCTGTGTCTGGCCTGGCCTTTGTCTTATCTGGCCTGGCCTGGCCTTTGTCTTATCTGGCCTGGCCTGGCATGGGGCCTAGCCTGCGTCTGGCCTGGCCTGCGTCTGGCCTGGCCTGCGTCTGGCCTGGCCTGCGTCTGGCCTGCGTCTGGCCTGGCCATTTAGCGGGATTTCAGCAGGGATGCGCTCAGCCAGAGGAAGCCCATCAACGTCGGCGCTCCTCTTCCCGCGCACCAAAGTCTACGCGTATCTGGGATACAAGTCAAAGGTCCTACTCACTACAGGGGGGTTGGAGTTAGCCCAGACCCTCCCCAAAAAGTCTGCAGCTATGTCCAGACGCTGCTACGTCTTGAAATGACCCTCAGCAGATGTGAGCACAAATCACTTGCTACTTTTTCACAAATGAACATCAAATTAACTTCAAATGTACAAAAGAAGAACATGGACCTTTTATGGCGGGAAGCTCCGTGCCACCAAACGCTCTCATCCGGAAATTGAGGAGAAGAAAGGTCAAGAGCAGGCACAAGAGATAGATTCGATAGATCTGAGAGTGACAGAGAGGTAAAGAGAGATAAAGAGAGACAGACAGGCAAGCAGGCAGGCAGGCAGGCAGGCAGGCAGGCAGGCAGGCGGGCGGACAGAGACAGAGACAGAAAGACAGAGACAGAAAGACAGAAAGACAGAAAGACAGAAAGACAGAAAGACAGACAGACAGACAGACCTTGCCCGCAGCCATTAGAAGGGGGACGTAAAATTGAAAAGTTGTGCGGTAACAAAGGAGTGAGCTTTTCCTTTGAAGGAAAATGAGCAGAAAAGTGAAGCTTGTCTAACCCAGCTGGTGGTGAGGAGCATCAGAATCAGCATCATCTGCAGCAGCAGCGGCGGCTCCAGGAGGGCGCGCCCCCGCGTGACCGACACAACCAGCATGGGAGCGGCGGCTCGGGTCGGATCCTCTTCTCGGGCCGGCCTGCGACGATTGGTCACAACGATGAGCTGCCGCTGCAGACGGCGGGACTCTGACCCCCACTCCCTCCCTCCCTCCCTTACACACACACACCTCCACTACACACACACACACACACCCACCACGCACCCACATCACACGCTCCGAGACTCGCACTTGTGCCTTCACGCTTACAAATTAAGAGTTCAATTTACTGACGATTGATTGCGGCCGATGGTCGTCGTCGGTTTCAGATAACCCAGACGAAGCGGTGCGCGTACTTTCGGGCCGTCGAGGAAGACGGGCGCAACCCTTTCCGAACGGAACAACCGGAGTCATCCGTGTAGTCTTATTTTGAAAGGCAGGAGCGTGCCTTCCAAGCGCGCACCCGTGGGAGTTGGCACAGCGTGCCCGAGCGCGCGGCGAGTCGCTCAAGTCTCGTTTGGACTTTTGGACGACGACATGAAGACAAACGAATAACGAGCAGCGGCAGCGGGATCGGCGGCAGCGGCGAGGTAAGGCCGCCGGATGACAGCTGTCAATCACACGCGGCACGCGTGGTCCCCGTGACGTCACGCTTCTACGTCATCCGCCGGCCGGCATTGCGCTTGCTCGTCAAAGTTGCATTTGTCATTGATGGATGGACAAATTGAGAGGTAGGGAAGCCTGCTCCTACGAGAGCCGCCTGTCTCCCTGCTGCCAATCATTGACTCGTCAAACGTCCCCTCATTTGCACGAGCTGTGTGTTGCGGCAGGAAAACAAGCAAGAGACGGCTCTCGTGGGCTTTGCTATCACTGGATTTATTGGATGGATTGGTTCCCTGTTTGATTAATTGCTTGATTCGTGACTGTCGTGGTTGGGGTGGGGGGGTCCAGTGGTCAAGTTCACCACAAGTATACAACTCACTCAAGGAGGATTCTGAGCGACAAATTTGGGACATGGATTACCACATTTAGTTGGCATGAGTTAATGAGACATACATTCATGGGTTAAAAAATATGTACGTACGTATATATATATATATATATATATATATATATATATATATACACATATATACATACATATAGAATAGATCTTTATTTGTCATTGTAACATGTACAACGAAATTTAAAAGTATATATATACATACATATATACATACATATACACTACCATTCAAAAGTTTGGGGTCACAAAATTGTTTGGGTGACCCCAAACTTTTGAACTGTAGTGTATATATTTATTTAGATAATTATTTATAGATTATATATATAATCTTCTGTGTAAAAAATCTTATAATATATATGTGTACTTATATTCATAGATTATATAGAATCTTATACAAATATAAGATATAATTTATAATATTTAATTCATAATATTTTAATATAATAATATTTACACTACCGTTCAAAAGTTTAGGGTCACCCAAACAATTTTGTGACCCCAAACTTTTGAACGGTAGTCTCAAGGTTTCTCATTTTCCCCTGCTAGGGGTTTTTAAGTTTTTCCTTGCCCTTTTGGGAGCTTAAGATCAGGGGATGCTTTGAGAATAATTGTCAATTTCTGTCTATGTGAAGCCCTTTGAGACTGCTTGTGATTTAGGGCTATACAAATAAACTTGACTTGACTTGACTAGTGTATATATATACATACATATATATGTATTACATATATCAAGCAGCCACTGAGAGCTTCTCCCAACCCAACGGTCGCTGTCCGTGCATTACCTCACCCCCCCCCACACACACACCACCGCCGCCACCAGCCAGTCAAAGCGCTAGACCGTGGGCGTAGAGATGAGACAAATTCCCAAACAGGCTCAACGAGGCTGAAGGCCTGCACGGAAACGCGGGCGGCTCATCTATGAAAATACTAGAGCCCAGAATGGGCTGGGTGAGACCTGTGGCGGTAAGCTTCCCACAGGACTCCAGCTCCCAGCAAGCTGGCTGGAGGCTACACCTAGCGTTGTTGTGGTGCTAACGTCAACACGCCAGCTTGCTGTTACCTGGTGAAGATGGTGGTATTTTGGGGGCAGGTCAATGAGTGGAAGGCATTTTCAGAGGGAGCCACGTCAGCGTGAGCTTTTGACAGCCGTCGCTGTTCCTCAAGTGTCAAAATGAACGGCGCACTGCAATGTCGGCGGCGCGCTTCCCCTTAAGTTGAGCCTCAAACAAAGCCAACAGTCCAGACACGTGAACATTTGGGCCAGAAAGAACCTTGGGAAAAGCAAGAGCATTGAGCAGCATGCTTTGGTTGTGGTTTCGCAAAACAGCGGCAGCAAAAACAAAACAAAAGGAAAGAGCCAAGAGGTGAACAGCCAAAGCTTTGCTTCTATCAGCTGCCGGTAGCTGGGGACTTGCTGGTGTCCGTCAGCGTGCGGCTCTGGCAGGCCAACGTTAGCATGTTGCGCTTTGACTCTTTCAATCTTGCCGGTTTGGATTTGCTTTTGCGGCTTCTGCTGTTGCCGTTTGCAAGAGCGTGCGGCGCCCTAACACAACCGAAGCACGTACGCTGGTCGTTGGTGTTTTTTCGATTTTTAGCAGGGAACGATTGGAACGCCAAACAAACAAACAAACAAACAAACAAACAGAGCAGAGTCGTCCTGTGATGGCGCCCTAATTCACACTTGCTGCCATTGTGTGCAGCATCCTCATTGGCTGGAGGAGGACCAGTGGGCGAGGCTTCTCAAGAGCACTAACCCGGGCTCTTCTTGACCAGCAGAATCAACATGAGGCTCAGGTACCCAAAGCCGCCACATTGACGTCCGCCAACGGACGTTGAGCATTTACGCCAGCCAACAATCGCCTTGTCGGAATTTGAGAGCGGACCAAAAACTGCTTTTGGGGACTTCCTCCATACTCGAGTCACGGGAAAGAGTTAACTGGTCGATTGAGTCAGGCTCTGAACCTAGCCGCCATTTGACGCTTTCCTGTCATCCAATCGGAGACCCATCTCAAACCTTCCTTCCTGACCCCCTGTGTCCGCCTCGCCTTCATCCACTCGTATTCCCTTGATTCACCCGTGTCCGAGGCTATCTCACTTGACCCCCGTGAGCCATTGTGTGAATACCTTGACTGCTTGTGTCCACCTCTGTGTGTCTTCAGGTGCTTCCTGATGCTCCTGACCAGCACCACTGTTCTTGGGGTAAGTAGCGCATGGCGCCCCCCGAGGCAGCACATATGTATGTACGTCCATCTTTATGTTGGACATAGTGCACGTATAGGTCGGGCGCCTGCCTTGTGACAGTGAGCGGCGGGCGACGCTGAACTCCACATTCCTGCCTGCCGCTGATAGAAACGCTTGACTGCTAACTGAGTTGACACAACGCGGCAAGAATGCAGCCTGCAACACAAACACTGATGCATGATGGGAAGATGACAATCTGGGCATCTGTCTGCCGGGAGGGAGTGACGCTGGGCTCCGAACCCAACCACCTTTTGCTCCTGCCCAACTGTTTTGTCGTCTCAAGCGTGATGTCTTTCCTACGCCGCCACCCGTTCACCGACGTGTCATAGCGGGCGTAATGTCACGTCCTCCTTACACCGGATGTCATACGTGCCGGGCCGCCAGTCGGCGCGCTCACCGTCATACCGCACCGACGATGATGTGGCAGGAATGACGATGATGTGATGTCATTGCCGCTGCTGATCCGACTGTCTGCAGGGCGACGACACGGAGCTTTGCGCCGGGCGAGACTGTTCCGCCTGTCGATGCTTTCCGGCGAAGGGAGCGAGGGTGAGACTCCGCCTGCAACAGAAAACAACCAATCACAGCTTGCCAAACCTCAATCGCAACTTGACAACATGCCAAATCGAAAACTTGGTCTCGGGCAAATATTTCAAAGCGAAACAAAACTACCAAGACCGAGACCACATCTAGAATTTAAGTACAGAGCGGAGACGGTCGGTGCAGAAACTGGCCAGTGAGGTCCAGAAATTAGACCACAACTTAAAACAGTGAGCGCCAGAGTAACGCACGAGACGGTTTGAACTTTGACAGTGTCCTCCAGGCCGTAGAGCAGAGCAGAGCAGAAATTTGGTCATGCACCGACTTCTTCAATCTTGACAATGACATCCAGAAGTTAGCCACAGTGTCCTGAACTTAAGGCGGTCCAGAAGTTAGCCCGTCTCGTATAGGAATTCAACTTAGCACAGAAGATAGCCAACCGAGTCCAGAGGTTATCCGGTGAGGTCCAGAACTTGAGACGGTGCCAGATTTCAAAAGCAGGCATCTGTCATTTGGTTGCGCGTGCCTCATACAAGGAGCCCATGAAACATTGGTATGCCTTCAGCCGTTAACGGCCCTCCGAAGGAAACCAAAACGTAGCTACAATGTGGCTAGCCATAAACATTCGTTTGAGGCCCCTGACCTGTTTTCATATACGCACAGGCAAATATACGTGCAGTTTTGACATGACCTTATTGGAAGATGTTACAACAATAGTGTGTGTTGTGCGTGCTTGTGTGTCTGCCTTTGTACAGCTGGGGGCAGCGGACAGACTGAAAGCGTTACGGCCAAACGTCTGTCTCACTGATTTCACACCTCGATCATTCCAGAGAAAGCTGCAAAGACCAAAAACTAACAGAGATCAGACCTGTCACATCTCATCGCACACACGCGGGCACAAAAACACACGCACACACACGCACACACGCACACACACACTCTTTGTGTATGCCGTTGCGGGGCCTCTGTCTGTCCTCTTGTGGTCACGTCGATGTGCGTGGTCGGTCACACGGCTTATATTTAGGACTGCTGTTGTTTCAAATGGCGATGATGTGAACTCATCGTAAAGGGGCTTCTCCAACTTTTTGGGTTCAACGAAAGAATTATTCTTCGTAGCGTCTTGGCCACGCGCAGAGCCAACAGCGGTCGCGTCGACTCATCATCGGTTTAAAGTCCGCTCGCTCTCCAGCCGCCGCTGGGTTGGACTGGATTCTCAATATGGCTTTCTTCCACCGGGGACAGTCTATGGCCATCTCGTGGTTGAGAGTCCTATACTGAGAACATTTTTGGAGCAAAACTTTGGACAGCCGGATGCCCTTCCTGACACCAACCCAAGGGGAAATTGATTTTCTGTAGGGGTTGACTCCCTTAGCCCATTCCTTTCCCGAGGAGTCCACTGGGCAGTGGTACTATTTAACCCATAGTTGGGGGCTGGTTTGTGGGTACCAGGGCATGTCCACACACCGGTGGACCTGCGTGCCGCACGTCTAGGGGCCAAACCTCCTCAGAGTCCCTTGTAGTTTAGCCTGGGTCCATGTTGTACCCAGTTACCATGTGTCGCCGCATGGAGGCACTACATAGGGCTTGCTGCTAGAGAGGCTTTGTACTGGCAGGGAGAGACTTACGCACTCGGCTCTCCCGTTCGCATACTGCTAGCCAGCGGTGAGGGTTGACAGTGAGAAGTGACATGCACTGGGCACTCCACCAACACACTAGACACATCATAACAACCCGACTTGGTCTTATGAAGTCAGACGCACAGTCGACAAAATGGCAAATTGGGAACAAATACAGCAAAGGGGGATGAAATAGCAAATTGGGGACAAATACAGAAAGGGGGATGGGGAAAAAAAGACAAAAGAGAAAGCCAGTCAGACTCGCTGCAGCCGGCTGGTGACTTTGAGCATTCCGAAGAACGAGACAAAGTCGAAAACTTTGGACAGAAACTTGAAATTCTGTCAATTTCATAGGCAGGTCAAAGTTGAACGAGCCAAGTCAATCGGATTTCATTTCAAAATACAACTCCCTCTGTCCTTATTGTCCCGACTGCAGTTTGAGAAGCCTTGCGTTGGAAATGGCACTTGCACACACAGCTCTAACTCTGCTTGCTTTTCTCAGGGCTCTCCGGGGTCTCTTGGGCGGCAGGGTTCTCAGGGACCCCCAGGCTTCCCAGGCCCTCAGGGTCCTCCAGGAGAGAAAGGCAAGCGAGGGACTGAAGGCCCAGCAGGACGTCAGGGGCCAAAGGGAGACGCGGTAAAGAAACACACAGTGACGGCATTTTAAACCCTGCCGCACACTTGAAACATTTGGATTTGGACAGACGAGTCTGTTTAAACCAGTGCTTCTCAAATAGTGGGGCGCGCCCCCCTTGGGGGGCGCGGTGCTATTCCAGGGGGGGCGCGTGTGACCCTGGGGAACAGGCTTTTTTTTTGGCAGTACTAGAATAAAGTGTAATTGCGCGTTTACTACAGCAGGGGGCAGTGGCGCTCTCATTGTTACTTCTGTCACGTTTGCGACAGTGCAACATTTTACGATTTACAAGACAAGTTAGGATAGTCACGGTGGGGAGGGGGGGCGCGAATAGTTTTCTTCTTGCTAGGGGGGGGGGCGTAACAGAAAATAATTGAGAAGCACTGGTTTAAACCCTAACAGTGTCCGACAATCTAGTCAAGCAACACATATTCCTTAGAACCAGTTGTCACCGTCAAGAGATGGATGACTCTCGCTCAGAGGAAACAAAACATGAAAAGGCTCTGGAAAGGAAAAAGCCTTGGACGTTGCTGTTCTTTTTGCTTTCTTTCAGGGAGCTGTGGGCGTTCCCGGATTTCCTGGTTTAGAGGGAGTCCCGGTAGGAAGCCCAATCCTTCCCCCCAAGACCTCTCTCTGCAGGATCGAGACCTTCTTTCCTGGATGAGCAGCTTTGGTTTCTTTGCGTCATCAGGGTCACCCGGGCCCAGCCGGCGGTCCCGGTTTTCCAGGTGTGGACGGGTGTAACGGGACGAGAGGAAGGCCGGGAAAGCCCGGACAGCCTGGAGAACAAGGGCCTCGTGGTGACGTGGTCAGAACTTCAAACTGCTTTACTTCTTAGGGTCACAAGCAGTAACTTGTGAACACCTCAACTAGTGCACAACACATAAACTAGACCACAAGAAACCCGACTTGAACGACAACACCAGAAATTGACCTCTTTGGTAGACAGGAAAAAATAAATAAAAAAAATCACCTGACGTGCACCACGACACCTGGCGATTAGACGTTGACCAGGTGAAGTGTTGTCGTTCTTGTGGAGCGCAGATGGTTTCCTTAAAAAGGCAGCTGACATTTTCTTTTCCCAGCAAGTATGTGCAGAAAGCAAAGATGAATTGGTTGACAATTGTGTGGCAGGGTTTTCAAGGAGCAAAGGGATTTCCAGGGGAGCCAGCGCTCTTCTTCCTCCAGTACCCCGGAGTGCCCGTGAGTGGTCTCCACATCACACCCCAGATCTTTAGCATGAGCCGATTGTCCCATTGCCCGCTTCTCATCATCGGCTGACGGATGCACTAATCTTAGATCTTTGACAGGGTGTCGCCGGCCTCGGGGGACTTCCTGGTCTGCCGGTGAGCTCGCTGTCTTTCTGCCTGCCTACCTACCTGATGTCTTGCTTGTTGGACTTCCATACCAACACAGGCTTTCGATCTGACTTATCTGTGTGCAGGGTGGACCGGGTCCCAGAGGTTCGAGAGGATTAGCGGGTCCGGTTGGTCCTGATGGATTCAATGTGAGAACATTTGTCACGACATAGACTTTCAATATCCTTATGCCAATGATCTGCAATGGTGTGGTTGTGTGTGTAGGGTATCCCTGGCCTGCCAGGTTCCAGAGGTCCCCCTGTGAGTATGCCCTCACATCACGCATTTTCATCACAAAGACGAAGAAGAATAAGGAATAATGCTGAGGACTTTACTGGTATTTCTGCTTCAGGGCGAACGAGGTAGATCGGTGCCGGGACCGCAAGGAGATGAGGTACCAAGTAGTATGGCCCGATTTTGCGCCATGAGAGCAGACGTTAACCGGCGTCATCCGCAGGGGGAGCAAGGCTTACAGGGGCCTCCGGGGCCATTTGAGTATGTGGACCCCCCAGAGGATTTCTACATCAAAGGAGAGCAGGTTACTGGCTTTTGTCCAGTCACACCACAGCAGTCATCTTTTCAGTCAGCCGGCGGCTCTAACGTGTGCTCTGTTGCTTCGTCAGGGTCCGGCGGGGCCTAAAGGGCGTTGTGGAGCTCAAGGCCTGCCAGTAAGTCCACTCCGGGGTTCCATTGCGTCCCTTGACTGAGCTTCATCTAATCTAATTGTGCCCGTTTTGGATTTTCGGGGTCTGGATGCCCTTCCTGGAGCTTCATCTAAAATCTAATTGTGCCCGTTTTGGATTTTCAGGGTCTGGATGCCCTTCCTGGTGTCAAGGGAGAAAAAGGGATTGTGGGACTTCCTGGACCCAGGGTGAGGCGTCCTTCTTTGAACCTCCTGCTGGCTGTGTGTAGAAAGCAAAGTCAGCCTCTATTATGTCAAAGGAAGACCTTCAAGGAGAGAGTGGAGACATATGTATATTTTGCACGGGTGAACGCTTGTGTGCATTTCAAGATTCAAGAGTTTTTTATTCGTCATGTTTGAGCGTGCCAAACAAGGAATTTGACTTCGGACTTTGGTTTGACTACAACGCTGCCTGCAACACCGCGCGGCGGCGGCCGGCCATTCAGCGTTTGAAAGCATTTGAAAGAATTAGGATCATCCTCCATTGGTGGCCTTAGCGAATCAGGTCCTTGTGTGCTTGTGGTCTCCAGGGACTCCCAGGACGCTTGGGTCTACCCGGTTACAAAGGAGCCAAGGTGAGCGAGTGCTGCTACGTCGAGCGTAGTACCCGCCTGATCTCCCAGTTCTACGCTAACGTTCCTTAGACCGGCTATGTCGCTTGCATTATACATTAGCATGAAGCTACTTGAAACGTCTTTGTGTTTCAGGGCGCTGTAGGAAGTTCTGGTCTTCCAGGTCTGATCGGACAAGAAGGACCAAAGGTTGGTTGGTCGGGCGGTTCGTGAGGGGTTCAAACACCTTCTGCTGGCCGTGGAAAGTCACACGTGTGGCATGATATACATTGGTTTCTGTTCTCAGGGCATGGTGGGAGATCCTGGTTTCAAAGGCCTCCCGCAGGAAATTGTCATCACACTTCCGGGTAGACGTCCGCACGCATGCACCAGACACACAGATTGTTTCTTTTCTTTTCTACCCTAACGACGCTCATTTGTCCTCAAGGTGACGCTGGAGATCCAGGGACTCCAGGACCGACGGGACCTCCAGGAGATCGTGGATTCATGGGAGCACACGGGCCCCGAGGATCCCCTGGTCGATCCATACCGGGTCAGAGCACAGCTGCGATATCATCACGCGACTTTTCATGAGATCCATTTGACTCATTCAGTCACTTGCCTCGCACTCCGATTAGGACTGGCAGGTGTGCCGGGAGCAAGGGGGACTCCAGGAAGCAGAGGTGACAAAGGAGATCCGGGTCAAGTTTTCACAGATCAAGAAGCATTTCCTGGGCAAACTGGAATACCGGGAAGAGCAGGACCCAAAGGAGCAAAAGGACAACCAGGGAGGCCAGGTAAGCTGGTGCTTATTTGGGAAAGAGCATGTCTTCTTTCCACGATGCGGGCATTTCAATTTGTCCTCCAGGCTATTACTGCCTTCCTGGAGTGCCAGGAGAACCTGGAGAACTCGGTGAACAAGGGCCCTCTGGGGCACCGGGTGATCATGGATTCAAAGGTCAGTATATTTAGGTTTCAGTGAGTTCAGTCATTTGTGTAGAATGTGGAGTAAGTTGAAATGCCGTGCGTTTTGGGACAGGTCGACAAGGTGAATGCTCCTGCGGTCCTCCAATTGTGGTGAGGGGACCCCCAGGACCAGGGGGGAAGCCCGGTTTGGTGGGGTATCCAGGGTCCCCAGGAGCCCAAGGACCAAGAGGGGAGAACGGCTGCGCGGGAGACACAGGTGTTTCTGGCCAGCCGGTAAGAAAACATGTGACCCGAGTTCATTGGAACAGGCAGGCTCATAATTACGGAAAAGTAGACTCGTTTGGCCAGCCTTGTTGAACTCCAGGAAATATTTGAATTCCTCTATTAATTGCTTGAGTGACTGTTTGATTGGTTGACTGGCTTGCAGGGCCTGGGTGGCTTACCTGGTATCAAAGGGTTCAAAGGTCAAAAGGGAGACTTCATTGTGGTGGAAATCAAAGGCAAGTTGACCAGCTTTGACTGCCAGTTTGAGATAGATTGCTGTTGAGGTCCCAAGAAAACTGCCCAGATTGTGGATGCTATAGACTAGTATTGTAAAGCAATGTGATTAAACCATGTCTACACTGATCAAACGTGTTTCCAGGCAAAAAGGGCGAAAGAGGGGAGTTGGGTCTTGCGGGTAGACAAGGTTTCCCTGGAAGAGGAGGACAGGATGGACTCCCAGGACTCCCTGGAATCCCTGGACCTCAGGTCTTTGGCTCTCACTGTTATACAAGCATCAAATAGTTGCATCAAATCCTACAAACTTGTTGAGTCCACAAACCAGAGGATCTGCCATGAAAACTCTACCGCCATTGCATGTGGCATTTTCCTACTTATCTTAGATTTGCTTTCAGGGAGAAAGTTACTCCGCTTCTCCGGGGGACCAAGGCCTTCCAGGTCTTCCTGGCCCCAAAGGACTAACCGGACAAACTGGCCCCCAGGGATCAGGCATAGTTGGAGCAATTGGAAAGCGGGGGGACCCAGGAGCCCCAGGATTTCCAGGTTTCTCTGGCTTCCCTGGCGTGAAAGGTGTTCAAGGTAAAGGTTGTTGAGGGGAAAAAAAAAAAGCAACGTAGTTGCCAAGCTTGGACTGACGTCTCACGTCTTCAAAGGCGAAACACTTCCTTGTATACCCAGAAACCCTGGACCCCGAGGACAGAAAGGGGAGGCAGGAGAAACAGGTGAACACAATACCAAGGATCTAGCATTTCATTTCTGTTCATATTTGTATCTGACTTCCTCTTCATTTGCCTAGGCCCGAGAGGGCTTCCTGGTCCTCGTGGTTTCAACGGATTCACAGGACCTGATGGACCTAAAGGAGAAACAGGACAGTCTGGACCTGCTGGACCACCTGGACTAGCAGGTACCACTGCTTTAGTACCACAATTTTGGCCAGTAGCTATAATAAGTGACCTTGTGTCTTCCTCTGCAAGGACCAAGAGGTTTTATTGGAGATACCGGAGTTGAAGGACTTGAAGGATTCAGTTTTACTGGAGAGCCAGGTATTGCCCTGTCAAGGATGGCTGATTTCATAGAAAGGAAACTATTGCATTGACATGTTAATGCAGAATGCATATCCACAACCGGTATGTGGAGATTAAAGTACACATATGCAACGCAGACAAGACGGGACATCTACATATTGAATTTACCACTGTGCATGTTTTTCTGTGTGTGTGCGCGCGTGTGTGTGCGTGCGTGCGTGCGTGTGCTCGTGTGTGTGAGTGAGCCAGGCTCGCCAGGTGCACCAGGCACTCCTGGACTTAGAGGGCAAGCTGGAGATTCTTATGTGGGGACCTCAGGACCCATTGGCTTTCCAGGGCTTGCTGGCTCTCCTGGACCTAAAGGAGTCCCAGGTCAACCTGGTACCCAAGGTTTCCAAGGTGAGGGAAAAATCCAAAGATCGATCTATTGTTGTGGGACTTATTTCAGACCTTGTCCTTCATAATGCCACACAAATGCTGTGACATGAAACAGCACGTCTGCTTCATCATAAGAAGAGTTGATGAAGTTGTACAGAAATATCTGTGAACAGGAAACATTCGTGTTCTTTTCACATGTTATCTTTGTGATCAGGGGTCCCAGGTCTACCTGGGGTTCCAGGACCAAAGGGCCAGAGAGGACAGGATGGTGCACCGGGCAGCATTGGCCCCCCTGGCCCTATCGCTGATCTGTGCAAAAGAGGAAAACCTGGTCCCGCAGGTCCTTTTGGTCCACAAGGAGCCAGTGGTCCCCAGGGTAAAGTCTGAGCTGAAGTAATGTACTGATGTCATGGCTCTTGTTTCACCAGGAGAACTGGTGATACAAGTGTGGGACAACTAACCTAAAGCCTTCTTTTTCCCTTGATGTTTTTTTGTTCAGGATGTTTTGGGGAGAAAGGTGACGTGGGTGAACCAGGATCTCCAGGCTATGGACCCCCTGGCCCTGTGGGCAAACCAGGGTCTCCTGGCTTTCCTGGCTATCCGGGGCTTCCGGGCACCCCTGGTTCAAGTGGAGACTCTGGATTTGCAGGTTGGGATGGACGGAAAGGTGAGCAACCAGCTGACAGCATCAACCTTTTTCATTACTAAATTGTTTTTTAGTCTGTGACGTAAGAATGCTTCAAGGAGATTGAAGCGGGGGACAACTCAAAGGGGTTTGGGGCTCCTCTAAGTTCATAGAGCACCATGTGACATCTCACAAACAGGTCTGATGGGACCCCTTGGTAAGAACGGTGTCCCAGGAGTGCGAGGATTGATTGGGTTCCCAGGATACCCAGGGAGGCCAGGAGAGAGAGGACCTCGTGGACAAGATGGCAAGCCAGGATGTCAAGGTCCCACAGGAGAGAAGGGTAAAATCCACACAAGAAAACAATTATGCTAATATCAGGCGGCATAGCTCCTCAAAGTTGAATGGCTGGGGGTTCAAATCCAGTTGTTCTCCCCGCCCAAGTTACTATCTCCGGGTACTGCGGCAGTTTCCCACATTCCAAAAACATTCATTGAAGGGTGGAACTTTTTTGAATACGACTGCGAATGGTTGATGTCTCAATGTACCCTGAGATGGGCTGCCAAGCAGTCTTGGGTGTAGCCTGAAGGCAGCCGGAATGGGCTCCAGCCTTAATGAGTGCAAGCAGTATAGGGGATAGGGATGGGATAGGGATGGGATAGGGATGGGATAGGGATGGGATAGGGATGGGATAGGGATGGGATAGGGATGGGATAGGGATGGGATAGGGATGGGATAGGGATGGGATAGGGATGGGATAGGGATGGGATGGGATGGGATAGGGATGGGATAGGGATGGGATAGGGATGGGATAGGGATGGATGGATGGAGCATCATCAATCGACATGTGTTATCCATTCTTGTGGTCCTGTAGGATGTAAAGGCTACCCAGGACCGCCTGGGAAGACGCTGGGTGTCCCAATCAAAGGTGCGAGGGGCAAACCTGGTCCTCCTGGCGTCAACGGTTTCCCCGGTGCACGAGGTCAGACTGAAGTGATGCATTAGGGTGCAATAGGATGGTTTCGCTACAGACTGAAAGAGGCTTTCCAAAAGACGATGACTGATTTTTTTTCACCGTTTTCTTACCAGGAAATAAGGGTGCACAAGGTCTTGTGGGCAAGCCTGGGTACCCAGGCATCAACATGCCCTTGGGTATCAGCGGGCCCCCAGGTCCCCCAGGGATTACGGGCAAACCGGGGATTTCCGGAAGACCTGGTCATCCTGGACCATCCGGTTTCCTTGGCTTACCTGGAGAAACAGGAGACACAGTAAGATGAGATAAAAGCATGTCCATTAAGTAGGCAGTCCAGAACACACTGAACCAGAATTCAGCTGCAATCAAATGTAGTACAATTTACCAATGTTGTATCCGACCAAACACCACAATGGAAATACAAGTGGATCCCCAACATAGTTGTGGTTCTTCATTTGCAAATTCAATGTAGGCAATTCAACACTACAGATGTGCATAGTCGTGGGGCTTCATTTGCATATTCAATGTAGGCGATTCGACGTTACAGTTTTCATTTATTTGGAGGGTTTTTGTACAGCGTGTTTAAAATGAGAAGTTGAATAACTCACTGAGGTCTGATGAAGCGTAGCATTAGATAGTCATGACTACAAAATACTGATGTTATCATTCAGGGTGACCCAGGATCCGCTGGAAGGCCCGGTGAACACGGTCGACAAGGACGTCTCGGATCCAAAGGTGTGGTCCATTTTTCTGCTGCCGTGACAAAGGTGATTCAGAGACATTTGTAAAAATGTTGCTTTGATGTATCAGGCGATCAAGGAGAGTCTCGGAGTCGACCTGGTTTACCTGGAGACAAGGGGCCTTCTGGAGACGCTGGGCCTCAAGGTGAGGTTCTAACATGTCGGTCAACTTGAATCCTAAAACACTAGTTCAATTGTCCTTTATCAGGTGCTTCTGGACCTCAAGGTGAACCTGGAGCACTTGGTTTCATTGGCGAGCCAGGCCAGAGAGGCTCCAAAGGGGATCTGGGACAGCCTGGGGAGCAAGGACCACCAGGTACAGATCCTATCTCATGTGCTTCTCAGGCTAATCACAACCACAAAGGTGTCCGTGCTGCTGTTTCCAAAGATCTCGAAGGCACTCTTAAGTCTGGGCAAGCAGAAAACTCCAAACTTGTCTGTCTGTTCATCAGGTGTGATTGGGCCCCCAGGCCCCAGAGGTCGGCCAGGGGTTCCGGGTCTTCCTGGCAATACGGGTGCTGACGGTCCCGCTGGACCGCAGGGCATCTTTGGACTCCAAGGTGAGAAGTTGTGGTGTTTGTGTTTATTTGATTTGATCTATTTATCAGTGTAACAGCTGCCAGTTAGAGCTATGCGCTTTGAACGTTAGTAAAACCTCACTCCCCGTGAGCTTATATAGAGTGCTGACTGCTTCGCTGTCAGCCCAGAATATAGGCTCAGACGTCAGCGCTCCCAAGCCGGTGACGGTCGCGATTTGGGTTTGCGCCCTGCGTGGGGTGGGGCGGTTTGGAAAAGCCACCTGTTACATTGGTCAATCAATTGTTGGAACAGGTCCTCCTGGACCGCTGGGACGTCATGGCCTCGACGGACTAAAGGGGGTGAAAGGAGACATTGGCACCAGAGGTATGCCCACTCCTCTAAATTGAGCAATGAGCTCGTGATGCCCAAAAGTACCTTTCTGTACAACAGACGTTGTCCGTTCACGTTATTTCCTTCATTTCTTCAGCAAAACTTGCCTGTGCTGTCTCTTCAGGTCTCGGTATTCCAGGTTCTCAAGGTTCTCAAGGTCTTCCGGGAGATAAAGGCCCTTCCGGTCCTCCAGGTCTCCCAGGTTCATCGCAGCCTGGACCTCCAGGACCTAAAGGCCCTTCAGGAGCTCGAGGTTGGTGATGTTGTTTTCTGGAGGACTCTTGGGCCCTAGAGGGATCTTCGCTATTTGCATTGAGGTACTATTCTCACTTTTTATTTATCTGTCCAGGGCCACAAGGACAAATTGGGCCATTGGGTGAATCTGGACCTGCCTGTAAAAATCCTCCCTCTGGTATTTCGGGAGATCCTGGAGACCCTGGACCAGATGGAGAGTCAGGTCAGATGACAAGTAACATTAGTGACACGTTAACAGTTCATCTGTGACTTGACTGACCTCAGACAACCTTGCAGGTTTCCCCGGCGACATGGGGGATTCGGGTCCTAACCCTCCAGTTCCTGGTGATGATGGGGACAGCGGAGACAACGGATGCCCTGGCCTAAAGGGAGACAAAGGACTTCCAGGGCCCAAAGGACAAGCAGGCACAAGTGGAAATCAAGGGTTAAAAGGTGAATGTGAGGACGGAGTGTTCATAGTTCTGGGCTCAGGTTGTTGAAATCCAGACCAGCTATTTTCAACATTCGTGTGAACAGGTGAGCGAGGTTCTCCAGGTCTGATGGGGATACCTGGAAATCCGGGCTCAAGAGGTTTGCCGGGACCAACCGGACCTCTCGGGTCTCAGGGCTGTACGGGTCAGGCGGGTCCAAAGGGAGAGATGGGCAGAGTTTTTCCCTGCTCCACTTACCCCTCACCCCCACAGGGCCCTTCGGGACCCCCTGGGCTACCTGGTCTACTGGGAAATATAGGTTTTCAGGGAGACGATGGATTTGAGGGACTCAAAGGTATGAGGCTGCGACAAGGCATTGTCCTATACAGAGTCAGCGATTGTGAGATGATGACTGTTGATGTTGTGCTGCAGGTAAGAAAGGGGATGCCGGGTGCATTGGGCCCCGAGGCCCTCTAGGGCCACCGGGGCCTGTTGGGGAGCCAGGTCGACGAGGCCTGGAGGGTGAGAGAGGTGCGGTGGGAGCCAAAGGTGAGACTAAAAGTTGAAATGTTCACACAAGATTCAGAGTAAGGCTGCAGTGCGTGTGCCGGTCGGCCGGCGCAACTGGTTTTCATGAGCCGTTGTCAGCTAGTTTTGCTCGCGTTCCTTAATTCAGTTGCAGGTGAGCAGCGGCGTCTCACAGAGACACACCCAGCCATACCAACAGAGTTGAGTCAATACAAAATATTTGTAAAAAAAACAATAGACATGACATCTTCAAATGATGTTTTCTGATATAAAGTCGCAGTTTCTCGTCAGATGAGGGAATTTGTTTGCGATTGCCCACGCCAGTGGTGTTGGGTCGCTGAGCTGTAAGCTTTTTCTTCAGACTTGCTGTGCTCTGTGCTCAGGGGATCCTGGTTTGACCGGAGACCGTGGACCTCCCGGACCGTCCAGACCCGTGAACGCAGGCTTCCTAATGGTCATCCACAGCCAGTCCAAAATGCCTCCATCTTGTCCTCAGGGGATGCAAACCCTGTGGTTGGGATACAGTCTCTTGTACCTGGAAGGCCAGGAGAAAGCGCACACTCAGGACCTCGGTACTCTTCTTACTTTTTTCCTGGTCTTGTCCGGAACGAGCCGGGTCGTCTGATGTCTGGCCGACCGGACACGACTGCGGCCGTAGCTCAGCGGGAGCTGCGTTCAGACGCTACGCCAGCGTCTGGAGCAGAGGCGTAGCCAAGCCGGGGCGGCGCCCCGGTTAGGACTCCCTGCGCCCCGGTCGGCCAGACATCAGAAAAAAAAAAAAAAAATCGAGCTTTTTCGATTCTTCATTTTCATGCCATTTTTTTCTTTCGGTCTTGCGCGAATGTGCTTGCGCTATTCTATGTGCGCGATGTTATCCATTCACCGTTTGCCTCCCGGACCCGGATGTTGTTTTAGCGATCAGCGAACGGCGTGGGTGATGTTCGATTTTTTTTCCTGTGGGCGCGGGCCCCTACTGGAAATATTCCTGGCTACGCCTCTGGTCTGGAGTTCAAAAAAGTCAAAACGAGTAGGGCCAAAATGTCTCTATCTTAATGATTAACTGTTAAGAAGTGTCTTGATCTTAACGATTAACTGTTAAGAAGATGAACGTGACCCAGATTGGCCAGCCCATTTCCCCTCTCAACTCCCATGAAGCGAGTCACAATGGCCCGGGACGAAATCCGCCATCTCCTGACGTCCTTGAGCCAGAAGTCAGACTTGCCACTGTTGGCCTGGCCCGACTCCCCAAAGTGCCAATACAAAGCCTCAGCGCTCCTACAGCTGCGATCGGCCGCTTTGGACGCAACTCGTCTGCAGTCGGAGCACAATGACATTGGTGCCGCCGTGAGAATACAAAGGAAGGCGTTCTTCTTTTGGAGGAGTCTAAGCGTGTTTGTTGTGTTGCAGGTCAGGCGGGCTCGTGCATGCGCGTCTTCTCCACCATGCCCTTCGCCTCCTGTAACATGGGAACGTGCTCGTACGCCGGCCGCAACGACAAATCCTATTGGCTGTCGGCCACGGCCGCCGTGCCCGCCTTGCCCGTGGGCGGAGCCTCCATCCGAGAGCACATCAGCCGCTGCGCCGTTTGTGAGGCGCCCTCTGCCCCCGTGGCCCTACACAGCCAGTCGCCGGTGGGGCCGTCGTGCCCCTCGGACTGGGCAAGCCTGTGGACCGGCTTCTCCTTCCTCATGGTGGGCATCGCATTTCCTGAAAAAAAGCCCACGGCCACCGAGTACTATATATACAAATATATATATACATATACACACACATACATACATATATATATATATGTCTGCAGTCGGAGCACAATGACCGACTGCAGACGATATATATATATATATATATATATATATATATATATATATATATATATATATATATATATATATATATATATATATATATATATATATATTCCAGAAGTATCGTTTTCAAAGTACATCCCAAATGAAGTCATCCACAATCAAATGAATTGAAAATTTCTAGGAATATTCTCCGCTTTTGGTCATCCCCATGCAAGCAGACTGATTGATGAGGCTTTGTACAAGCTGCAGCTTACTTTACTTTGAAAAAGAGTCATTTTGGCAATCTCGCCATAGCCCTGGGTGTCACCCAAACCAGGAAGCCAAACAGAATCTGTGCCACCATACTTTGAATGAAGGGGTGTGGGTTAGGGTTATTCGGCTTCAGATTGATTCATGAGGGGAAAAAGCCCTTTTCATGGGATCCATCCAAAGAAGAATGGAAGGTGAAGAAAACAAGTGGGGGGCTTTTTTTCAAAGTACATTTCAGTCTGAAGGTTGTTTGCTTCTGTCGCCATTGGCAGCACACGGGCGCCGGCGACGAGGGCGGCGGTCAGTCGCTGACGTCGTCGGGAAGTTGCCTGCGGGACTTCCGGCCGCAGCCCTTCGTGGAGTGCCAGGGCCCCAGGGGGACGTGCCACTACTTTGCCAACATTTACAGTTTCTGGCTAACGGCGACCGATGCTGCCGACAGCCGCCAGCACGCCGCCAAGGTGGGACGCTGCAACGTCTGCATCAAGGTGGCCCAGCCCTGAACGCCAAGCGCCCGCTTTTGCTCACCACAACTTCAAATTAAAACAAAATATATCTTTTGGATTTCCTCTCCTTGGGTGCTCTCCTCTTCCGCTCTTTCAAGCTCAACTTCCCGTCAGGGTCCGCTGGAACGAATGCCACCTTTTGGCCCCCCAAAAAGAAAAAAAAAAAAAAAGAACACAGCTGCAGACTGCCGCCCCGGCATACCAGCGAGCCACCAGCTTGGCGCTTTTGCCAGATGAGAGGGCTCCTCGGCCCGCCTTTTTTCTTTAGTGGCGTGTGCTCCAACTGACAAACTCGCTTCAGACTGGACGATTGGCGACTCGTTGGAGGCTTTTCTTTCCATTTGAAACATGCGGAGAATACAAGAAAACCTCCAAGTAACCAAAATGTTGAGTGGAAAATGCAAAGTGCGCTCGCTGTCAGTAGCATCAGCATTACCAATCAAGTTAAGCGCAAAGGGAGAAAAAAGTCAAGAAATGTTGTCGTCAAAGGCTAAGCGGCAAATGCTCACCAGTGTTGTGAAACGTTGACAGCTTTCGGAACGAGCTTGCAAAGGTGTTTGCGCGTGGTGAAAATCGGGGATTCATTTTCCCCTGCATAAGCCCAATGTATTCGTAAAACAATGTACGGTTGCAAAAGCCATTGACGGGTGGGCTCCCGCTCTTCTGCTCTGCTTACCTCTCCACGGGGACCGAGCGGTTCCTCCTCTGCCCCAGGTCACGGGGTGGAGCGGCGGCCCTGCTGCAAAAGCGGGAAGAAAAGAAAGAAAGAAAGAAAGAAAGAAAGAAAGAAAGAAAGAAAGAAAGAAAGAAAGAAAGAAAGAAAGAAAGAAAGAAAGAAAGAAAGAAAGAAAGAAAGAAAGAAAGAAAGAAAGAAAGAAAGAAAGAAAGAAAGAAAGGAAGGAAGGAAGAAAGAAAGAAAGAAAGAAAGAAAGAAAGAAAGAAAGAAAGAAAGAAAGAAAGAAAGAAAGAAAGAAAGAAAGAAAGAAAGAAAGAAAGAAAGAAAGAAAGAAAGAAAGAAAGAAAGAAAGAAAGAAAGAAAGAAAGAAAGAAAGAAAGAAAGAAAGAAAGAAAGAAAGAAAGGAAGGAAGAAAGAAAGAAAGAAAGAAGGAAGGCAGGAAGGCAGGAAGGCAGGAAGGCAGGAAGACAGGAAGGAAGGAAGGAAGGAAGGCAGGAAGGAAGGAAGGAAGGAAGGAAGGAAGGAAGGAAGGAAGGAAGGAAGGAAGGAAGGAAGGAAGGACACAACCAGGGACACAAGGGTCATTGCGGCCATTTCTCCAGCGAGAGCGGACGGATGACCTTGTAAGCAAGCATCTGTGCAATCGTCAATATATTGCAAAAGTCTCTTTTTTCCTTGCCCCACCCAATTCCAACCAATTAAAAAACCATGCAAGTGTATTTTTTCAATCCCATTCATCAGTCAATTGAGTTTCGCCGTCACACATTACGCACAGGCAGGAGAAGTCAAGATAAGAGCCGCTCGGTAATGCGCCAACAAAACTTTATTTTGCCGGGCCAGCCGTCACGGTACCGGCGCTCGGGAACATCAAGTATTTCCCCTCTCAGGGATAACGCCGGTCAAGCCGCTCTGTCACGTTTGCGCCACTGACACATTTCATTCAAATGGACCCGCTACAAGTACACCAGCCCCTAGATGAGGTGCGGCTGCCATTTACCGGTAGGCGCGTCGAAGAGCGGAAGCGGCGCTCCGAGGCGGGCCCGCCGCCGACCCATCTGTCGAGTCCGCTTTAGGATCCCGAAAGCCGGCTGCCAAAAAGTCCCGCCCCCCAAAAAAGTCCAAATCTGATGCCATCCTGGACCGTCCGGGAAGACTTTCTTGGCCCAATCGGTACTTGGCTCCTACCGTGCGTCCCGCCTGGAAGCCCATCGGGACCTGGCTGGCACCCCACGGCGAGTTTGCGCAGTCGTCATCGGCGTAAGGTCCGGGCGGGTGCCCCCGGGCGGGCTTGCCGAGGGTCCGGGCACGGAAAGCGCACTCCCTCGTGCGGTCCGAGTGAAGGCTCTCGCAGGGGTGGATCCCCTCGGGGGGCTGCCGGTGTTGGGCCCAGACACACTGCCGGTGGCCTTGGACGCCATCGGCGGGGAAAGCCGCCAGCGCGTTGGCGACGGACGGGCCGAGGTGCAACGGGATCGCGGCTCCGGGGAGCGCGTCCTGGAGTCCCGGCGCCGACACCCTCGAGCTGGCGTTGATGAGCAGGTTCCGACTGATGGGGCTGGGGTTGGCGATCTGGCCCTCGCACACGGAGGTGGCGCCCGCCCCGGCGCGGGCCTGACATAATTGGTTGATTCGGTGCACGATGCTGCTCAAGTCGCCGCCGCCCTGCTGGTGCAGACCGGCGGCCATGGACAGCGGGATGGTGGAGGTAGACACCGTCACGTTGGGAGGCGCGTCCGAGTCCGAGAGCTTGCGGGGTCCCAAAGCCCTCGGAGGGCCCTGCTGGAGGCCACCGGACGGTACTTCTGGAGTCTGGAGAGCACCGGGTACGACTCCAGATGTCTGGGCGTGCGGTGGATGAAGACCGGTGGGTACTGCGCCGGGCATCGGGGGGCGCAGCGGCTGGACACTGACGGACATGCTTCGCTGAGGATGAAGACCGCCGGCTCCCGCAGTTTGGTAGCGAGGTGGCCGGATTCCACCGGACGTGGCGGCGCCCGGGGTCCGGGAGAGGCTCCGCGAGCCGACGAGGCCCCGGCCGCGCAGAGCCGCTTCCGATGCGTGGCGGAGGTTCAGAGGGGCGGCGGTCGCTAAGCTGTGAGGCACGGTCGGCGTCTGGGGCTCCAGCAACGGCAGGCGCGCCGCACCCACGGGCATTACCCTGCCACGCTGTTCCAGCGGATGGTGGGCGAGCCTCCGCTCCGGTGGCGGCTGCCCGTGAATCTGGCGCGAGGACGCGGGCCTGAACCGCTCATGCGGGTGAAAAGACGAGGGGTTCATGGCGGCTCTGCTGACGTGGCGGTCACAGCCAAAAGAGGCCCAGTGACTCGGGGCCCCCTGCGATGCTGGCGCGGGCGGTCGCCCGGCCGGAGGACACTTGCGGCCGGACGGCACACTCACATTTCTCCAGTCGGGCGTTGGTCAGACGCGAGACGAACGAGACCCGGTCCGCTGAGGCGTGCGCCCAACTTTGGCGATGGCTGCGTGGCGTCAACTTCTGCCTGCAAGTGGACACCATGTGCGTCAGCGACACTTCCGACGTATGCAAGCTTGGGATGGGGGTCAGCATTTTTTGACCGACATATTTGCAAATTTTTAGGCTAAATCCTAAGCCAGAGCTACCGTTTTTTTCCATGTATAATGCGCCCCCATGTATAATACGCACCCTAAAAATGGCATGTTGATGCTGGAAAAAAGCCTGGACCCATGTATAATACGCAGCCAAATTTTGACTCCTGCTTAAGTCCGTAAACGTTGTTCACAGACAAACGTTGTGGCCCACTCAAAGGCACAAATTCTTCCCATTCTGTGAAAAACGCGTTCTATTCATAGAGTTCAATGGCAACTTTCTCCCTTCTCATTCCAAGTGTGGACTCTATCCATGCACGGCACCACACTGCCCCCCCAGAGGGCAAAGAATTCATTGGCAGGGTTTTGACACACCTTAACCAGGGAAACCATGATTGACTGATGGGAGGAAACTGTCAACAGTTTATGTATTTAGTTTTTTTTTAACTTTGAAAGGAGGTTTTGCAATTCGGAGTTTGCATCTCCAAGCCCTTGTCGAGTGACGTCAGATTAAAACAACTCGAGCTCGATATTTTGGGGACCTCCCGGTTTGAGTGCACTTGTCCCGATCGGAAATCCCCAAACTGCGACTTCCGACTCCCCTGCAAACGTTGAGCTCTTCGATGGGTCTGTGACGTCACGGGTGTAGATGACAGGCAATAAACGAATAGGTGAATAGCCGTGTGGAGACACGTGGTCCTCATCTCATCTCATCGTCGTGATCATGAGGATGACGCACAACATAGCGCCTCGCTCGCAGCGAGCCAACACGTACGTGAACGTTGGGTGCGTTCGCACGTACAGTCCGACAACACTCGAGGGTTAGTCAAGTGAGTGCGTTCGGAGAGGCAGAGCGCGCTCACCCGAGAGCCATTGTTTTACGAACGAAGCCTACGTGCTCCGACTTTTCGCATCTGCGGTGTTTGACAGTCGGAACGCCTAAAGCGCGCTACGGAACTCCTTCAATGGGGAACACACGGCACATTTGAACAACGTTCGGAGTGACGGAGCGCGCGCTAGGTGACCATTTCCGAACGCACACTTTGTCTTCGTGCTACGATGCTAGGCTACGGCTCGTGCTATCCGCTAGCTAACGAGAGCGTCCAGAGTGTCGGCCAATACTTACTTAGGCTCCTCGACTCTCAGGACGTGGCGCGCTCGTTTTGCGGAGGTACCATGACGCCGCTCACTTTCTCGACTTGAGCCTAATTGGCGAGAGTGTCCGCTGAACAGCCCGCTTGCCTGTTGGCCGCACCGCTCAAGTGAGCGTTCACTGCGCGGGCGCAGAAAGAGCCACGCCTCCGCCAACAGCTTGTCTGTGGCCCGCGGAGAATGCCTGAGCAACTATCGAACGCTCTCGAAGCAATAATACATGGCGGTCTTAATCTAGCTCAACAACACTACGAGCGCCGACGCAACCTTACGGTACTAAGCAATTAATTGATCGTTTTAGAGAGGGGACTTCACGAATGGGTGGAGACGACATATGCCAACGCGCTGTACCACCGGCGAGCCGAACGTGTCTACGGGGCGGCCATGTTGGCAAGGGCGCCGTAATGCCATGGCCGTGGGCAATGCGAGCACTTTCACATGAAATAAGATCTGGAAATTCTACGTCATGACTTGCTCAGTTTTCACGACGTTTACTTTTTGTCAACGCCCAAGTTTATGCTATCGAGACCGCATGAAAAAAAATGTTCAATAGTTTATCCTATTAAAAAGTTGTGCTCAGCTAACTTGCAATTGCAAAGCTGTTTATCTTTGGCCATCTTGAGAATTTAATTGGACAGACAAAAAAAGCCAGTCTGGAAAAGAGGCCTTTTTATTATTGCGCAAGACAGGAGCTGTTGCTCAGCGACCGGAGAGAGGGACGCCGCGGAGGATCACTGATGCACTCGCAGTAGTTTGAGCTCATCCAGAAGCTGCTGCTCCTTCTGCAACTTCTCCAGCTGAAACGACAGCGAGCGGCGACAAGTGAAGTAGGACAGCGCGGGTGGGGCTTCCCTTCTCGCTGCTGTTAAACGCCAGCCAAAGGACAGAGTAACGGCAGAGTAGCTGACCTGGTTCTTCTGCAGAACCTTTCCACACGACTGTTGCTCTTTCAGCTCCTCGATAGCTTTCAGCTTCTGCAAGGCAACGTCAACAAACGTGTGACAGACAAACAGCCGGCTCCGCTCGCCAACCACCACTACGCGGGCGAGGAAGAAGCACGCGCCCAGATACGCTTGCAAACGTCGCGCTCGCTGTTGACCTTCTTGACGTTCTTGACCTTCTTCTCCATTTCGGGGTCGTCGCAGGTCTCCGTCGATTGGTCGCGAGCCACGCTGGCGGGCTCGGGGAGTGGCTCAGGCTCGGCCGCGCTCTCCTGCAGAGGACGGGAAAGAACGTGAGCGTTGCCACGCCAACCCAGACGTAGCAAAATCGGAAGCTGGGCTCGGCGTGGCGACTGTCGGTCGGGGACACGGTCGCACGGGTCGAGACGCGTAGCCAAAAGCTTCCAATTGGGAGACGGGCGCTCTGCCACTGAGCCACGCTGCCCGCCCTGCCCCAATAGAAATTGCAAACATGTGGCGAAGCTCAAACGTCACGGTCGCTCCGCTAATATTGAAAGAGCAAGGCTGCTGCGATAGCAACAACTTGACGCTAGTCTAAGATGCAAATGTGATGTTTTTGTTGTTGACTTGTGGGAAAAGACAGCAGAAAATGAGCAGACTTGTTGCTATCAAGTCAAAAGTTGCCTTTGCCATGACCTGTTTGGCAGCTTTGCGCGCTTCTCGTTTCTTCTGATTCTTCAGTGCCGCTTTGGACAAAGGCTTGTCGAAGGAACGCGCGTTCTGAGGCGCCTCCTCCTCGTGCTGCAGCATCAAATACAAGCGTCACGTTAGCGGCCTCAACTGTGGCTTGCAGTGACTTTTGTGCATACCAATTTGGACGTGGGCGCAGCGGGGAGGTGCCTGAGCGCCGGCGGTCTGTAGGCCTGAGCGGGTGCGGCCTGCGCGCCGCCCGGACCGGCCGCCTGCTGCCGGACCGGCCGCTCGGGGAAGGTTCCGTCTGGGAAGGGCTGCCAGCGGACTTCCCACAGCTCGCTGCCTTCGGGCGTCTGGTGCGCTTGCTCCACGCCGCCTGTGTAGTGGCGCACCTGGAAGCCGTTGCCCACGCGCAGCCGCGGCGAGCACGTGGCCGTCAGCACGTGCTCGCCGTCCGGACACCAACTGAAGTGAGTGGCGTCTGCCACCTGACTTTTGGAGACCTGCAATGGCACACATCCTTATTTCTGGTGCAGGATTGGCTTCCAGCTTTTTTTTCCCAGGCAATCAGACGCCGTTGTTGACGCGTAAAAAAAGCCAAAGAATTTGGGGTGGGGCGGTGCTCCACTCCACTCACCTGTTTGTACTTCTTGACGTCCCAAACTTCCATCTGACCCCTAAGATTGCCGAATCCCGCCAGGACCAGGATGTGACCCTGCGGACTGGAGCATGCAGTCAGACTCTCAGCAGGAAGGGGGGGGGGGGGGGGGATGCAGCCAACGGCACGTCCTCCTCACCTGTAGTAGGCGGCGTTGCGCGGTCCGGTCCCAAAGTCGAAGACGGCGTCGCACTTGAGGTTGAAGACTGTGGCCTTGGCCGGCATGAAGCCGTAAACCACGCAGAAGTGGCTGCAGTTTGGACTCCAGGCCACGTCGTAAATGGGCCCGCTCTTGGCTGAGGGGAGAAAAGCGCCACGTGGCGAGTAAGGGTCTCCAGGGTGCATCTGTCTGACGGCCGTGACCTTCCAGCCGTGAGCTTTGCGGCTCAGTTGCCTTCTTGGCGGTGCTGCATGCTCACCAAGCTGCACGTGCGCCGTCTCTCCGCCGACGTGGAGGTAGTGCAGAGTCTGCTCGCCGTAGTATGATGCGCCGCTCTTGTCCACCTCGGTGCTCGCCGTCACCAGCACGGCCGAGGCTGTGCCGACAAGCGCGCAGGTCAGACGTGTGGCCCCGAGGCGAGCGCCAAAAAGTCTTTCGCGTCTTAAGTGTGATGTCAAGTCGCGACTGGGCTCCGGCGGGCAAGTCTGACCGACGTACAAAGGAATGTAAGGTCGAAGCGATTGCCCTCCCGCAACCGAATTTGTTCTCGCTGCAGTTCAAGCGCCGTCTTTGGTGAGTTTCTAGCGTCCGTGTTGCGGCCCCAACTCACCTTTGTTGTTCCACTGCATGTTGACGCGGTCAGCCTTGAAGAAGCTCTTGGAGGCCAGGGCGGCGCCAGGCTCCGCCAAGCGCGGGTACTGGAAGAGGCGCACGAATGATGGCGCCCCTTTGCTGCCGGGGACGTACACGCACACCTGACGGGGAGGGAGGGGGCAAATTAATTGATCAGGTGGTGCTATTTGCGCTTCCTGCTGGCTGGCGTAGCGGTCTACATCGAACTTTTGAGCGGGCGGTGCAATGTGGCCTCCACAGCTGGAGTGACTGGTTGCTCGCTCACCTTGCTGGGATGAGCTCCCGGTGAAAGCTCAAAGTTGGCAATTTTCTGCACGTGAAGCTTGTTGGCGATGACGTCTGCACACAAAAGATGCTTTAGCGTTAGCATGCGATTAGCATATGAGGCGAACGTGATGTTTATTAGCTTTCAGCATGCTTGCTAACACCATGCGTGTCCTTACTGAAATTGTTATCCTCAAAGAAGTGCAGCTCGTTGCTGACCATCCTGACGGCCATCTTCTCGTCTTGGGACCAGCTGGGACACCTGCACGACAGCGCCGTATCAGCGTCTAGTCGGGCAGAGCCGCGCCGCGCCTCGCTGCTCACCAAGCGTCCGCCTTCTTCTGGAACAAGCCTTTGAGCAGGCTGCCGCCGGGCAGCTCCCACAGACGGAGGTTGGCGTCGCCCTGAGCCGCCTCGCCGCTCTCTGGAAAGACATGTCTCGGTCACGGTCCAAACGCGCTTTGGGATTTACAACGTGTGAGAATAGATGAGCGCGGTGACAAGCGGCTTACAAAGCACGCCAAAACCGGGAACGAGCCGGCCCGTCAAAAACAAGCCCAAGTTGTCAACACTGTGTGTGTATTTGTTGCCAGTGTAAGCAGCGCGAGTTCGCCTGATGAAGGTGCGCAATGTTCTTACTGGTGTAGGGCTGCCAGGTGACCAGGATGTTGGCGAGAGGAGAGAAGCGCAGCATTGCCGTCTTGGGCAGCTCCAATGTGGCCACCGGGGAGGCGTCCGAGGTCCGCGCCACCGACACGCTGGCCAAAGGCGCATATCAACCGAGGTCAACTCTAGGGCCCGTTCCAGCAGTTCTCAAGAGTAATGGCACCACCTACTGAAAGGCGTACCCCAAGGTTCTGTGCTCCTGGAGCCTACACTTGTTGACATGGCTGTCAAGGTGTTAACCTCGAGTCAGGGGGCCACGTATATGTGAATGTTGATGACAGAGACACCGGACTGACCGAGCGAGCGAGAGCGAGCGAAAGACACCGTTGCCGTCTGCCCCAAACCGGAAGTGGGGGATTGGGGGCAAGGGGGTCAACAGGCCGCCCCAGTTTCCCCCAAAGATCGCCGCCACATAGCGAGGCACCTGACTGAGCTAACGGTGCTGGCAGAGGAGGGCACGTGTCTGGAGACACGAGACAGGCAGGCCACCGAGGCTAGGCGGCCGGGCTGCCAACATTGCGCCTTTTGAGAGACACTGGAGTGACTGCGGGTAACCCGACAACGGCCGTAAAGGAAAGGCGGCCTTTGGCTGTCACCGGCACCACCGAAGGGCCCAAACGTTGGTGGATGCAAGCAGGAAACACGACCAGGAACTGACACATGAACTAACCGTGTCTTTTTGCGGAGCTTGCCGTCTCACTGATGCTCCTCTGCTCGAATGAGGGCAACCGAGTGGCTGGCGAGCGTGTCGAGATTCACAAAACCACATACTCACACTTTTCCATTGCACCACGCCAACCGCGAGCCATCACTGCTGAACGTCAGGCATTGGCTCGCACGAGGATCCCTGCGTGCGTGCGCGCGCGCACACACACACACACAGACACACACGGTCATTCACACGCTGGCTGAGGACATCACTGATGATGTCAGTGTTGGGAGATCACCTGGTGAAAGCGGCGTGCTCCTGGCAGGTAGGGGGACCGCAAAAGAGCGACGTCCCGCCCGACTCTCTTACTGAAACACACAAAAGTCACATATGCAAACTCTCTCAGCCACCATTCAACCATACTCTGCGTTCTCACGAGTGTTAGGCTCCAGACTATGTACTCGGAGCACCCTAACGTTCATTTTAAGAGCACAAGTCGAAAATGCAGGGTGGGGACATGAATCAACTCAACTTGCAATGTAAATGTGAACATTTACACTCACTCTCACTATATTGCAGAGAAATAGGCAGAAGTGTGGAGCCAAAATTTGTCAGCAACCCCAATCAACCATTTTTAAATGAAGCAAATTTGTGCATGCCAACTTTACTTGGGGTATCTCAAATTATGGGGCAAGAAATCCGGGACGCTCTGGAGCCCAAACACAGATGAACACAATACTATACTCGAGTGGAGAATGAAATTGTGTCCAACAGTGTGTGGGTGTGCGTGCATTACGCATTATTGCACGTGCAAAAACAGAAAAAGCAACGAACGTGATCAACAAAAGCACGTCAGAAAAACGGACGTTGAAAAGAAATAGGACGAAGGAACGAACCTGCTAAAAGCGGCACTGGCGGCGCCATGTTGACTTGCCGGAAGCGGAGTACACTCGGATCGGAAAAGCGTCATAAGGAGGCGCGTCGCTCACTGCCACGTCTGCATGCGCGCTTGCTTGCGTGGAGTTCAGCTTTAAGTACACGTATCTATTCGCTTTACATTAAACTCGAGTTGGAAGACGTGGCCCACTTACGTTCCATTTTAAATGAACAATCATAATCACAACCCAACCGTGACATCATTTTCAAATTCGTTTTTGTGACCTGTTTGACTATAACAGACGGGTCGTGAGACGCTTTTTTTTATACTACAACTTCCTGTTTAAAAATAAAAGTCCAATGAGTCCTTTGCAAAGCGAATAAAAAAAGGACGCACTAAATATGTCTTTCTTCTACGCTCAACTACAAATGAGATCATGAGGTTCAATTCAACGTCAGTTCGTATTTCTTTTCTAAATCCAACAGGAGCGCAACACGAAATTTGATGTTGAAATGCCTTTCGGAAGTGAAGTTGGAGGCGCGGCTACCTGGATGGCGGAAGTGGCGCCGGGTGGGCGTGGCTTGGTCTTTTTGAGTACGTCGACAGGCGAAAGTCGCCCCTACTTCCAAGAGCGCCTCAGCGAACCAACCACTCGTAGTAAATAAGCAAAGCCGTCAGCCAGTAGGCGCGCTTGAACGACACGATGGTGGCGAAGCAGAGGATCAGGATGGCCAACGAGAAACACAGCAAGAACATCACGCTGAGAGGAAATGTGGCCAAGTCCACGGTGAGTCCCAAGTCACGCAAGGCGAGCGATGCAACACGTCACAGTCAAGCCTCCATCACATGGACACTCACTCGATCTGCTCTGTGTGATTGTGGACCAAAACGTTAGCCAGACCCGAGTCCGAAAGTAGACTCATTATTGACAAGCGCGTTGCCTGAAGTTGAGTTGATGATGCTTCGGTCCAGCCAGGAAAATGAAGCTGTTCTCCAAAATGAAAGTCGCAAATGAGAGCCACTCTGCTTTCACCAAGGGTGAAGAAAAATCGCAAGAGTGGAATCAAAACCATTCGGACTCGTTTCGATTGAGGGGCAAAATGAACCAACCACTAAAGCCCGAAGTTGAAGTTCTCAACAAGGCACCGAAAGAAACCATTACTAAATGATCAAAGTAGATGACACCAAGTTAGGTGCCGAGGAACTGCTTGAAAGCTCCCCAAAGGTTATGAGCTAGCCTGTGCTAAAAGCGCAACGCCAGCGATGACAAGTCAGGAGGCGGTTGCGGTGGCAGCCCGATTGGCGCTAACGTTCCTCTTTTTGTTCCAGAGAAACCTGACGGACGACAAAGGCGTGGGACCCTGGCTGCTGGCGCTCTTCCTCTTTGTCGTTTGCGGCTCAGGTAGCTTGGCTTTCTTTCTTTCTTTCTTTCTTTCTTTCTTTCCCTCCCTCCTTCCTTCCGTACCGGGCGGGCGCATGCTCCCGTACCGGGCGGGCGCATGCCTCCGGGCGGGCGCGCCAAGCTTTTGATTGGCGACGGGCCGCGAGCGACGGGCTGCGAGCGTCGGGCCGCCTCCTTGGCTCCACCTGGGCCCGACCCAAAAAGTCAGGGCGCATGCTTCCGTACCGGGCAAGCGCGCCAAGCTTTTGATTGGCGACGGGCCGCGAGCGACGGGCTGCGAGCGTCGGGCCGCGTCTTTGGCTCCACCTGGGCCCGACCCAAAAAGTCAGCGCGACCGTGTCGGAGCAAAGAGCGCAAAGCTCTTGCCAGCGAGCGGGTCCCCCAGGGACGCCCCCTTTGCCGGGACCTGCTTTGAAGTGCCACGTTGAAATGTTTTCATTGCTTTGTATGCGCGCACAGCTATCTTCCAGATCATTCAGAGCATCAGGATGGGCATGTAATGATGACGTGGCCACCGGACGCCCCCCCTTCCCCCCCAAGATACATTCCCGAACTTTGACCTGCGATCATTCCCGACCGGTCTCGCCACGCACACGCATCCACACGTGCGCGCTTGTTTGCAGAAGATGGTGCAGCGGCCGACCTTCTCGCTGGTGTTTATCTGTGCCTAAGCCCCACCTCCGCTGGTGAGGCCTTATCGGACAGACGGGCTGGGGGGGGGGCTCAAAGTGCACCTGACGACCAAAACAAGAAGGAGCGTGCATGCGCGCGCGTATGTGTGAGAGAGAGAGAGAGAGAGAGAGAGAGAGAGAATAAAGTTTGACTTCCACACCAAGCGTGAGTTTCTGATGTCATTTGGGCGTAAAGGCTTTTAAAAATGAGCCAAAGAACAAAGGTTGGAAAGATCCATCTTTTTCATTTACGTACTGCTTGAGCATCATCATCGGTTTAAAGTCCGCTTTCCAGGTGCCGCTGGGTTGGCTTGAGCCAAAAGGGCAATCTCCCCTCAATGCTCGTCCACTAAGAAGGCCAGTCAAAGCTGTGTGGGAAACGCTCATGGAGCAGCCCGTGCGAGACGTGGCCTCCTCGGTAGAGCCCTCCGGCGGTAGAGCCCTCCGGCGGTAGAGCCCTCCGGCGGTAGAGCCCTCCGGCGGTAGAGCCCTCCGGCGGTAGAGCCCTCCGGCGGTAGAGCCCTCCGGCGGTGGAGCCCTCCCAACGCGAGCGGGCGGCGCAATGGCAGCAATGGGCTGGCTACTCACCTAAGACTTCCTGCAGCGTTTGCTTCTTTGTTGAGATTCCTGCGTGACGACGAGCCGTACCAAATAGAGGTGCGACGAATGATGTCGCTTGTCGCGGGACCGCTGCTTATGTCAGCCGCCTCCTCACTTGCTTGTTTCCACGTGTCTCCGTCTTTTCACTTTTCTTGTGTCCCTACGAAAAGAAGGACTTGTGTCATTTACAATCTCCACTCTTATTAAAGCTCCACTTTCACCCATAAAAGGGGGTAAAGTGTTGGGGCAAATTGAGCAGTGCCGATGGAAGGTTGAAATTCAAACCTTTCCCATCTGTAGCAAAGGCACGCACCACGCACCTGCAGCAAATGATCAGCCAAGCCATCTCATCAGCGCCCGCCCAATCACGATGCCTAGGACTTGAATCTGGATGATGGAAAACAGGCTGGACGGGAAGCGGCTCTGCAGGACCAGACTTGGGCAGCCTCTGCTTTCTACCAGTAGAGGGTGCTCACACTTGCCACCGGCACCACAACAGCAGCAGCAGCAGCAGCAGCACTCCTTTTTAGCTTGTCCAAAACGATCTATCTGGACACGATAGTCAGAGTGACTCGAGGAGCAAAGCAACGTAAAACTTACTTTTCAGTCAAGTGAGGCGCGTTCTTCTCCTCCTCCACGTCTTTTGCCAAATGAAAAGGCTCAGGCCACGAATCGGTCTTCGTCTCCTCGTAAGCCGGCCTGCAACATTTCGAGCTACATAGCGACGGCTACCGGACAGAAAGGTCATAGCACTTTACAAACGTCACTACTTTTCAAAGTCGGCGACGTGCCAAGCAGTCATCTTCCGTTCAATCACGTCACTACTTTTCAAAGTCGGCGACGTGCCAAGCAGTCATCTTCCGTTCAATCACGTCACTACTTTTCAAAGTCGGCGACGTGCCAAGCAGTCATCTTCCGTTCAATCATATTAATAATATTTCGGCTCCAAATTGACAACTTGAAGGCTCTCAGCGACCAGGGCTTGTGCTTCACGCAAAATGCTCCAATGACACATTTGTGTCATCATGTCCTCATTATCAGTGTGGCAGCATTCGTAGAAAATCACAATGGGCGTGACCGGCGACTTTTGTGAGCAGAGGAGACTTTTGTGCTCAAGTGTGACTTTTATTCAAGCCAAACGTTGGCGAACCCCAAACGAGATTTAGTAAAAGGAAAGGCGACGTGAGCGGACACCCAAGATAAATAAAAGGCAGCCACCACATCGCCACGGTAACCGGCATCCGCCGTCGACGTGACGGGTATTATTCACGGCCGTTGTTGATCGTCGGCTGCGCTTGTCAGTCATTTCTAATGAAAGTTTCTCAGGCGGCCCGCTTGGTTTCCACGGCGACCGGCCCTTTCTAAATGTTTGCCACCTGACCGCCGAGACAAGAAAAGACGTCAACCATCTGACACCGGCTTGTTAAGAGTCAAGTTCAAAGGGCACCGCCTTAGCGTAGCTCGCATGCTAACGAGATGTACGCCACTTTGCTCGCAGCTGAAAGTCATCAAATGAAAGATGGATGAGCGCTTCAATCGCTCACAGTGCTTGTGGGGGGGAAGTCAAAGTGAGCGGCCAAATCTACTGGGAAAACTGGAAAAGGAATCTAGCGTCATCAAATACTCTTAAAGGCACTCCGGGGCCCGCTTCGGACAGCCCCGCTCTAACGGACGCCGAAGCACAACGTCACGTCGAGGCGCTTTGCGAGCGGGTCAGCTGCGGCCAGCCGGCCGGCTTCCGGAGTCGGACGCTCCAGGAGTTGGCGGCCGAGGCGCGGCCGCGGCCGTGGAGGTGGCAGGTGTAGACGCCCTCGTTGAACTCGTTGGCCACGATGCGGAGGTCGCGACCTTTCAGCGCAATATGTCCCGGGACCGAGGCAGCGATGCGCTCGCCGTCTTTGTACCAGCTAAGGGCACAAACACAGAGGGTGGGTCAACCCGGTGAGCGACACCCGCCGGCGTGCCGTGGCGTGCAGACTGCCGAGCGGACCTCCATCGCGCGCCTCTCTCTCCGGGGCATCCTGCCTGTTTTAGCGGTTCCCCTCCCGATAGAGCGTGCGGCTGGGCTGACCTGACTTTGGGTGCGGGCCATGGTAGGTTCTTGGTGCCGCAGCGGAAGCCCACCACCTTACCGCGCGAGACCACCTTCACCCTGACATTAGCGGGCGGCGGCGGTGTGGTCATGGCCTCCGGGGCCTCTGAAAGGGAGGGGAGGCGGCGCGTTGTGAGTGGACCGGACGGGCCTGTGTCAGGCCGGGCCGGGCTGGGCCAAACTCACCCGAGCACAGGCGGCAGCGGCGCGGGCAGGTCCTCAGCATCAGCCGCTTGCGACGTTGGCACAGGCCCGAGCCCGCCCAGCGCTCGCACGCCCGCCGCTTGTCCACGCAGCCTGAGCACAGCCGTTCCAAAAAGACACACTGGTCTCAGTCACGTGCGCGTGCCCTCTCACACAAGAGACTTCTGACCGTAGAGCCTCCGTATGGCCCGGACGTCGTCGGGCCCGACGTCCCTCTGGCCCGTGGTGGTGGCGTTGGGGTTCATGAGGGCGTGCGGGTGGGCCGAGTGCCACAGACCCAGCACGTGGCCGATCTCGTGCGCTGCCACCTGGACCAGGTCGTTAAGCCACACGCCTGCACAAAAGCCAAGGTGACCGGAGTGACCGAGGAGGGCGGGGCGGGCAGGGCGTGGCTTCCGTCACGCTACCTCGGCTCCAGCTGAAGCGGGACCTCCCGATGATCCAGAACTCGTGCTTGTCAAAGTGGATCTCACCACGTGGTGGAAGGAAGGCGTGGGCCAGCTCGCCGTTGATGCCATCGAAACAGGGATGGAGAGGAGACGACGCGCAGTCCGAGTGGTTCAAAGCGTAGAAACCTTGCGGCGGTGCACACAAATAAAGGCTACGCGCGTGCGTGCGTGCGTGCGTACGTGAGGTGGTGGGCGACCATGCACACGCTATACGCTCCCTCCCGTTTCCTGCACTTACACGTACTTGCACGCCCGTTTACACTCACAGACGCGCGCGCGCGCGCCGGGTTGCGGGTAGCACTACCGATGGTGATATCTGCGTCGCGCTGGCGGACTTCGGTGAAGCTGAGCGGCGACACGTCGCTCCACTTGGAGAAGGCCGAGCTGAGCCCCTGTCTCGTGGCGTCCGCGCTCAGCGTGTCGGGAAACGACTCCAACCTGACACGGAAGCGCCCGTGCGTGTGTGTGAGTGCATGCTCGATCGAGTGAGTTCGCCGCACGTGTGCGCGCGTGCGCGCGCGCGCGCAGTGTTCGCGGCTGGCCTCACCTGTACGTGATGTTTGCGTGCGTCCACTTGTACCCGAGCGGGTTGATGGTGTAGCGCTTGCTAACGCGATGGCCCGATGAGGACGCGCTCGTGTCTGCGAACACCTGCAAACACAGCCATCGACAACCGTCACTGGCGCTTCCTCCGTCGGCCACAAGAGGTCACCAGCACACACGCAGCGATCGGTTATATTGATACAGATCCCGACAGCGCGCGCGCGCGCGCGCACTCACTTGATCATAAAGTGACTTAAGCGACACACTCACGCACAGCAGTAGCAACTCATTTAATCACACACATGCAAACTCACGCACACGCTCTGTACATTCACGCTCAGACACTGACTCAGTGTTGCAACTTGCAACCACCACAACTTCACGTACTCGCAAACTCCCCGACAGACACACGCATGCAAAATCACGCTCAGACTCGTCCACACACACGCGCGAAGTGACTTAATGACGGAAACGCGCGCGTTGAATAAACGCTCCGACTCCGCGGAAAGACCCGCATTACGTGGACTGGCCTGTGACGTCACCATGAGCGCCACCAGGAGCGGCGGGATTTCCATGACGTCGCACAATCGGACGCGCAGCTGTCAATCAGTCGGAGATCGGCTCATTTCCACGCGTGAGAGCGAAGTAAAGTTGCGAAGCGCAGCGCAGAGCCTCGTGCGGATTGTGGGTGGGTGGCTGGGGGCGGGGCGCTGTCAGGTCAGGTGAGCCCCCAACTTAACAACTTAACTCTTTCACTTCAACTCTTATGTCAAATGAGAGCGAAGCTCAAGAAGCAACACGCAAGTTGGACTGCGTCGGGCTGAAGTGCGCCCTCTGGTGGGCACAATGAGCAATGACAATCGCTTCGATTGCAAAATTGCAGTGCAGTAAATGAATGCAGTCTCTCTCCACGGGCCGGATGAGACCCCATGACGCTGTCATGATGACGGGCCAGACAGCTTGGCACCGAAAATGGAACCAGAGAATCAGCCCCAGCCACATTTGTTTTGGCCACCTTGCTAAAACAGTCATGATTAAAGTGCCATTTTCAAAGCGCGAAGCTGGAAGTCATCTTGAGAGGGCCCGTTTTAGGGCAGTCCAGCGCATATGTCAGCTGATACTGAACTTAAATGGGATAAATCCAAAACATTTTTTATTCAATGCAACTCAAAACAGTGGTGGCCCACTGAGATGCGCCGCTTGCATAACAGCAGCAAGCAAGACATCAAGAGTTTCATTGCCACCATTTTTCCACGCCTGGCAAAAGCCGCCAGTCTTGATACGGCGGAGACGTGGATCCGTTTCAAAACCTTCACAAAGTCAAACGGAGCGTTGCAAAATGGCCACCGCGGGACGTCCCTCGCTCTGGCATTCGCGTTTGCGGCCAAGACCAAAGACGCACATACGCACGTGTTCACCGGGAGAGAAATGGCCGCCCGTTCCAAAAACCAGGACTGGAAAAGTGTTTCTTGAAAACCGTGACCAGCCATCGTTGGAACGGCAGCTGTCCCAAAAGCCTGCTCATAGGCCAAGCGAGTTGCTCTTTCTTCAAGTCTTGGACATCTCCTTTGTGGATTCCGCCTGGACCTCGTTGATCTCTGTGTTGTCGGCACTTCAAAGTTAGCTTGGAGGTGCTGGCTGTCACGTGACACACGGGGCGTTTTCACTGGCATTCAGTTGCCACGGAGACCAGGAGGGCATGGAGCTTGTCTGTTACTTTTCTCACCAGGGAGAGCGGCCTCGACCACTCCACCGCGGACTCCTCAGCCACGCACGCCGAAGCTTCAGCCGGCGGGACAGCGACTTTTAGGCGACGGGGGGACTCGTCACACCGCCCGGGGAAGGGAAAAACACAGACGACACGGCCATCCGCGCCATTTTTTCTTTAGGTTTCGATTTTCTTATCCAGCTGACAAAAATCAAAACCTAAAAAAACCACGGAGCAGTGGTGTGAAGAGTGGCGGTCGTCACGGTGACCCGACAAAGTCGCCGCGAGGCGTTGTCATCCACGTCGACGACATCGTCCTGGAGACCGAGAGGCAGAGGGCACGGTTACTTTCCGGCGGAAGTTCAACGCGCCTGCCCAGCTAACTAGCGCGCTACTGCTAAAAAAAAAAAAAAAAAAGAAAAAAACTACAGTTTTTTTCCATGTATAATGCGCCCCCATGTATAATACGCACCCTAGAAATGGCATGTTGGTGCTGGAAAAAAGCCTGGACCCATGTATAATACGCACTCAAATTTGGACTCCTACTTAAGTCTGTAAATGTAAAATTATTTCAGAAAAAAGATCATCTTTGGGAACAACCGGATGTTATTCTGCCGGTCAGTATCACTGCGCATGCGCTAGCAAACTCGATAGCGAAGAAATGTTTGGGATTTGTGTAGGGTACATTGTGACAGCAAACGAGCAGGTGATCGAGCAAGCCTTGTCTGATACGAGAGCATTGTGTTCGTACGGAGCGTGTTTGAAGTGAACAGCAGAGAAGAAAGCGCATCTGTAATGGCGGCCTCCGTACCACATCCGGATAAAAAATAAAATAAATTTTGTATTTATTTTTTTTGTACCCATGTATAATGCGCACCCCAGATTTTAGGACAATAAATTAGTTAAATTTTGCGCATTATACATGGCAAAAAACGGTAATACTGATCCGGTTGTCTTCAATTCAAGCTATCCATTGGACTCTTTGCAGATATTTATGTCTGATGGCGAGCGGCCGGCCTTAAGACTCCTCACAATGATACTGAAGATATCCGAGACAAGACTTTGCCATTTGTTGGCGGGTAGGCCAAATTCACTGTTGGCAAGGGGGCACTGACCTGTGGTCAGCATGACAATTTCCCGCCCCAAACGACTCCCAACATCATGGCTGGATTGCGTGCCGTGCAAGATGACTGCGCCTCGCCTCGCCTCACCTGACCATTGATCATATGCCATGATGTCGTCAAACAGTATCGCGCGGGTCTCTTTATATTTACATCTCGTCGGCCACAAATACATTCTTGCCTGAGTTATACGTTGATCTTTTGGGCTTTCGTTTGTGCGAGCGGGTCGGTATTGCACGTCTTTCCTGGGGAAATCGAGGTGGTCCCAAAAGTCAATAAAAACAAACCGACGTGACGTCACGCGTCCTTCGGTGTGTCGTTTCAACTAGTCACAACTCCATTTCTGAGACGGCGAAAGAAAAGAGCCATTTGCCATAAAGACGACAAGGTTAACTCGTCAAACTCGCTTGCAAGCCAGCCAGTGAACCATGACGTCATCGCCGCAGCCTCAGTGCAGTAGGATGCGGTGCGCGCGCATGGCCTTGCTTGCTGCGGCAGCAAGCTCGCACGAAGACAACGACGACTTAAGTCGAAAGAGGTGAAAATGTTGTTTTGTCCTTACGCTGCGTGGACTCTTCCCACCAACCGTGACGAGCAGAGCGGCAATCACTTCTTCCTCCTCCTCCTCCTCCTCCTCCTCCTCCTCCTCCTCCCCCCCCCCTCCTCCTCCTCCTCCTCCTTCAGCACGTTCCGCCTCGCTCACTCAAGATGGCGGCCGGCGGCTGAGCTCAGACTTCCGCTCAGATAGCGCGCCGCCAGCGCCCCCTGCTGCACTGAAGGACAAATGCTAATTTAAGACGGCGGCCGGCGACAGACTTCCGCTCAGATAGTGCGCTCCCGGCGCCCCCTGCTTCACTGAAGGACAAATGCTAATTTAATGTTAATGACTCGCTGTTTATTATGTCTGTGCACTTGTTGCATTTGCTGCTCTTTGCTGCTCCTACTATTTGTGTTATCTGGGGTGTCTGGTGCTGTTTGGCTGTATGCACAGCCGCCCGCCCGAGTCAGTGTGACTCGCTGCAAACCAAATTCGGACACTTTGCAACTGCAGCCAGAAATACGTTTCGGTAGGTAACGTTGCACCTTGAGGTCAGACCGCTCCGAAAAGTCCGTGTGCTCAAAGCTGTTCTTGTGGTCAAGACGGTTCCAAGTGGTCAGACCGGTCCCGCGGATCAGATGAGTCCCCGCAGTTTGACCGGAGGCGTCTGAAGCCGTCGCCCAGAGGCGGGGCGCTTCGCTCCCTTAGCGTCGGTTCATCAGCGCCATCTCGTGGAGGTCTGACAGGGAACGTACGTGAACGGCGCCCCCAGGTGGCGGCGGGTGGAAGCGCACATTACCAGCGACTCACCTCCGACGACGTAGTATCGCTTCGGGGAGAATCGCTTCTGCGCGCGGGCGTTGATGGCGTGTCGGATGAAGCCGCGCTCCAGGAGCTCGGCGGCGTATCGGCGAGCGTCGGCGCGATTGGCGGCGCCCGCCACGTTCCGGCGCAGCCATCCGAGCGCGTCACCGCCTGAGCGAGCCACAAAGAGCGGCGCCCGACTCGACGGTGGGTTCGCACGCGTTGTCGGGGTTTGCGGGGGAGCGGCACGGCGCGGCACGGCGCGGCACGGCACGGCACGGCACGGCACGGCACGGCACGGCACGGCACGGCACGGCACGGCACGGCACGGCACGGCACGGCACGGCACGGCACGGCACGGCAGGCGGCGCATGCACTTACCTGTGAAGGCGTCGGGGATGACCACCTTGAGCCACGTCCGGTCGCGAACCACCACGCCCGAATCGGTCCTTATCATCGCCGTGACGACCGCCGCCATGTCGCCGTCCACGCTCAGATGCTCGTCTTCACCTGGACGTCAAGCATGCAGTGTCATGAATACACCTCCGTGGACTGATGTCACGCGGGGGGGTTGGTATGTTACCGTAAGGTGGGAGGAGTTTCCCCGTCACGGCGGCCGTGTGGGACACCCAGGAGGCGGGATCGATTGGACGCACCGGCTCACCTCCGGAACAACGCGCTTGTCAAATGAGGCACCATGCAGCGACTGGCCCTTTTGCGTCACTGACCTCTTGGCAAGGTGAAAAGGCCGTCGGGCGGTGGCTCCCAAAACCGCAACAACGTCAGTGAGAGCGGACTGCGCGCACGTAGTCACATAAACAACACATCTGCAGCCATGACGGATGCTAAACTGAGACACTAGGTGACGCTCCCTCACGCTTACCCCGGCTTCTGGAAGGCGTCTCTGAGAACTTGGACGGCCTGCGAGCTGGTTGCCTTCTCTACGTTCACCTCGTTCACCTGACGATGACATCATGGTTTTCATCATAGTTATCGTCGTCATCAGGTCACACGCAGCACGTGCCAGGTAAAATCAGTGGCCACCATCGTTGTGATGACGTCATCACGCGCGGTTCGCAGCCGTCTGCACTACTGTATATTCATATCGAAGCTCCGATGGACTTTGCGTTCGTAATGAGGCAGTCACTATGCGCTGCTGCCCACATATTTCAGTGATGACTGACTAGTGAGTATAGCACGCGTGCAGGCGCGCGCGCGTCACCCGTATCAAGACGTCTCCGGCGCGCACGCGTCCGTCGGCCGCCACAGCGCCGTTCTCCACGACGGATCCGATGTACACGCCGGCACCTTTGTCCCGGCTTTCAGCGACCACGCCGATGCCCAGAAAACCACACTTGTCTGCACGGACGCACACACATTGATCAGAGAGGAAATGCAGCCACGTCGCAGACTACGACCAAAACCGCCATGTGAACGGTTGGACTTTAGAAGAAAGGCTGCCGTAGCTCTACAAATAGATACAAGTCGCATATGATGACGTCGCTCACCCACCCGTGTCCAAAGTGACGCTCAGCATGTTGATTGAAATGGACGAGTCGCTCGCGCTGCTGTCGGATTTGGGCTGACACGCACACGCACACGCACGCACACACAGTCATCGCGTCAGCTGTCACATTGATGACGACATCCGTCAACACCCGAATGAAGCGAGACAACTACGTACAGCAGGCAGCCTCTCCATCCCTTGCTGATGCTGTCTTGCTTTTCTGCTCATCTCACACACGCACAAAAACACAAGGATGACTGACAGCCCAGCGGGTGCCCCACAAGCAAGAGGGCTTCGCCGGGTGCGTGCCAGAGGAAGCCAGGCGCTCGAACCCGAAACCGCTCACGGAAGGTCCCGCTCACCATCCGATGGCTGAAACGCGGCCGCGCCAAATGGGCCCGTTCATCATCCCTTTCCACCCCTTCTGCCGCATCCTTCTCAACTTTACTGGAGCGGAAGATTGAGATTGAAAGGCCATGGATGTCTTTTGTGTGTGTGGTTTTTTTTTTTTATTGCAACAAACCAAAGTGGCCTTTCAGAAGGGGGACGCTCGCTTGAGGAAGTCTCGGAGGCGGGAACACGACGGAGCACAGCAAAACGGGGCCGTCGGATCTTGTTCGTGCCTCGGGCGGGGGGGCAGGCGGCGCCCCTCCGCCTCCCTCACGCCGACACATTGATATCCGGCAAGGAGGCGGCGGGCGACTGCGGGGCTGGCGCAAAATGCGCGTGCTGCTCCTGTTGCCCCCGCGCGATGATTTGCTGCAGCGTCCCTCGCAAGTTGGGGTGAAGGCGCTGCCGAGTGCGTCGCAACATGTCGGCGGCCACGGCGCGCATGGGGCCCGCCGACAGGTCCTCGTAGAGCGGCACCGTGTACATGCGGGACGTCTGCGGGGGGCACACACGCAAATGACGGCGAGTCAGCGCCGCTGAAGCTCCACAGAGCGGCGGCCTTGTCGGCGGACTGACGTGTTTTTGGAGGAAGGCGGCCAGTCTGGGGAGGTCGGCGTAGAAAAGACTCCTGACCGCCAGCTGCAGCCAGCGCACTTGAACCTCGGCATTCAGGCCATCCAACAGCGACGCGTAACGCTCACGCATTTGCCACATCACCTCTAAAACAAACAAACAAACAAACAAAGGCACCAGATTTTCCCAACATGTCTCAGAGGACGGACGCCAAAGAGCTGGGCGGGGCCTCGCTACCACTTTTTGGGATTTGCAGCCACGGAGCGCCACAAAGTCTGCCCCTACATGTGTGCATAATCACTTCACACACAAAGGGCGTGCATAGCCTCGCGTCACCTGCCGTGGCGTACCGTGCGGCAGTGGCGCGTGGTCCAGCATGCAGTCCAGAAACAGAACCACCTGGAAGGTGCTCCAGCCCGCCAGGTCCGAGACGGCAGCGGCCGACCCCCCGGTGTCGGCGCCGCGCCCCTCGGTCCACGCGCGGCACAGGTCCCGCGCCGGTTGGATCAGGGCGGCCCCCGCCGACAGGTCCGGCTGGTACGGGGGCGCCCCGCAGCCCGTCAGCCAGAGCTGGAAATCCACACCTGACGGAAAGCGGAGGGTGGGACTGAGGGGTCTCATTGTTTTGTTTTTTTTGCCCCCCCCACCCAAAAGTACCTTCCGTCTGCGCTGCTTGGGGAAAGGTCGCCAGGAACAAGTCCAGGAAATCCCGAGCCACCACGCTCTGGAACTTGAACTCGCTGATGTAGTCCTGTTGGCAGGAAGGCCTCGGGTGAGCGTGCGCGTGGCCGCAGACGCCCGCGTCTGTGTGCGTGCACCGACCCGCAGGAATCCGTCAAAGCGTCCGACGTCCCCGCACAGCGACGACAAGTAGGACACGAAGCAGAAACCTTTCTCGTAGGTGAAAAGATTGATCAAGGTGCTGGGATTCACGCCTGCCTTGACAAAAACAAAGACGCTTTTGAGGACGTGGAGTTGGAGCCAATCTATTGGCAGGCAGGCAGCCACGCAGGCAGGCAGCCACGCAGGCAGGCAGCCACGCAGGCAGGCAGCCACGCAGGCAGGCAGCCACGCAGGCAGCGCGCAAAAGAGTGCCAAAGAGCAAAGGCACGGCGACTCGGCAAGTTGAGTCAAACGGCGAGGCCTACCGGGCTCCAGTTGGACTTGCAGCCGAGTGACGGGGCTGCCGTCGCCGACCAGGCTCAGCTGTCGGCGCAGGGCGTCCAATCGCACGGCACTTTCCAGACAGGTGAAGGCGGCGCCTGAGGAGAACAGAGCGAGGGCTGAAGGCTGGACTCCAAGCCTTGGCCAGTTCCGGCGGCGCCTACCGTAGGCCTGGGCGGTGATCCGGCGCTGCGCGTAGGTGGCCAGGCCTTCGCTGAGCCACATCTCCTCCCAGCTGGCGTTGGTGACGGCGTTGCCGAACCAGGCGTGAGCGATCTCGTGGACCACGTCGATCAGGAGCAACTCGCCGCTCTCCAGGATGGATGCCACGATGAAGGTCAGGCAGGGGTTCTCCATGGCCACCATGGGGAAGGACGGCGGCAGGAACACCAGGTCGCATCTGCCCGGCCGCACGCATGCCCGCCCACATTTTCGGGAGCCCGTGCGCCTGGCCGCCAATCGCACCGCCGCACCACTGACCTCCCCCACAGGTAGCGTCCAAAGAGTCCCTCGGCGGCGCTCAGCCAGCGCTCCACGCTGCCCCCTAGCTTCTGGACGGCGCATGGCAGCAGACAGGGCTCGGCCCACACGCGACTCCTGGAGGGACGGCGCGACGGTGAGGACGAGCCAGGAGCCGAGGAAGGACGGCTGGGCCGTCCGGCTACCTGGGGCCCAGGTCGGCGTGTCGGAGGTTCCCGGCCACCAGCGCCACCAGGTAGGCGGGCACCGGCTCGTCCATGGAGAAGCGGAAGACGCGTTCCGCTTTGGAGTAGCAACTGCGGGACGCGCTCATCAAAACCGTCACATCGTCCGGGACCTGAGGCGCGCGTGGGCACAAGTCGCTGAGGTGAATGGGTTCGGGTCAGTGGGCCTTGATCAGGGGCGGCCACATTTTGGACAACCAGCTCATCGGCAAGCATCATTTCAATCGGAGAAATACGCCCGCCTCTCATACGACCCGTCGGCGTGGTGTGCGGCTGCCTCTGCGGCAAAATTGCTTGGGGACCTTCAGTATTGGCTCAGCACACTGGAAGTAGTGGTCCAAGTGGGTCGCGTTGCTAACTTAACAGCGCTCTTGATCGAAATCATTGGTTCCTTGTTATTCCGTCTCCTATTTTTTGCACGCACAGATCAGGTCGGGGGTTACTCACACGAATGGCCGCCGTGTACGTGCTCTTGACGGCCGGAGAGTCGAAGCACGGGAAGAAAGAACGATTGGACACAGAATGCCCTTGAGTGAACACCAGAGGACGATCTTGACCGCACGTCAGCTCAGCGTCCAACCACCACATCTGGAACACACACGGTACTGCGTTCGTGCCCCCCCCCCGTGTGTGTGTGTGTGTGTGTGTGTGAGAACGTGTCTGTGCGCTCATGAGTGCGTGTGCACATGCGCACGTGTGCGTGTGTTTGACGCGTGTTCTCACCGCAGGTCCGTCTGTGGCCGCGTACCTGATGGTGATCTGCATGTGCACTCCAACCATAACAAGTTCAGGTAGGTCGATTTTGAGGGCGGAGCCAAAGTCCGCAAAGGGCTCCAGGCGGAAGGCGAGGCTGGCGGGCTCTCGGCCGCCGCTCGTCTTGCAGTCGACGGCGTGGACCGTCAGGGACGGGTGCGCGTCCAGCACCAGGGTCCGAACTCCGGCGACCAGGGGCAGCAGGTCCAGAACCAGCCATCCGCTCATCTCCTTCAGCGCAAAGTTGACACGCAGGTCCAAGTGGAAGTGACGCAGACAGAAGTCCGCAAAGTTGGCAGCAGATGCCACGTCTGCGGGGGGGCGGCGCCTAGGCGAGGATGTGGGCTCGCCCGCGCAGTGGCCCGAGCCAGTGGATGGAGACTTACGGCAGCAGCACAGCGAGGCGGGTGAGGAGGTGGGCGCAGACATGGCACAACAAAGTCAGCAAACTAAGAGCAAGGTCAAGGGGAGCAAAAAGTCCCAAACCAAGATGACAATTAACATCATTCGCTCTGCCAAGAGTTCTAAACTCCAATAAGTTCAGACTCCACATTCAAAGTCAAATCCAGACGCACTACTCGAGTCCACTTGACAACAGAACCTGAGGGCGGAACTAGAACCGGAATTCGACTCGGAGGCTTCAATCGGACTGACAGCTCGCTAACTAGCAACGTTAGCATGGTGCACTCACTCCCGGGGAGTGCGTCCTGTCCTCGGCAGCTTTCCTCAGCTTGCGCGCGCTCAAGCCGCCGGCTCACACATGCAGCGGTGCCGTGCCGTGCCGTCTGGTTCGGTCCTCTCTTGTCCATTTCAACCTGGTGATCCTGAAAGGGGGATCCTTCCATCTGTGGTCCCTTCTCAAGGTTTCTCATTTTCCCCCTGCTAGGGGTTTTTAAGTTTTTCCTTGCCCTTTTGGGAGCTTAAGATCAGGGGATGCTTTGAGAATAATTGTCAATTTCTGTCTATGTGAAGCCCTTTGAGACTGCTTGTGATTTAGGGCTATACAAATAAACTTGACTTGACTTGACTTGACTTGTCGGTCAGGCACGTCGTCGACGTCGTCATCGTCGTCGTTCTGTTCCTGTCCGCTTTGTTTGTTTCGATACTGCCCGTCTGTGTTCGGGACGTATGGGTCATTGACAAGCTCGCGAGCCAGTAAACAGGAAGTAGCCAAGACAAAGTTTGTCGTGAACGCGAGGGGGGGCGCGAGAGCAAGAGCGAGCGCGGCGTTCAGGAACAAAGGGCGTCGTCATGGTAACCACCACCCTTTTTTAAGATCAAGTCATACAAAAAAAAACCAAGTATGAATACTTTCAAGTTGAACGATGGCTTTGTCGAGCCAACACCGTTTGTTCCAAATGTCTGCACGTAGTCTCTCTCTCTCTCTCTCTCTCTCTCTCTCTCTCTCTCTCTCTCTCTCTCTCTCTCTCTCTCTCTCTCTCTCCGGACTGCGATTTTTACGTTGGAATTGACGTTTGCACGAGCAGCGCACACACTTGCACCCCCACCTAGAGGCTACCCGTCCCCCACTTTCTCAGGCTCCCTCCATTCATTGCCAACATTAGCATACAGATGTTAGCTTGAAAAGAGAAAGCGGCCAGGCAAAAGGGGGGGGACGGGGGAGGGACGGAGGTCTGGGGTCATAGGGATGGGCCCTCGGCCTTTTTCTGGACCCCCTCCCAGCCCCACGCGCACACACTGTGAATGGTAAGTAGCCAGGGCTGCGGGAGTCTGTCCAAGTTGTTTTCTTTGATTATCACGCACATTCAATGAAATGCCAACACTCAACCACTACAAAGAAAACTGGGCGTCATGCGTTTCTGCTGTTTTACTATTTGACTTTATTCAACGGAAACGGTGTTGTTTTGTGAGATTGGAACACATGAAAGGCATTTTCACTTCATGTCACTTTGCAAAGATGCATGGAAGTCTATCAACGTGTACGTGTACGTGTGTGTGTGCGTGTGCGTGTCTTGGTCAGGGCAACCAGCACCGAACCGCAACACAAGAAATAAACAAAAGAAATAAATAGGACTTCATTTAGGAGAAAAGTACAAAATAAGATCAGCATAGGTTGTGTCGCTTCATGGCGCGCAAAAGCAACTTTTCACATTGGGCCGCCAAAAGCCAGGGTGTGTGCGCTCACCTATCGGCAGTCAGAAAAAGACAATCGCATTTTTAAAAAGCACCCGAAGGTGAAACAATTCACACGGGGCTACGGATCGGGCCAGTCACGCTAAACGGGCGACGGACGAGAAAGTCGGAGCCCCGTCTACTCGTCCGCAACCGACAGGCGGCTGAAGATGGGCAGGCGCCGGGCATCGCCGCCCGGCGACTCGCCGCCGCTGGAAGCCGGGCTCAGAGAGCAGGACGAAGCGTAGCCTTCCTCTGAGAGCGAGCCGGCCGAGGAGCAGCGCCGCAGGCCGGGGGGGCCGAGGGGCCCGAGGGAGGAGGAGGCCTGGGGAGCGGCCAGGCGGCAGGGCGAGCGTTTGGCGGCAGGCGCAGCAGGATGCGCGATAGCGGCAAGGAAACCGTGAGCCGAGTCGGCCGCCGGGTCGCTCTCGCCGGCGGGGAGGAAACCGAGAACAGAGTCGGTGTCGTCGCACTCGCCGAGGGCAAAAAAAACAAGAGCATCTTCTTGGGCCGGCTCGGTGGCGGCGGACAACGGGTAGGGGCAAGGGCGCAGGAGCCCCGGCTCCGGGAAAAGGGGCCACAGGAGCCGCGGACAACCCGAGGGCGACGCGGACCAGGCCCGGGACAGGCGGGGAGAGCGCGGACGGGGCGACCCGGCAAAGCTGAGGCTGTGGAGCAGGCCGGGCTTGGCCAGCTCCTCGGCGCCGTGGACAAAGTGGCAGCGGGCGCCGTAAGGGCAGAAGCCCACTGTGTGGAAGGTGCGGCACGGCTCCGTCTTGTACTTGGGGTGGCGGCTCAGCCCTCGCAGCTCGTCCACCCCGTGCGCAAACTGGCACTTGGCGTCGTACTTGCACGTGCCGCTCTCCTCGAAAGTGCGGCACAGTTCCGTCTTGTAGCGCGGGGGGAGGCGGGGCGAGGCTAGGCCCTGATTCAGCTCGCTGTGCCAAAGCCCGGGCAGGGGCCGGGCGGACGGAGGCGCCTCTTCGTCCGGAAGGACCTCGCCCTCCGTCACGCTGACCGAGCGGTCCGCCCTGAAGGGAAGGCGGGTGAGCGGCGAGCGAGGGAGACGGCCGTCCCGCCGCCACTGCGGCCCCCGAGGCGAGGAATCGTCAAAGTTGCGCAGCGTGGCGGGGCAGAGGGAATGGTGGCGCAGGAAGCCGCCGACCGGAGGCCGCGGGGTCGCCGCCGGGCTGGTGAAGTTCTGACGGCCGAGAAAGAACAAGACGGCGTGAGGCCTTTGGAAAACACATTCGGCGCTAGCAACTTAGTCATTCATTTGCAGCGAGCGCAGCGTTCAGCCTGACCCTACCTCCCTCCAAAGATTTGACATGGCACATGGCAATTTTTTCCCTCTTAAAAATGACCAAATTGAACAACATTGAAAGACAGTTAACAAATAATTAGTGTGGAATTTGCAACTTTCCACCACCGACAAAAACCTTTTTGGAACAAAACTACTTTGTTGCCGTGGCGTCGGACTCACCTTGCACGAGTGGCGCTCCACTTCCGCAAAGGGCGCCAGCGAATGGGACGGCATGTCGGAGAAGACGCCGCCGCTGCCGGTGTGGCTCCTGCTGCGGCTGGTGGCAAGCGCGCGTCTGACAACAAAGTTCCTCCACCATCTGCTGGAATCTCTTTAAATAGCTGGGGGAGCCCCCCCCCCCCCCACCCCCCCTGGACTCAAAACGGCCAACCTTGCCGTTGCCGTTTTTTTCCTTTCTTCCATCTCGTCGGGCGGTGGGTGGGTGGGTGGGTGGGTGTACTTGTTTTTTCAAGCCTTGAAATGTGCAGCTGGAAGTGCAAGTTGCAGACCATCAAAAACACAAGACATCCTTGCAATCAACTTGGGTCAATTTACTCTTTTGTTGAGAGTGAGGCAAGGCCAGTGTGTTTGTGTGAGCGTCTATTTTTGCCTGCGTGTTTGTCTGTGTGTGTGTGTGTGTGTGTGTGTGGGTGGGGGGGGGGGGGCGGGGGGCAAAACGTGTCACCTTGTCAACTTGTTCGACAACCTCTCCAGCCTCAACTTGTTTGTTTCCGTTGGCCAGTTGGATTTGAAACCACAAAAGCCAACCGACATGGGTTATCGCTCCTACGCAGTGCGCGCGCCGATGTTGGTGTGAGGTCGGAGTACGGAACCCCGAGGGACTCCACGAGTGGCTGTCGAGTCCCTTAAATGTTGCTCAATTTAAGATTTGAAAAGCGATCAGGGCGGCACCGGAACATTTCTGCGCGGTGCGGTGGCAGCACGACGCACCCTATGTACGGACAGTGGACCGGTTGGCCATCAATGACATCCTCATCCTTGTCGTGGCAGCCCCTCCTTCCCTCGTCACTATGCTGCACCCCCGCCGGCCGGACAAGAGGTCCATTGTCCTCCGGATGGCCCATATGTGGCCTCGCATGCATCTGGAGAAGCGCAGCAGTCTGACTTCTCTCACGTGACGTGTCCGTCTGCGTGGCTTTGCACGTTTGACCTAGCTAGCAGTGAAACGGCCGGCAAAACGGCTTCTTCTTCCACAATTGGAAATGCTGCTTTTGACCTCCTTGTGCTGGAAACGTGTCAGGCAAGCTTTCAAATAACTCTGCATGGGAGCAAAAAAGGGAAGTGTGTTTGTGTGTGCGGCTACGTTGATAAGTGCGGCTTTAACGACATAGACGATGTCCTCACATGGATCATCTCAGCAGTAAACGTGCTCAACGTGTGTGTGTGTGTGCGCGCGTGCGGTTAGCGTGTGGCAATATGTGAGCATTGACGGGTTAACGAACACAGCTGCCATCAGTTAGGCCGAGCAGGGCACCGTGCAGTGTGGTGGCGGTGGGGTGGATGTGGTTTACTCTACCACGCGCATGCGTGCGTGCGTGCGTGCGTGAAAACAAAATACACTGTTGCCTACGAGTGAGCCAAGTTTTTAAGTCAGCCATGTTTTTCGAGTGCTGCGTGATGGCTGAAAATAAACCAAATATTTGCAGGACGTCTATTTCATGCAAACACTTCTGTTTAGCATTGGTGAAAGCAAATTTGCTGGAGCAAATTGCCGTCGACGGGCCAATGACTCATCCAGAGTCACACTGTGAGTGGAAGCCAAGAGTGAACAATGCGGTCTTCCTTTGCTTTTTTGAAATAAGCTACGCCATTGTCAGGTTGGCTGACCGGATGGATGCAGGCGAGCACCAATGTCCACGTGGTCGCCTTGAACTCCAGCATGGGGATGGAAGCAGCAGCTGGGACTTCCCGTTTGGCCTCAAGGCTGCTGCCAGCCACGTTGGGAGGCGCCAAGCTGGTCCGCGCTGGTGTACCACGTGTTGTTGACGTGTTGCCATTTGTAATGTTTGTGTCGCCAGTTAGTGCCCCCCGGCGGGCACGATTGAAACAGCAGAAGGAGCGCGCGCACACACACACACACACACACACACACAAGTGGACTGCAGCATGCAATCATGACGTGCCCATCGTAGCTTTGCTTCTATTCTATTGAATGATGCGCTTGCACAATGTTTTTATTGAGGCATGATATTAGTTTCGAGAATGGACGAATGCAATTCAATGTGCATTCATTTCAATGATTTGCGACACGTGGTGACAGAATACCCGGGGGCTGACTCATGGTCCGGGGCTGACTCATGGTCCGGGGCTGAGCCATGGTCCGGGGCTGAGCCATGGTCCGGGGCTGAGCCATGGTCCGGGGCTGAGCCATGGTCCGGGGCTGAGCCATGGTCCGGGGCTGAGCCATGGTCCGGGGCTGAGCCATGGTCCGGGGCTGACTTAAAGCCCGGACTGACTGACTCGTGTCGTTTGATTTGCAACATTTTCTCAGCAGGTGGAGTGGAAGACTCCGCCGACATTAGCTCCGCCTCTGGCCATGCGGTTGAACTCGGCCACCGCCGCCTCCGTCTGCAGGACCCGCACTTGGACGCCCGTCGCAGTCACCTGGTCCACCGTGGACGCTGGAACCTACAAAGGGGAAAGCAGCAACAAGAAGGAATACCTGCATGGTGCTCGCACTTATTGCTTCATTTTGTGTTTGGAGAACATTCCTGAAAGCAAGCCAACATGCTGAAGGTGACTGAAACAGAACAACAACAACAACAAAGAAAACACATTTTGATGGCACGATAAAGTTTTGCAAATACGTTTGAACAATGAAAATCCTACTTTGAAACCCAACCCGAATATTAAAACCCTTACATTTTTGAAACCTTAGCCTAGTATCAAAGCTTAGCCAACTTTGAAACCTCAGCCAGGTTCGAAACCCTGATATGGAAACCTACTGTCAGTGGGATTTCGGTGAGACTTTGGCTCCAAAGAGATCGCTGGACGCTCTGTGGCCGCGGTTATTACTGTGTGCTCACGTCACCCACCTGCAGGGCCATGTCCATGCCTCGACCGATGAGCAGCAGGTCCACTCCGTTGTCCAGCACCTCCTGCAAGTCGGCCACTTGGACGCCGGGACGGTGCTGCATGGTGAGGAGAGAGAGAGGCCAAATCAGGTGACGTCACGAAAAGCGCGAGGAGCGGCGCGGAGGCGCGCGCGTAAGCCGAGCTGCCCACCTCGGTGCCGGTGTTGTGCTTGATTTGGTTCCCCCGTGAGATTTTGTTCCCCCTGCCGCGGGAGCGCGCACGCCTTTTTGGAAAGCAAAAACCGATGTCGTACGGCGTCGTACGGCGTCAGCACTACGTTGTTTTCAATAAAAAACATGAAGAACTCACGTTTGCGTCAGTCAATTTTAATTTTTATAAGGGATTATTCTCATTTGATGTCTTTAAATTCATCCGCGTTTTGCCATTGAAGCGGGGTGCGTTCAAAGACCAGTCGTACAGACGGAATACTCATTCATTCACCAAAAAGCAACAATATAATTATGTGAGCTCTTTGCATAAACCTCGATGCAAAGAAACTCCTCTTTTTGGGTTTACAAAGGAGACTTTAGTCTTAATTGTGATCATCATTCATCCATCCATCCATTTTATTTTATTACTCAGGTATTTTCAAAGCAAATTAATATTGTTGCATTTATTAATTTGCTTTAACATGACAGCGCAATATAATTAAAAGCTGACACGATAGCAATGTCAAACGTGTTCATTTAAGAAAAAGCCACACACGTTTTGTGATCAAATCTTTCATAACGAGAATGATTTGAGTGAATTGATTTGGATGAATAATTGAGAAGAAAGTTCAGTTCTGAAGGCTCCTTTTGTCCCAAGCAAAGTGACAGATGGTGGGGAGGGGGGATAAAAATTGTAACAAGAACTCTATAAAAAATGTCAAGTCGTGAGTATATGTTTACCCCCCCCCCCCTTTTTTTTTATTTTGAGAACGGTGAGTGCTGGACTCCAGCAGTTTTTCTTCTGTCTTCCTGGGGGTCCTTTCAGGTTATGTGGAAAATTTGAACAGGTTCCTTCATTCCTAGGCCAAATTACAGGGGGGGAACAAATCCTCACAGCTGCCCTGTGAGAATATGTTCCCCCCCCTTATTTTGAGAACGGTGAGTGCTGGACTCCAGCAATTTTTTTTCTGCCTTCCTGGGGGTCCTTTCAGGTTATGTGGAAAATTTGAACAGGTTCCTTCATTCCTAGGCCAAATTACAGGGGGGGAACAAATCCTCACAGCTGCCCTGTGAGAATATGTTCCCCCCCCTTATTTTGAGAACGGTGAGTGCTGGACTCCAGCAAATTTTTTTCTGCCTTCCTGGGGGTCCTTTCAGGTTATGTGGAAAATTTGAACAGGTTCTCTCATTCCTATGCCAAATTACAGGGGGGGAACAAATCCTCACAGCTGCCCCGTGAGAATATGTTCCCCCCCCTTATTTTGAGAACGGTGAGTGCTGGACTCCAGCAAATTTTTTTCTGCCTTCCTGGGGGTCCTTTCAGGTTATGTGGAAAATTTGAACAGGTTCCTTCATTCCTAGGCCAAATTACAGGGGGGGAACAAATCCTCACAGCTGCCCTGTGAGAATATGTTCCCCCCCCTTATTTTGAGAACGGTGAGTGCTGGACTCCAGCAGTTTTTTTTCTGTCTTCCTGGGGGTCCTTTCAGGTTATGTGGAAAATTTGAACAGGTTCCTTCATTCCTAGGCCAAATTACAGGGGGGGAACAAATCCTCACAGCTGCCCTGTGAGAATATGTTCCCCCCCCTTATTTTGAGAACGGTGAGTGCTGGACTCCAGCAGTTTTTTTTCTGTCTTCCTGGGGGTCCTTTCAGGTTATGTGGAAAATTTGAACAGGTTCCTTCATTCCTAGGCCAAATTACAGGGGGGGAACAAATCCTCACAGCTGCCCTGTGAGAATATGTTCCCCCCCCCTTATTTTGAGAACGGTGAGTGCTGGACTCCAGCAAATTTTTTTCTGCCTTCCTGGGGGTCCTTTCAGGTTATGTGGAAAATTTGAACAGGTTCCTTCATTCCTAGGCCAAATTACAGGGGGGGAACAAATCCTCACAGCTGCCCCGTGAGAATATGAACCCCCCCCCTTATTTTGAGAACCGTGAGTGCTGGACTCCAACTTGTGCTGTGTTTGTGGGGAAGCTACACATGACACAGACAACAGATGGGTAATTATGTCAGGTCTTGTTAACTAATGCATGTGATGATTAAGAAATATATTGAATTACACATTCGTTGTAAATTATTGTAAATGTGCTGCATTGTATGATCTTGCTTTTTTCTTTGTTTACCAGATTCAGTGTGACGAGTGTTGCAGGTGGTTCCATCTTGTATGTGTCGGGGAGCCTCCAACCGAAGGCTCTTTTTTGTGTACAGCATGTACAGAAATTAAATGCTAAATATTTGAAGCTTGCTTGAAGACCATTTTGCTTTTTTTTAATTAAAATTTGTATTTTTTCCATTTTATTTTATTATTTAAAAAAAAACCTTTTTTTTTTTCTTAATAAAGTTCAAAGTTATAATTTTTGATGTATGTTATGTGATTAAGAAACAAAGTTGTTTGACCAAAATAAGGCCAAAAAAATTGATAAAGTGCAGTAATAATGGTATCACTGCACAAATCATCAGAAAAAAACGGCTGGAGTCCAGCACTCACCGTTCTCAAAATAAGGGGGGGGAACATATTCTCACAGGGCAGCTGTGAGGATTTGTTCCCCCCCTGTAATTTGGCCTAGGAATGAGGGAACCTGTTCAAATTTGGCACACAACCTGAACAGACCCCCAGGAAGACAGAAAAAAAACTGCTGGAGTCCAGCACTCACCGTTCTCAAAATAAGGGGGGGGGAACATATTCTCACAGGGCAGCTGTGAGGATTTGTTCCCCCCCTGTAATTTGGCCTAGGAATGAAGGAACCTGTTCAAATTTTCCACATAACCTGAAAGGACCCCCAGGAAGGCAGAAAAAAATTTGCTGGAGTCCAGCACTCACCGTTCTCAAAATAAGGGGGGGGAACATATTCTCACGGGGCAGCTGTGAGGATTTGTTCCCCCCCTGTAATTTGGCATAGGAATGAGAGAACCTGTTCAAATTTTCCACACAACCTGAAAGGACCCCCAGGAAGACAGAAAAAAAACTGCTGGAGTCCAGCACTCACCGTTCTCAAAATAAGGGGGGGGAACATATTCTCACAGGGCAGCTGTGAGGATTTGTTCCCCCCCCTGTAATTTGGCCTAGGAATGAAGGAACCTGTTCAAATTTTCCACATAACCTGAAAGGACCCCCAGGAAGGCAGAAAAAAAATTGCTGGAATCCAGCACTCACCGTTCTCAAAATAAAGGGGGGGAACATATTCTCACAGGGCAGCTGTGAGGATTTGTTCCCCCCCTGTAATTTGGCCTAGGAATGAAGGAACCTGTTCAAATTTTCCACATAACCTGAAAGGACCCCCAGGAAGGCAGAAAAAAAATTGCTGGAGTCCAGCACTCACCGTTCTCAAAATAAGGGGGGGGAACATATTCTCACAGGGCAGCTGTGAGGATTTGTTCCCCCCCTGTAATTTGGCCTAGGAATGAAGGAACCTGTTCAAATTTTCCACATAACCTGAAAGGACCCCCAGGAAGGCAGAAAAAAAATTGCTGGAGTCCAGCACTCACCGTTCTCAAAATAAGGGGGGGGAACATATTCTCACAGGGCAGCTGTGAGGATTTGTTCCCCCCCTGTAATTTGGCCTAGGAATGAAGGAACCTGTTCAAATTTTCCACATAACCTGAAAGGACCCCCAGGAAGACAGAAGAAAAACTGCTGGAGTCCAGCACTCACCGTTCTCAAAATAAAGAAAAAGGGGGGGGGGGGGTAAACATATCCTCACGACTTGACATTTTTTATAGAGTTCTTGTTACAATTTTTATCCCCCCTCCCCACCATCTGTCACTTTGCTTGGGACAAAAGGAGCCTTCAGAACTGAACTTTCTTCTCAATTATTCATCCAAATCAATTCACTCAAATCCTTCTCGTTATGAAAGATTTGATCACAAAACGTGTGTGGCTTTTTCTTAAATGAACACGTTTGACATTGCTATCGTGTCAGCTTTTAATTATATTGCGCTGTCATGTTAAAGCAAATTAATAAATGCAACAATATTAATTTGCTTTGAAAATACCTGAGTAATAAAATAAAATGGATGGATGGATGAATGATGATCACAATTAAGACTAAAGTCTCCTTTGTAATATATACTCCTTGTAGCCTGTACCCAAAAAGAGGAGTTTCTTTGCATTGAGGTTTATGCAAAGAGCTCACGTAATTATATTGTTGCTTTTTGGTGAATTATTGAGTATTCCGTCTGTACGACTGGTCTTTGAACGCACCCCGCTTCAATGACAGAACGCGGATGAATTTAAAGACATCAAATGAGAATAATCCTTTATAAAAATTAAAATTGACTGACGCAAACGTGAGTTCTTCATGTTTTTATTGAAAACAACGTAGTGCTGAAGCCGTACGACGCCGTACGACATCGGTTTTTCGCTTTCCAAATAAGGCGTGCGCGCTCCCGCGGCAGGGGAAACAAAATCTCACGGGGGAACCAAATCAAGCACAACACCTGTCTCGCGCCAGTCCCACGCGCGGCTGCCCCCGGGCCAAACTTTGCAGTCCTTGTAGGGCGCCGCCGCCCCCTTCACCGTCATGCGACCCCAAGACAGCGACACGATCTCCGGCGGCGACGACATATGCTGGCCGGCTTGCTTGTTCGCTCCGGCTGGTGAAACGCCGCCGCCGCCGCCCCCCACACGAACATAGACAAACTGGTAAGTTCATTGTCTAGGCCAGGGGTGGGCAAACTACGGCCCGCGGGCCACATCCGGCCCACGGGACCGTTTAATCCGGCCCGCCAACCCTGAACAAATTGTATTATTAAACTTTTTTTTTTTTGTCATTTTGCCTGCAATGACTGCGTTTCCCCAGTAGATGGCGAAGCGCTCGCCTGCGCATTTACTACCGGAAGCCGTGTCAGAAAGCTCGGTGCACACTCACAAGTGCGTGTACGTACTCAGTAGTACGGACTTGGCGCACTCTCGCTCTATTCGTATCAGTCCCGAATTTAGAGCGTGGGCTTTGACGACAGCATTCTTATAATTCGCGCGCTGAGCTTTCAGATGCAGTTTTGCGCTAAAGCCACCCACAAACCTTCCCCTGGAATCCTTCCATTAAAATGAGTGGCCCGAAAAAAAGAAGTGAGTGCCGAATGTTAAAAAAGAGTGGACAATTTGGCTCGACGTACGCGACGTGACGTTCAGCCACATCAACATCAACCCGTCACAGATCAAGGTAAACGGACCAACACCTCGGATCTCGCCTAAGAATTGCCACAACAAATTTTACTCCAGACTATGACGCACTAGCAAAAAAGGGAGACCAACAACACTGTTCCCACTGAAAATGAACGGGAGGCTCTCAAGTTTATTGTAAAAAAATGCATTTTGAATATGATTTGTACACATAGCAGGGATTGAAACTAGCGACCATTCTCATTTTCAAACAATGCAGGATGCTCAAGGACATTGATGCACCCCCTATTTGCGACTAATCTTAACCTGTAAAGTTCTTAAGGCTTACTTTAAGGAGGTGTTTCCCGTTTCCTCACCTCTGTTACCAGGTGTTTGCGAGTTAAAACTCTGCTCTGATTTTCAGATACCCCTCACCGTGTTGCTGTTTTGATTACTTTATTTGGATGTATGCTTTCACCGATTCTTCAAGATGATATATTTGGTCAGAATGTTTGCCGTTTGATGTGATCTCACAAGATAAACATCTTTCATTAATCTGACCTGCAGGCACTGAAGTGATGGAGACTGTTATTCATAATAACAGTGTCGTATTTTATGAGAATCACTGATAGCAGTTTTTTAGTGAATTATTATTTTTTTAATGCTGTTAATAAATGCATTTGTTTTCAAAAAACTTGTTTGGAATATCCATGCTTTACTACCTACTAAAGGCCAAGATCTTTTATGCAATGACCTTTACAGGTCGCTTATATGACTTCACACAACGCCTACGTCCATCTGCTCCTGGTCCGGCCCTCCGGTCCAAATTTAGAACCTAGTTCGGCCCGCGAGTCAAAAAGTTTGCCCACCCCTGGTCTAGGCTGACATTTGTGCGTCTAGGACGGGGCTGAAACCAACCGTTTGAGGAGAACCGCCTGGTCTTGTTGATTTTTGAGCGAAGAACGCAAGCGAGCCGGACGGCACAGCAGAGGCTTGCTTACACTGAGTCTTGGTTCTGTTTGCAAATTTGCTGACAGCCGGATCAGGAAGTGAACGTCAATGACGCGCCGCGCCCCCCAAATCCTCGAGCTGGCTTCCGGAGTCAACATTAAGAGACCAACGTACTACGCTCTCTTATGAGTTGCCTTTTCCACCTTGCAATACCTCCCGGCTCATCACGTTCTCACTCGCGTGCAAGCAAGGCCGGACTTGAGCCCAGAAAAGCTTTGCGTCGACTCGACGAAGAGTTTCCACTTTATTGTCACCGCGTGCGCCTCGCAAAAAAACAAACCACAAACCCGTCACGACGGCCGCACATTCAAGCACATTAGTTCACTCGTCAATTTCTGCGATCAATGTTCGTTTCCAGAGTTGGAAGACCGTCACCGGCACGGGGCGGGAAGGCGAGCGGGCGGGGCGTCCACCCACTTTCAGGATAAAAATGACACATACATGATACTCGAGTGCAAACGGAGGATGGCTGCGCGTGCAGTGGGGGCAAATTGCGTCTTTCTGCTCACGTGCATCAGCCCAAGTTTAGAGAGTTCCCGGTGAGCGTCGAGCTTTCGCTCATCTCATCGACGGAGCCCGATTTGGAAGGACCTCGTCTTGACGATCTTGCAACGTGGCCACTAAAGTTCCAGGACATTGTGCTGCCTTGAGATAAGAGTTGAATTCGTTCCCTGCGCAGTGCGCACACTTGTAGCACAAATTCCTTCTGTCTCAAATCACCCGTTCTGAAATGAATGTATGACATTTAGATGTCCCCCGCCACCGTATCATTTTGAGGATAATGGGAACCGCAGCGTTTGAGTGCCAGCGCTTCACTGAAATGCTGCTTTTGGCCACCTGGGGGCAGTAAAAGACCGACAGCCAGGATTGTTGCCCATTGAAGGCGTTCTGAATGGGCCCACCCGAGGGAAAGTTAAAAAATGACGGGAGCGACGGTTCGCCCGTCAGCCAGCTAACCGAGATAAGGGATAGGGTCCCTTGTTTGCGTTGGGCTTTGAGGAAAATGTATCTTTGGTGACCGCAGTCCAGGAACCCGTGGAGCGCAGCTCACTCGGCATCCCAGTCTTTTTCGGAGGATTTGTTTCCCCTGGACGAGAAGCTTCAGTTTCATCTTGTCTGGAAGGAAGGAAGGGAGGTAGGGAAGGAGGGAAGAAAGGAGGTAAGGAAGGAAGGAGGTAAGGAAGGAAGGAGGGAAGGAAGGAGGTAAGGAAGGAGGTAAGGAAGGAGGTAAGGAAGGAGGGAAGAAAGGAGGGAAGAAAGGAGGGAAGGAGGGAAGGAGGGAAGGAAGGAAGGAAGGAAGGAAGGAAGGAAGGAAGGAAGGAAGGAAGGAAGGAAGGAAGGAAGGAAGGAAGGAAGGAAGGAAGGAAGGAAGGAAGGAAGGAAGGAAGGAAGGAAGGAAGGAAGGAAGGAAGGAAGGAAGGAAGGAAGGAAGGAAGGAAGGAAGGAAGGAAGGAAGGAAGGAAGGAAGGAAGGAAGGAAGGAAGGCGTCCCCGCTGGAACGGACTGCGCTGAAATTTTTTTTTCAGCAAAGCTCTCTGCCTTTGATTTTGCGTCAGCCAATCAGACGGCCTCTGTTGGGTTTCCACCCGGCTCGGGCCACTCGCCGCCGTAGCTCACGTGGAGCGATCCAAAGCGCCGTCGTCCATCTTGTCCAGCCTGAGGGCGGGGCCTTGCGCCCTGCCGTCCCTCAGCACGGCCAGCGCGGCGCCCGAGAAGGTCTTGAGCACGCCCAGCGTCTCCCTCTGCAGCGCCAGCGACTCGCTGACAAACTTCTGTTGGCTCTCCACCAGCAGCTGCAGCGACTGCGCCAGCGTCTCCAGCGAGCGCGACACCGACGCCAGCAGCTGCCGACTGGCACGCTGCTGCTGCACGCTGTGGCAGGCCAGCTGCGCCAAGCCCGACGGCGGCAGCGGGCCCGACGGCGGCGACGGCAGCGCCTGCTCCTCCTCTGCTGGAGAGGGCTCGGGGCGGGCGTTGGAGAAGGTCGCCGGCAGGGACGCGTCGCCGGCAAGAGGGCCGAGCGAGGGCGAGCACGAGGAGGTGACGGCGGCGCTCGAGGGTGGCAACGGCGAAGCGGGAGGAGAGTCGCCGTCGCAGTCTTTGGAGGTGATGCTGACGGCGTTGCGGCCGTGTCGGGAGTACGTGTGGACCAGCCTGGGTGGACCCAAAGACGAATGGACGGAGAAGGCGGCGTTGTCTTCGCAGTCCATGGAAGGTTCTGCAAAAGAGCAAGCCAGCGAGTCGGCCAAAGAACAAGCAAACGATTGGCCGGCAAAGGCTCTTACCGTCGTCGTCCGACGAGCGGTAGGGGTCCCCTGCGGAAAGGGAAAGGCACGCAAGGTGAGACGTCGGGGGGGAAGACTTTCCCGCTTCCGAGGCAGCGGCGCTCACCGCTCAGATCCTTGTCGGGGGACGACAGAGGCGAGAAGTCCAAGGAAAGTCCTCCGGGAAGTGAGAGCGATCCGCTGTTGCCGTCCGCGTAGGAGTAGCGCTCGGCGTCCGGGGCCTTGGACTCGGAGCCTTCGTCTCGGTCTTCGGCGTCACTGACGACGTCTGCGTGAGCAGAAGGCGCTCGGCGACGGCTCGGCGACGGCTCGGCGACGGCTCGGCTCAGCGACGGCTCGGCGACAGCTCACCTGCGGTAGGACTCATCAACAGGATCCTGTGGACCATCTTCTCCACCGAGTCCAGAGACTTCCTCTTCCTCCTCCCCGCCGAGCCGTCGGGAGCTCGCAGGAGAGCCATGCGCCGCTTGCCGTCACATTTCAGGTCGGCCCACTTCTTCATGATTTGACGCACCTGAGCGCGTCGGTCGGGACCAGGAGTGAGCGGGCGGGAGGTCCTTGAAATGATCTCATGGGTGTACGACGACATCGTCACTCCACTCACCTCTCTGTGGTTCTGTCCCAGACCGTTGATCTGCTCCGTGATCTCGGCCCACTTTTGTTTCTTGGCCTCCGCCGGCACGCCGTGATTGAACTTCCCTGAAGGACAAAGCGCGCCCACGCTTAGCTATTTTGGGAACGATGTCATTAGAGAGCGCCCTCACTCCGGTCCTGCCGTTTGCTTGGCAAAAGGAGACTCCCACTCGGGGGTTGCCCTATTCTTTCGAGCAAAGGGGCGCTGGACTCACTGAGGAGGATGTATCTGTTCCTGCGGACTTCCTGCAGCAGCATCTTGATCTCGGAGAAGGAGAACCTGGGCCGGTTGCCGAGAACCTTGGCCCCGCCCGCCTTCAACTCCTCGTCCTCGTCCCGCCAGGAGCTCGCCATGGCCGGCGCGCTCGTCGCCAGCCCTCCTGGCGGCCCGTCGGGTTGGCGCTCCGCCAACCGCTCCGGGTCCTGAAGCGGCAGAAAAGCGCAGCTTGGCTCAACAGCGCCGCCTGGCCCGCACTCGCCGTGTGCATCAGAGGCTGCGTGCGGAGCTAAAAAGATGCTGGAGCACAATTGTGGTGGCAACGTGACACGAGGGGCTTCATGCCGCCGGCTGGGGTGAATGTTCACGAAAACAAAGCGCAACTGGGCAACTGGGCAACTGTGCAACTGTGTATGTGAAGTCCAAGCTGAAGGCGTGTGTGGCGTGGAGTAGACTCACGCAAGCAGCATAGTTTAGTTCCCGCGTAAGCGTTTGACTGGCGGCGCGCTCGAAGGATTGTTGAGCTCTGATCACGCGCATCCTCAATCGGGCCGCCAAGCGCCTTTGCTCGGCGGTTTGCTTTCTTTTTGGGCCCATCCTCTGATGACATATACACATCAACACACAAAGAATAACAAATACAAAACACTACAAGACCACGCCGTCATTTGTCAGCATCTCTTTTGTTTTTGGTTCACAGGAACTGTGGGGATTGCTTTATAAACTTTAGTACGGTTTACTTTCTTGGCGCCCAAAATCCCTGGCAGCGCATGTCGTTGCGCTGGTCACAGAGTCGTGCGCGTTTAGTTTGATCGAATTACCAAAAAGGTCATTGAAAAAGTGAGAGGCCATCAAAAGCAACCCAATTCATTCCAAGCAAATTGAACTTGCTTGACGCGTTCTTGTCTCACTTTTCTAACACAAGTCTGACTGATTGTATTCTTGTGAACCGGTTTATAAAACGAAACAAATAATCTACCTCCCCAAAGAATTATTTGATTATTTATAAATCAAATCAAATCAAATCAAAAACTACCTCCCAAAACTTGGCGATGTCCGGTCACGTGGTCCGCCTCGGCCAATCGTCAGCGTTCTTGCCGAGCTTTTGTAGGCTGTAATAGCCGCACGTTCGAACAGCGACAAGTTTTAAGGGGCCGACGTTGCCATGGAGACGCTCATATCTCATCAGCGACGCACCGACGGAACGTACATCTAAGCGTCACCATGGAGACGGCGATGTTGCGTGCCCTTGTCGAGTCGTTGCGAGCCCCAAGACGAGCTCCGCGCTAACTAGCCAGCTGCACGCTAACGTACGAGCCGCTTGAGTCAATCAATGAGTGTGTGCGTGCGTGCGTGCGAGCGAGTGTCAGCGTGTGGTATGTGTTAGTACGCAGCAGACATCTAACAAACGGACGAATGAAAATGAATGTTTACCGAAAAATGGCGACGTCGTCGGCCCTGTTCGAATATTCGCCGTGTGGGAAAGAAGCAGGCGGCAACTGCGCATGCGCAACAACAAGAGCACGCCAACGCGCTATTCTCGATGCCCGCGTGCGCAAAACAAACGCTCGTCTGCGCTCCACATCCGACCCAGCGACAATTGTCAATCATGTTTTGTGCGTTTATTGATGGAATTTCTCTCAAATTGCCTATATTCCAGTTTGAATTTTGTAATAAGCAATTTATTGTGAACAATAACATGCAAAATAATATCAATTTTAGATAGTAGTCCCGTAAAATGAACACTCACCCGCAACTCAAAACGCTCTTGATTTAAGTCTGAATATTATTTTTAATCTGACAGTTGCAAAGCACCAGAACTGAAAACCACAAAAAAGCTCAAGAGCACGCCAATATTTCATAGCACATAAAGTACAGTAAATAACAAAACAAAAAAGATGTACCGTTTTTTTTCGTGTATAATGCGCAAAATTTAACTAATTTATTGTCCTAAAATCTGGGGTGCGCATTATACATGGGTATTTTTTTAAGAAAATCATGGTACAACAAAACCAACAACAGGACTGACCGACAAAGTCGCGGAACAAAAAGACAGGGTGACATTACCAAAGACAGGAACAGAAACCAAACAGACATCATGACGGTAACACATGCAATGATCCGACGGTGAGCGAGGGGCAGACAGGACTTAAATACAAAACACGTTACATCGATTGAGGTGACACAGGAAGGGAGGGGCGACGCGAACAGAAACTATGGCAACATAGCAAAACTGGGGACGAGACAGGACAAATCTCCCTCGAAATAAAACTTGAAATCACCTTTCTTCTTGTTTGTTGTCAATCGCGCATCGCATTCAGCCATCCTGCCCAACACACTTAGTCAGTCAAATTCATAATTGACAACACATCGTTTGATGCGATGGTGCAATCCTTGATGGTGTGTTATTGTCAAATATTGTTTGTTTTTTAATCTCCATCGCGGACCGGACGTCATACGGAGGCAGTATCACTGCGCATGTGCACTATGGATCCGATGCGCAGAACGGATGCGCAAGACACGTCAGCTATATAAAGAGCGAGAGTTCAGTTTTCTTCCTATTAGTTTCAATCAGCAAGTAACAAAATGCGTATTACTGGTAATATTTGATTTCACAACACTTTGCCTTGTTCCTTTCGTCTCTGCTGTTCACTTCAAACACGCTCCATACGAACGCAATGCTCTCGTATCAGACGCTTGCTCGATCACCTGCTCGTTTGCTGTCACAATCAGAGGCGTAGCTAGGAATTTTCCCAGTAGGGGCGCGCGCCCACAGGAAAAAAAAAACCAACATCACCCACGCCGTTCGCTAAAACAACATCCGGGTCCGGGAGGCAAACGGTGAATGGATAACATCGCGCACATAGAATAGCGCAAGCACATTCGCGCAAGACCGAAAGAAAAAAACGGCATGAAAATGAAGAATCTAAAAAGCTCGATTCTTTTCAACCGGGGCGCAGGGAGTCCTAACCGGGGCGCCGCCCCGGCTTGGCTATGCCTCTGGTCACAATGTACTCTACACAAATCCGAAACATTTGTTGCGGCTCCGAATCACGACGAGGGGCAAGTTTTGGTTTCCAAGGGTGTATTTATTCCTCTTCAACTTCTCTCCCATACAGAGCCGCCTTTTTCTCATGTGCGCACGCTTTTTTCACATGTCCGCACTGATCGCGGTGGTGCCTTTATGGGCAGTTGGAGAAATCAACGCCAACAAAAAAAAATACATCCAGCCTAGTTAAGACCATACCAAAGACTATAAAAATGGGACCCATTGCCTCCCTGCGTGTGTGACGATCATTGGGACTTCAAAAAAAAAAACGAAAAAAAAAAAAATTGGATGCGTATTATACATTGGTACAGGCTTTTTTCCAGCATCAACATGCCATTTTTAGGGTGCGTATTATACATGGGGGCGCATTATACACGGAAAAAACGGTATATAGATCCACCATCACACTTTACTCAACACGCCAACCAATTAGGGAAGGTCAAGGGGAGAAAAAATAAATAAAAAAGGGTATGATGATGCATTGCCAACCCCAACCAGCAGAGGACAGCATTCGCTGAGTCACGAGAGGCTCCAGAGAAGTTGCTCGTCAATGGAGACACCCAAAAGCAACCAACGTTTTTCAGATCAAATAAAATCGGGGACGCCGCACACTTGGCAAAGCCAAGCGGAAGAGGAAAACACGCACGTGTCCGCCACGTTTGATGGAGCCGACGCTCGCAGCCAGCCGGTCGACCTGAAATGCATGTATCGCTCTCGCTCGCTCGCCCGCCCAACTCCACGTGTCTCGTAGCCTCAGCAGACAACATAGAATCCAGAGCAAAAAGACAATCACAGCGTCAGCGACCTTGCGGTCACACTTCACCACTTTACTCATCAACAAGAAATGTTGTGCATTCAAGTGATCCCAAAGGCCCGTGCGTGTGTGTGCAAAGCCCGGCGGCGCCCAGGCTTTCTTTGTCTTTTTGGCTTGTCGCTTATTTACCTCTCCAAAGTTGCACGCTGCATCACTACAACTAGACAAAAAGTGAATGACAAACATTGAACACTGGCAATTTCCCTTCCCGTTTGCCAAGGCCGACGGACCAACTGAAACATGGTCCATTTTCAAGACTCAAGTGACGCTGCCTTTGCTGGCCCACGTTTTCGGGACAAAACGAGTTCGGGAGAATAGCTCGAGTTCTGAGGGGCAGCCTGTCGTCCCTTTTTTGAGGCTCTTGCTTTGCAAATGTCTGCCTGCCTGCGTGGCTGCCTGCTTGCCTCTCTGCCTGCCTGTGTGGCTGCCTGCGTGGCTGCCTGCCTGCCTGCCTGCCTGCCTGCCTGCCTGCCTGCCTGCCTGCCTGCCTCTCTGCCTGCCTGCCTGCCTGCCTGCCTGCCTGCCTGCGTGGCTGCCTGCCTGCCTCTCTGCCTGCCTGTGTGGCTGTCTGCCTGCCTGCCTGCCTGCCTGCCTGCCTGCCTGCCTGCCTGCCTCTCTGCCTGCCTGCCTGCCTGCCTGCCTGCCTCTCTGCCTGCCTGCCTGCCTGCCTGCCTGCGTGGCTGCCTGCCTGCCTCTCTGCCTGCCTGTGTGGCTGTCTGCCTGCCTGCCTGCCTGCCTGCCTGCCTGCCTGCCTGCCTGCCTGCCCGCCCGCCCGCCCGCCCGCCCGCGGTCCTTTACGTCGGCGCCCGTGCATTTCCAGCGTCTCCATTTGAAAGGGGAACCAAAGCCAAGCCGTCAACACATCTGTTTTTGTTAGCCGCAACCGTCTGTGCGTACAGAATCGAGGCAAGCCTCAGTCGAGGTTAAATGGCGGCCTTGACTTTTACCAGTTTTTAAAATCAAAGTCATCCTCCTGGTGTGAAACCTAGCCGGGGCATTTTGGAAAAAACAACCTGGTGGAACTAAGTGACGTTACAAAAGTCAAGAAAACGAAAAGAGGAAAAAGGTCAAAGTACGTATTGTTGCTGTCCACGTCTTTGGCTTGAGCTGCCTTTCAAGTGCTAAGGCGACCCTGCGGCCGCCGGCGCTCGCTCTGTCCAGGTCACATTTGGTGCGGACGGACGGACGGCAGACAACAAGGAGACACCCAGACTCAGATGGCAGTGTCCCACAAGATGGCCGCCGAGTAGGGCGGCGGTTGTTTCCTCCGCCGCTCGACGGGCGAGCCGTCCCCGAGGTCGGCCCGCCGGCGATTTCTGATCTCGCGGCACAAACCTCGTTTCTTCTCGATGGTGTCCATCATGGTGGCGTCCCCGCACGGCCACGCCATCTGCGGAGCGGAGCAAAGGCCGTCCGTCACCCGTCTTCTTTCGTTTCCCTCAATGGAAGCATTTGGGAACCGTGACGAGCGCGTAGTTCACCGCGGCGGCGCCAATGCGCTAGCTTCTTTTTCTTCTCGTTAAATATTTGACGCGCACGTCTGAGTGGAGGGTTTTTCTCAGACCGGTACGCGAATGCTGCGAGTGACTTTGTTACCTGGCTGAGGGCGGGATGGTCCCGCGGCGTCCCCGACGCGGAAGCCTTGACTGGACGCCGAGCCTTGACGTCTGTCCTCAAACAACAAACAGCAAGTTGGGACGGCCACTTCCAGAAGCGACGCAATTCCAGACGGGACACGATTGGATGGCGATACGTCGCCGACGTACGTACCTTCGGCGGCGCGGCCGCTCCTCCGCTCCGCCTTGGCGAGGTCATCCGGCGACGTGGCCGAGCCGGCCTCCGGCGGCCGGGCGGCCATCAAGGCGGCGTAGGGAGGCGGCCTCTTCGGGCCGACGGGCGTCCGAGAGCGGGCCAGGCTCACGGGGGAGGGGCACGCCGATTGGCTGCGCGGGTACGCCTTCCCGTCGTGGGCGGAGCCGGAGGACGCGCGGCGGCCGGAAGCCAGCGGCGGCGCCGACGAGCGCCCCGAAGATGTGACGCTGGGTGTGGGCGGCCACTCCTCTTCGTCTCTGCTCGGCCCCGCCTTTTTCCCCGGCGCGGTCAGCTGCGTGACGTCCACGGGGGTCAGCGGAGACTCGTCGGAATTGGGCGAGCGCTGAGGATGGAACGGCGGCAAGAGCAGGAGCGGCGGCCGGTGCGTCAGGAGATTGGGAAAGGGTTGCGGGATGCGGCACAACTCCGAGTACGTCATTTCCTCGTACACTGACTCGTTCTGCTCCTCTCCGCTTTGAGCCCAGACGTTTCCGCTCATCTCGATGTAAACCGACTCAGACTCGCCCGGGCCGGCCCCGATCCAGCTCTCCTTGCCGCCGTGGTTACACGCGTGGGCTGTTTCGTCGAAGGACGAGCTGAGTTGCGTGGATGGGTTGCGTTTGGGTTTGGGCGGAGGCGTCTTCTTCCAGTCCTCGCCGCCGTACGCGTGCGGGACGTGAACTGCGAGCCGTCAAAGAAGAAAGACAAACGACAAGCGTGTCAGGCTGAGAGTGCAGCCGCGAGCGAGCGAGCGAGCGAGCGAGCGAGATAGAGACAGCCAGAGAGCCAGAGAGAGCCAGAGAGCGAGCACCTTCGTCTTGGGTCGCCAGGGCCTCGGAGCTGCTGCTCAGTTTGGTGTTAGGGTCCCTCCTGGGTTTGGGCGGCGGCTGCTTGCGCTCGTCAGGGTCGCCGCCCACCGAGTCGAGGGAGTGAGAGCGGACGCCGAAGGCCGCCGGGCCGAGGCCGGGAGCGGCCGGGCCAAGGCCGGGAGCGGCCGGGCCGTCCCGCGCCGCCGCCGGCACGGTGGCCAGACCCATTCGCAAATGCTTCCCGCAGTAGGCGGCGTCGCTGGCGCCGGTGGCCTCGTCGTCCAGCCTACAAAGGGGTAGAAGCGTGCCGGGTGAAAGGCACGGCAGGCACGGGAAGCAAGCCAGCCGACCGACGGAGCAAAGCGCAATTGAAGCCAGCCAGCCAGCACAAATGGAAACCAACAAGAATGACAACATCCATCCATCCATCCATCCATCCATCCATCCATCCATCCATCCATCCATCCATCCATCCATCCATCTTCCTCGCCGCTTATCCTCTGGCTCACCTCTTTATTGCTTCCCCTTGCCGTTTCTTCAGTTTCTTCTCCTGCAAGTAGGTCCAATTGGCATCGTGTCGAATCCGGTCACTCTCTCGGGAAATGTCGGCCGCGTTCTGGATGACCAGCTCGTCGTAAGCCTGGAGGCATCTGTCCTCCACGTACTGGAAGAACCTGCGTGAGGTGGAAGCCTCCTCGCGAGACGTCATCCTTCCTGGAGGAGAGACCAAAGTTTCCGGTCCCTAGCTCAAGTGGTTCCGTAACGTGGAAGCGCGGAGGTGGTGCTAGGCATCGTCGGGGCATCGTCGGGGCACCGTGGCGGCATCATCGCAGCAGCATCATCACGTCTCTCCCCTCCCTTCCCCCACACCAGTCGCTCCCCAAAACGGCAGCAGTAACCTAGCAACAGCAGCATCTCTCGGGGGAGCGCCGTGACGTCACGGCAACGAGGGCGCGAGAGGAAATCAGAACGCGTGCACTTTGGCTTGCGTCACCGTCACGTCTATATTTCAGCCCGAGCCTCGTCACGGTCATGCGGGACAAATCCACTCGCCCCCACCCCACCCCACCCCCACCAGTTTCCTGTCTCCTGCCGCAAAGATGACACAAGAAAAGAAAAGAAAAAAGCGCACGCAGCAATCCCGAACGCTTCGGAGGCTTACCGCAAGACTCACACTCGCTCCATGGCTGCTGCTGCGCGCGTCCTTCACGTGCGTCTGCTGTGTGCATCCGTCCCCGCCCGGAACGTCCTCAGTCAGCTTGGCTGGGCGCTCGCCAGCGCAGCGAACTCACGTTCCAGCCGCCTGACTCGCCTCGCCTCGTCTCGTCTGTCGCCGGCGTTGTGAGCGAGGCAGTAACCATGGCAACCCGACAGCGTCGCCCCGCACTCGCCGCTCGACTCCTCCTCATTCCGGCGGTGGTTGAAATTCAAAAGACATTTCTTTTCACGCGTTGACTGAAGAAACAATTGCAAATGCCTAACATTAACGTGCTTTATTTGGATCCATCCGCATGTAGGTACAAAGAGCGGTCACTTGACAAAGTGTATCGAACTGGCAATCATTTGACGCTATTGATCAAGTTGTGTCCCCTGTTCGGGTGCGAGGCGCCAACTGGTTTTTACACCCCCCGACGGAGGAGGTCTTCGGAATGAAGCCGCGCACGTTCAACTATTCCGAAAGGCGACAGGAAAAGCAATCGAGCGCCGACCATGAAAACGTATCCATCTCCCGTGCCAAAGAGAACGCGCGTGCACGGGGATGTTCAAAGCAAAATCCGATCGGCCGTGGAATGACGCCGAACCTTTGCCCGGGTTGTCGTCCGTCCGACTAAGCTAACGAGGCAGACGAGCGTGTTGGAGGAGACAAACGAGCAGAGCGGTTCCGGGACCTGCTGGACCTGCAAGCGGGCGGACGGGCGGACGGACGGCGCCCCCACTCTCGCCCGCTCGTCCCGGCCGGCTCTATCTGTCGTTGACCTCCGCCGCCTCTTCGTCCTCGTCGTCTTTCGCGTCGATAAGCCGCTGACGGGCAAAGTCTTCAAAGATGATGTCGTCGTCAGCGCTACGGAGCACAAGAGACAAAGAAAAAGCCCCACGTGAGTGAGTGAGTGAGTGAGTGAGTGAGTGAGTGAGTGAGTGAGTGAGTGAGTGAGTGAGTGAGTGAGTGAGTGAGTGAGTGAGTGAGTGAGTGAGTGAGTGAGTGAGTCGGCACCTCCAGCGCCGGTGGGGGGCATTTGGGCGACACGCTGTCCACTAAAAATGACATCATCACAGTTGCTCACCTGGTTGCTAAATTTGGTCACGTGACTTTGGCTAGCTGAGGGCTGCGAGGACACTGACGTCCACCGCAGACCGTGAAAGCACCCCAAAAAAGATTGACTCTTTGCTTTTGCAGGTACTACAGTTAGCCCCAAGGACATGATTAGCCCACTGGTCACTAGCGATGGGATACTGTGACTACTTAAAAGAGGAGAAAGATGACTAAAGATTGGAGATTTGGTTTCAAGAGAAACTAGAGCCTGAGCTGCCAAAGAAGAAGGGATGGATGGAAATTGGTTCATTACACAATGTCAGTGCATGGTGTCATGTCAGATCTCAACAGCAGACACATGAAGCCATCATCCACTTGATAGACATCCGCTCCGCACATGGGACTCGCGCACGCACGCGATGCTTACTTGGCATCAAACTGGATCAGGTTGGTGTCGCTCTGGGCTTCGTCAGCAGCTGCGAGCCAAAACAAATGAGACACACATGTCCATTGCGAGGAAGCGCCAAGGCAAATCTTACTCTCTTCGCCGTCAAGCGACTCCTCCCAAGGCTTGGGGTGCATCAGCGTGAAGGGAAGTTCCAGCGACACGTCACTGGCAAACAGAACAGCTGATCACAAATTTGGAATTGGTGAAATTGGTGCGATTTGCACTCGGCCTGCAGCGTCAGCCGAGACGTCTGCCATCTGCTTGTTTCCAGAACCGTTTGCAACTTGACAACAATCCCCCCCCCCCCAAAAAAGGGGCTTCATCCCCTTGGAACAAAGAAAACTCAAGAGATATTTGGACCGCTGTGACGGCTAGGTGCAAGCTTACCTGGGGGCCAGGTCTCCCAGGAGCCTGCAGACCACAACAAAACATGCTCATGATCACGTGGCTTTGGTGCCGGTTGACTTTGGCCACTAGGGGGCCTAAGATGGACAAGGAAAAGAAAACTGACCCGCCTCGCGAAACCAACAGCTTGACTTTGACTTTGTACGACACCACGATGCCCAACATCTCCTTGTCGGCGCCCTCCCGCAATCTGAACACAAGGTTGCTTGACGTCAGATTTTTCTCAATATTGTCCTGTATGTTGTTTCTCTTGGGTTCATTGGAGCCAAACACTGCAAGGCACGCCGGGCGACTCACTGCGTGCTGGAAGCCAAGTTGGTGTCTTCGTGCTTCAACTTGCCGTCCAGCGCCAGGCCTCGCTTCTCTCGATTGTTGGACAGAAACGGCGTCAGGGTGAAAACCTTGCACAAGGTGGAACTGGAAGCCACCACGTCACTGGGAAGACAAATGACTGGCCCTGAGGATGGATATCCTGCCACATCTCGACCGACCGCATCTCCACCTTCCGTCGACATGAGGGAGCTAATGGCGCCCGCTGGCGTTCAGACGTGGAAGCTAACAAGCCCCTTTCTAAAAGGGGCCGGGCCCCGCCCGCGTTGGACTACGGCCGGGACTCACTCGGACTCTTGCCAGGCCACGGGACATTTGTACTGCGCCGTGTTGAAGAGGCAGATGTCGGCGTATTGTCGCACTGCGAAAGACGGGGCGAGGGTCAGCGAAGACGAGCAAAGGATCGGAAAGCAGCCGGCGAGCAAAGGATCCGACAGACGGCCCCGTACCTGACACCTTCATCTTCTTGACCGTCTTGTTGGTGTTGTTGGTGACGTGAACGTTGACGCTGATGGGCTCTCCGTGGTAGTAAATCTGAAAGCGAGAGGGCATGGCGGCGCAAGCGCTCTCTCTCTCTCTCTCTCTCTCTCTCTCTCTGCCTGTCTTCACTTTTTGGGCTCACCTGCTTGTCCAGGGACGCCTCCAGGTGCAGAGGTTTGTCCGACATCAGGAAGTGGCGGGTGATCTCGGCGCTGGGCTGAGGCCCGGCTTTCTCCGGCGCAAACTGAATCTTGCGGATCACCAGCCGAACGGAGTTCCTGCCGTTGCCGCCGCTACTAATGTTATTGATCGCGCTTTGCGCCACTAATGCACCGGCATTCATAATGCATGCGGCGGAACGGAAGCCTTTTACCTTTTGTGGATCTTTTCTTCAGCGTTGTCCGCACAAAACACTTTGACTTCAAAGTCCACGCCGCAGGCCTGAACAACATACACGCACACACACACACACACACACACACACACACACACACACACACACACACACACACACACACACACAGGCTCATTTCATTTTTCGCCCAGGTACCGGCGACCGAGCGCGGCTACCTTCCCGGTGTCCTCCGGGCCCGGCTGCAGCGTCACAGAACACGGCAGGTTGAGCGGGATCTGCGAGACAAAATGGGTCTGCTTCTTCAAACCCCAACAAAGGAGCGCAAGACTCAAGGAGGAGCGTTTGGACGCGAGCAAGGAGGCCGCTCGGGCCGTACCTGCAATGTGAACGGGTAGGCGTGCTCTCCCAGTTTCTTCATCAGGCGCTCCTGCAAACGAGTCAAGGGGGTCTTCTGGTCGCCGAGAGCGGGAAACACCTGTTCGTTGGCCACAAACAAATCTTTGCGAAAGGTCAAGCCCAGCACGTCCAAATCTTCGCGCCCGTATCGGAAAGCGCAGGTGAGCGTGACAAACACTGCAAGACAACAAAGACGTCTCGGCAAAAGGGACGGTGGGAACCTGCGGCCGGCCGGCCGGCTCTCCTCCAAACCTTTTCTCTCCTTCAAGTACTCGGGGTCGATCAGGATGACGCCATCTGATGAGAAAAGGCATGGGAGCGCTTGAGCACGGCGTCAAGTCAAGTTTGTTCATTTGTATAGCCCTAAATCACAGGCATGCAGTCTCAAAGGGCTTCACATAGACGACAATTGATCTTAAGCTCCCAAAGCGTCGCCCGCAAACGCCCCGGAGCTTCTCTTACCGACGGGCTCCACGCGCTCCACGTGGTCCACAAAGTCCCTCTTGCCCAGGTAGACGGTGAGCTGAAGAGACCCGTGCACGGCGTTCGGTCAAGCGGGCCCGTTCGGTCAAAAAGTAAAGGCGGAACACTCACCTTCCCGTTGGGACTGGCTTTTTTAAAAACTCTGAAAACGAGAGCATACGTCCGGGATTAGGCTGGGTTCTGAAAGAGAGCCTCGCCATCTGATCTTTCATCTAGAACAGGGGTGGGCAAACTACGGCCCGCGGGCCACATCCGGCCCACGGGACCGTTTAATCCGGCCCGCCAACCCTGAACAAATTGTATTATTAAACCTTTTTTTTTGGGCCATTTTGCCTGCAATGACTGCGTTTTCCCAGTAGATGGCGAAGCGCTCGCCTGCGCATTTACTACCGGAAGCCGTGTCAGAAAGCTCGGTGCACACTCACAAGTGCGTGTACGTACTCAGTAGTACGGACTTGGCGCACTCTCGCTCTATTCGTATCAGTCCCGAATTTAGAGCGTGGGCTTTGACGACAGCATTCTTATAATTCGCGCGCTGAGCTTTCAGATGCAGTTTTGCGCTAAAGCCACCCACAAACCTTCCCCTGGAATCCTTCCATTAAAATGAGTGGCCCGAAAAAAAGAAGTGAGTGCCGAATGTTAAAAAAGAGTGGACAATTTGGCTCGACGTACGCGACGTGACGTTCAGCCACATCAACATCAACCCGTCACAGATCAAGGTAAACGGACCAACACCTCGGATCTCGCCTAAGAATTGCCACAACAAATTTTACTCCAGACTATGACGCACTAGCAAAAAAGGGAGACCAACAACACTGTTCCCACTGAAAATGAACGGGAGGCTCTCAAGTTTATTGTAAAAAAATGCATTTTGAATATGATTTGTACACATAGCAGGGATTGAAACTAGCGACCATTCTCATTTTCAAACAATGCAGGATGCTCAAGGACATTGATGCACCCCCTATTTGCGACTAATCTTAACCTGTAAAGTTCTTAAGGCTTACTTTAAGGAGGTGTTTCCCGTTTCCTCACCTCTGTTACCAGGTGTTTGCGAGTTAAAACTCTGCTCTGATTTTCAGATACCCCTCACCGTGTTGCTGTTTTGATTACTTTATTTGGATGTATGCTTTCACCGATTCTTCAAGATGATATATTTGGTCAGAATGTTTGCCGTTTGATGTGATCTCATAAGATAAACATCTTTCATTAATCTGACCTGCAGGCACTGAAGTGATGGAGATTGTTATTCATAATAACAGTGTCGTATTTTATGAGAATCACTGATAGCAGTTTTTTAGTGATTTTTTTTTTTTTTTTAATGCTGTTAATAAATGCATTTGTTTTCAAAAAACTTGTTTGGAATATCCATGCTTTACTACCTACTAAAGGCCAAGATCTTTTATGCAATGACCTTTACAGGTCGCTTATATGACTTCACACAACGCCTACGTCCATCTGCTCCTTGTCCGGCCCTCCGGTCCAAATTTAGAACCTAGTTCGGCCCGCGAGTCAAAAAGTTTGCCCACCCCTGATCTAGAATCAGGGCTCGAAGCTTATTTTTTGCCCAAGTTGCCCTCGGGCAAGTTGGAGAAAATTTTACTTGCCCGAAACAAAATTTTACTTGCCCGAATTTTTTTGGAGTGGATTTTTACTTGCCCGACACATTTTTGCAATAAAAAAGACAACACTATAAGTTTTGCCTTCATATGCCTTCGTATCCGCCAACCGGAAACAAGCTCTGCTGGTGCGCAGGCGCAGAAGAGCCAGGGACGGGTGAGAGAGCATGCATTTAATTACGAAGCGCTTTGCCGTTATCAATGTATTGCAGACTTACACGAGAAACTAACCGCTCCCTAGAAAACAAAATGTCGGACCAGAAGCGGCAGAAGTTGCGAGAAATTATGCACAAAATCGTCTTTTTACAGCTTGAAAACATGGTATTATGGCAGGGCAAGTTCGGGCAAGTGAGGAAAAAATTCTACTTGCCCGTCTGCCATCGCTACTTGCCCCGGGCAATCGGGCAATCGTTAGTTTCGAGCCCTGTAGAATGCTTCAATCTTGTGCGTCACAGTGCTGACTTTGAACCACACTTTGTGCTTCCATTCAAAGAGCATGCTGCTCCTTCCGTTGTGCGTGCCTTGGCCACTGGGGGGCAGCAGTACAATGCAGAGCACCATTGCAACAGCATTCCGACATATTGAATATTGTTTTCCAAAGCAAATGAAGGCTTTTATTTTTTGGGGAGGGATTCCACACAAAGAGCCGATCAATCAATCAATCAATCAATCAATCCGTTTTCACGGATGAGCGCATCAATGAGAGCGCACTTTGTGTCGAGAGCTTGAAACGCGCGCGACAAAATGGAGCTCAATCCGTCCAAGATTTCATCAAGTGATGCCTCAATTCGTTTGGACACTCTGAGCAAACAACATGCACACGTCTTCGGAGACGACGCGGGCGGGCGCTTCCAAATATTTAGAGGAATAGTTTCAGGCTATTTTTCACGCCTCGAAGGAAAGTCACGTGCTCGGTTTTCTTGCTCTTTTTTTCTTTTGTTCCAATCTTTCCCCACTACCTGCTCAAGCCTACGTCAATGTGACTTCCTTCCGCTTCAGGTGACTTTAAAACTTCACTCGACTTTCTCGACGTGCGGTTTCTGCCGCGTTGTCGTGGTAACCAGCTTCTACGCTCTCACGTCTCTCGTTGCATGTGTGCACACTGCACGGACACCGACACCCACCCACACACCTTTGACACGATGACGTCACACACCATTTGACATCAAGTTGGAAATGTGTCGCCTCCTATCACTGCACGATTGAGTACGTAAGAAAAATCACGCGTGGAGGATTTCCAACCAATCAGGGATCGCATGACCGCGCGGGCACGCGCGCGCACATACACTCACACGCACGCACGCACGCACTGGCGCACGCACACACAAAGCTACCTGGTTCCTTTATCTGCCATCCTGATGCCAACGATGACGAGCAAGTGGACACACCGAAGATGATGAGAATGAGAGGAAGAGGAGGCGGAGGAGGAGGAGGAGGACGACGACGAGGAGGAGGAGGAGGAGGAGGGATCCCGTCACCGTGGAAACTGAAGGGAGGAAGTGTTCTCTGTAGTCACATGATCAGAGGAGAGCCCCCACCCAGCCACTCATCGCAGGGAGCTTCTAGAGGGCAAAAATGTGAACTCAAACAAGAACATCAAAAGGATAGAGAAATGCAAGAACATTTTTCTCCATTTCACCTTTTCAAAGCCAGAGCGTTAACAATGACGCCACCTGCTGGCCGCATGAAGTTTTTGACGATTTTGACGCCGGCCAAACTGCGTGTGACAACGTCAAGCTGCCACGCGACAACAGGTGGGCGTTTTAGAAGCGCGGCTGGCCGGAATGGCAGGCCGGCAAAGGTTTCGGTTGCCGCCCGCCACGCACAGCGGAGCGGCCAGCGCGTGCGTCACTCTCGGACTCACGCCAGCCATCCAGCCATCCAGCCATCCAGCCATCCAGCCATCCAGCCATCCAGCCATCCAGCCATCCAGCCATCCAGCCATCCAGCCATCCAGCCATCCAGCCATCCAGCCATCCAGCCATCCAGCCATCCAGCCATCCAGCCATCCAGCCATCCAGCCATCCAGCCATCCAGCCAGCCAGCCAGCCAGCCAGCCAGCCATCCAGCCATCCAGCCATCCAGCCATCCAGCCATCCAGCCATCCAGCCATCCAGCCATCCAGCCATCCAGCCATCCAGCCATCCAGCCATCCAGCCATCCAGCCAGCCAGCCAGCCAGCCAGCCAGCCAGCCAGCCAGCCCACCTGCTCGATAGCGTTACTTGCTGCCGGTTCCGACGATCAGCTCGTCAGCAAACTGTGTCGGTCATTTGAATCAGGTGCGTGAAGGAGGCACACGCGGGCAGGGGCAGGGCAGGGCAGGGGCAGGGCAGGGCAGGGCAGGGCAGGGCAGCGGCTCCCTAACCCTCCCCTCAACAGAAGGATAAAACGCGAGCATTCTCGCGACTGCAAAACCCCCCAAGTCAAGCCTGGCCTGGCCTTCATTTGTCGTCTTGAAGCCAACAATTGAAAGAAAGGGAAGACCAAAAAAAAGTGACACACTTTTTCTTGTTCTTTTATTATTGCACAACAGATGCTAAAAGTCATTTTAAAAGTCACAAAACGTGTCGACAAACCATCACAAACAGAGTTACACTTAAAAAAGAAAGAAACAAGACAAACGTTGAGTGGGAAGCAACAACTTAACGTTGACTCGCTGGTCAAGTGTTAACCGTCTCAATTTCAGTTGCGGGCTAACGGCGTATCAATAATCGCTGACCAGAACCAAAACATCTCTGAAGAAAAAAAAAAAATCCCTTCAGATGTCACTCCAGAGGACGGCCCGTCCCTTTTTGTCCACACTCGTCGTGTACTCGCCGGACGGCGACCAGCATACAGCGCTGATGGACGCGCTGGAGAATCAAAGCAGGAGCAGGTTAAGGAGGGGCGGGACGGGACGGGACGGGACGGGACGGGACGGCACGCCGCACCACACAAGTCCAAAGAACAACGCGCGTGGGCTGGGCCGGACGGTACCTGTGCTGGTCAGCCAGGCGCGTCTCCAGGTTTCCAGCGGAGACGTTCCAGATGTAGACGGCGCCGTCTGCCGATCCCGCCGCCACGAAGCGAGCGTCGGGGCTGACGAGACGGCGGGCATTAAGAAGAAGCGTGGCAACCAGTCGAGGGAAAGCTCACCTGATGGCCACTTTGGTGCTGTCGCTTGCACATTTGAAGCCTTCCGCTCTGAGCCCAAAGCAAAGCGCGACACGTTAGCCAGCTCAGCCAATACGGGCTGGGCTGGGCCGGGCCGGTCCGGGCCGGGCAGAGAGGCAATGCCATTCACCTGAAGGAGGCGCCACCGTGGCTCCAGTTGCGGACGTCCAACAGCTGCAGTCCGTCGTCCCGGCAACAGCTGAGCAGGTGCCGGCCGTCGGCGCTGAGGTCCAAAGATGTCACTTTGCCCTGCGCCGACAGGCAGTGGACGCAGCTGGACAGCCTGGAGCCAAACAACACGTCCCCTGCCCTCAGTGACGCACTCAATGACGCTTGCGAGAGAGACGCCACCGGGGCCGCACGCCCGACATTCCCACGTTAGACTGTAAGAAAGCTGGCCACGCACTCGGCTAGAACAGGCCTCCCCTAAAGCACCCTTCGTTTTCGTTCACCTGGTGTCCCACAGTCGGATCTTGTGGTCGAAATGTCCGCTGATGGCCACGTTTTCCGAGCAGACCACATCGCTGCAGAAGGACGCCACTCGGGCCAAGTGGACACCTGAAGGGCCGGGCGAGGCGCGTTAGTGAGCCCAGCAAACGAGCCTCTGGGGCCATGGGTGGGTCAGCACGTACAGGCGGCGCGTTGGAGGTCCCATATCCTGACGGTCCCGTCGGCGCTTCCCGTCACCACTTGATGACCGCTGAAGCGAGCCGCCGTCACCTTCCTGCTGTGGCCCGTCAGGGTCAGCTGACGCGCACGCGGTCCGTCACACACGCCGAGTCAGACGCGCAGATGCAAACACACAGCCCATCCGCAGTCGGTCAAGTCAGGCCTGAGCGTTACCTTGGCAACCGGGTGATCCAAACACCACAGCAAAGCCGATTTGTCGTAGGAGCCCGCCAGAATTCGGTGACCCTGCCGATGGCAGGCGGGCGGGATTTTCAATGAGCCGGGGTCAGAGGTCACAGGCAACCAGGTCAAAGGCGCTACTCACCGTGGGGTCAAACTGGACGCAGGTCAGACCCTCCGTGCTCCCGTCCAAGGTGGTCCGGTGTCTGAGGGTACCTGAAGGCGTCGGCAAGAGAAACCGGTCGGCGTCGGCAATCCAAACCGGTCGGCGGGATGTCGGGGCAGCACCGGAGCTTGTGTTTTGGTAAGGAAGGAAGGAAGGAAGGAAGGAAGGAATGCAGGCCAACCTGCTCGAACCTCCCACACTTTGACCACTCTGTCGGTTCCCGCGCTGGCCAGCAGGGCAGAGCTGGAGCAGAACGCTGCCGTGTTGACGCCCTGCTCGTGAGCTTCCTGTCAAATCAAAGAGCAGCTTTCCTTTTGTGCAGCTAACAAACGTGTGCCGTCCTCTTTGTCGGCGTCCGTTTGCGACTGGCCGGCTGGGAAGGAAGGAAGGAAGGAAGGAAGGAAGGAAGGAAGGAAGGAAGGAAGGAAGGAAGGAAGGAAGGAAGGAAGGAAGGAAGGGAGGAAGGGAGGAAGGGAGGAAGGGAGGAAGGGAGGAAGGGAGGAAGGGAGGAAGGGAGGAAGGGAGGAAGGAAGGAAGGAAGGAAGGAAGGAAGGAAGGAAGGAAGGAAGGAAGGAAGGAAGGAAGGAAGGAAGGAAGGAAGGAAGGAAGGAAGGAAGGAAGGAAGGAAGGAAGGAAGGGAGGGAGGAAGGCCTCCTCTCGCGAGATGTCAGGCGGCTTTGGGGGAGAAGGAAGAAAGCGGTGCTCACGAGATCTTACCAGGACGTGCAGGGCCCGGCCGGGAAGCCTTGCCGACGCGGGGACTCCGACGGGGCGCGCCGGCTCCTCTTGTTCTTCTGGAGCGCACTCAGACTGGCCCCGCCTCCTCCTGTAGACAGCGCTCAGGGTTAGCCCCGATGAACCGCAGCCGGAGTGGCCCCGCCCACAAGAGTCAGCCTAAATCCAATTTGGTTTGATCTAAGGCTCCGTCCGATTTGGGCTGAGCCTCATTCCAGGTCCATGTTTAGACTCTGGATGCCAGACCGGCGACCTTATCCCCCACGAAGCAGCTTGTGCTTTTGTCCGACTTTCAAAAGAGAGTTAGGGCTCACTCAAAGAGTTCTCTGATGGACGCCGGGATCCTCAGAGAGTTTCGGGATGCCGGAGCAGATCTGAGAAAGAAAAGGCCTTGTGATCTCGCGCAGTGTGAAAAGTTGTTTTCCAATTAGGGGAGCTCACCTCAAGAGACGTTCTTGACCTTTTTCGGCCAACTTTTTGCCGGGTGCTAAACACGCCCAGCTGCAAAACACACAAACGCTTGGGAGAGGGAGCAGAAGCGCCAGCCAGCATGCTTAGAGCGGGCAGGGATCATTTGCGCTCCACATTTTGGGGCTTTTCTTTGCCCCATCTAGGCCCTGCCTGACGCCGGGGGAAGGCCTCACCCGTCCGCCTTGACCATAGAGCTGGCAGCCGTCTGCAGATCTTTCTCCAGGCTGGCGTCTTGAACTCTGAGTCACACAAGCAGTACACGGTGGCTTGGACTTCACGTCCACAACCGGGGGGGGGAGGAGGAGGAGGAGGAGGAGGAGAAGAAGAAGAAGAAGAAGAAGAAAGAAGAAGAAAGAAGAAGGAGAAGGAGAAGAAGAACGGAAGCCGAGCCACCGCACCTGGAGCGTCTGTCGTTTCGCCGGTTGAGGCGCGCGGCCGCCTGCCGCTTGAGCCCCATCACGTCCTCCAGCAGGCCGCTTCCCCGGAGCTTCTCCTCCCTGAGACGCCGCTCGGCCCGCCGCTGGCGCTCCATCAGGGCGTCGTACTTGCTCTTCAGCAGCCTGTTGTCCACTTCCAGCCGCTGTGCCCGAAGGCACAGCTGCTGGCGGAGCTGGCGCGCGCCCGCCAGGCCGCGCTCGCCTTGCAGCAGCCTGCCAACAAGAGACAAGTCGGTGGAGCTATTGCTTTTGCAAACACCGCAACGATGGAATTGTCTTTTTTTCTTACCTGTCCCGCTGACCATCCAAAAGGCTGTCTTTGATTGTCATCTGCTGCTGCTTCTCCACCACTTGACACGCCAACTGCAAGCCAATCAATCAAAAAGGGGGACTGTTGAAAAAACAAGCACAATCGAAAGAAGCGGCAGATCGCCAGCGAGCGAGCGAGTGACTGTGCTGGCGTCGTTCGTCATGCGTTGACCTCTCCGGCGGCCTTGTGAAGCTGCTGCACACGACGCGCACGCGCGGCCCACACCACGGCGCCGCAGCTCGCCGCCGACAACCAGTCGCTCGCGCCACCTCTGTCCAGCAGCCGAGAGTCTGAAAGGAGGCCGCAGTGAGCGCGGAAAGCGACCCGACTGGCACGACGGCCAGCATATTTGATGGCAATCGCTTGCAGCGAGCGAACGTCATTTACGCGCGTGCGCGGCAAGCAACAGGCGGCAAGCAACAGGCGGGCGGGCGGGCGGGCGTTCGGGCCTGCGTGGCAACGAGCGCTTGAGTCCAATTCAAATGGATTTCGCAATCAGACGCTTTGCGAACATCTTACAGGCGCAGACGAGGTCTCGGAACGTGTGGTGCTGCTCCCGGTCTCGGCGGCGCAGCTGCTGGACGACGTGAGCCTTCCACAGCTCGCCGTCCGCCGGGGTGTCCTTCATGGCTCAGCTCACACGCGCTCTCGGGCGGCCTGGATGCAGTCCGCGCCGCGAGTCAGCTGCGGAATTCGTCCGACTGTCTTGGTCCAACTTTCTTCGACCTGCCGAACTTGCTTTGTTTTTCCTGTATGACACTGTCGACCAATGAGCGCGGACTTCCGCTTTTAAAGTGAAACTCCAAAATCCCAGTCTTTCATCGGGGAACATTCTAATTTGGAGGGGGTCTGCCATGGAGGGACTTCGCCTCGGCTCGGCTTTGAGTCGGCTCGACCGGCCGCCATCCAAACGAGGACACTTGAGCGGAAAACGGACGGATGGCGAAAAAGATGACGTTGTGGAGTCGGATAGCGATGCATGAGGACGCGGTGCAGCTGACCTTTTTTGATGTATGGGATATAGGACGGTCCCACTTCCCACGCGAGAGAAGGCAACCTGAAACCCGCCGGTGACACACATTTAAATGTGGGCTGTGAAGAGCGACTTAGAAACTTGAACTTGGCGTGAAAAGAGCAGGCCACCCTGTGTGCATGCAGGCGGCACATTTCACCGACTTGATTGAGTTCATCCGTGCGGTCATCGATCCGGCTGCCCGGCCGCCGCTTTCCCACGGCGGGTGACGAGGAGGATCGGCGCCAGATGCTGACCCAGGCGGGCGCCGCCCCCCCCGCAGGACACACCCTGGTTTTGTCACTGCGTCGGCTCCGTAGCCACGGGGGACCGCCCGGTGAGACCCTTGGGTGGATGCTTTCAGGTTTTGGGCTACGACCCCGACCCGGCCGGGCGTGTCCAAACTCGCAGGTTTCCATTGTATCGTTTTGTCACCGCATGAAGTATTGTGTGCTAATGGCAAAAGGCTTGCTCGGGCAATGCAAACCGATGACTTTTCAGCAAATAAAGACGACAGCAAGTTTGATCAATGTTGCATCTTCAGCAAGCCACTTTGCATTTCAAATGCCACAACCAATCGATACATGAAAATACCATTGAAAATAAAACGGGATAATAAGTGTGCGCGGGCCGACTGGACTTTCATGAAGGCACGAAGCTGCTCAACGCAGCTCAAAGGTGCCCACGGCGCCTGCTCGGCCTGCACTTTGTCCTCCCTCCGCGGTGGCGAGCCGGTCCAGGGTGGCTTGGACGTCTTTAATCACTTGCTATGTGCACAAAGTCAACATGATATTGACAAGCGGACAGCGTCGGTCCCGCCTGTAACGGCGTTTTGTACGGGCGGGTCAGGGCCGAGCCCACCGGATCTGGACTTGGCGGGCGGGCGGGCTGGCTAGCTAGCGATTGGGCCGAGCGCCGACATCAGCCTGGCGTGGGATATTAAAAAGAAAAGGCAAAGACGGGACGGAGTCCGGTCCTTCCTTCCGTCACATGTCGGACCACAGGATGGCCTTGCTGCCCTTCTCCACGCTGCTCACGTACACGCCCGAGGGCGACCACGACACGGCGTTGATGGCCGAGCTGCGGGAGTGACAACGGGGAAGCGTCGGATGGGGAAGCTTCAAAAGCACATTCAAGGGCAGCCAGACATGTATTCCCCACACACGTGCCACGCCATATTCCAATGATCGGGGGACTTACTTGTGACTGCGCTCCAGTATTCTGTCCAACTTCCCGGTCAGAACGTTCCAGATGTACAGCGCGCCGTCCGCCGAGCCGCCGGCCGCATAGTTTCCGTCAGGGCTGAAAGGAAGGTGTGCCAAAGCCAAGAACGACAAATCTCCAGCGCGGGCTCGCAAAAAGTTCCTTCTTAGTCAAACCCACCTGAAAGTCACTCGGGTCCAGTCGGAACCGCACTTGAAGCCCTCGGCGCTAAAGAGGAAGGACAAGACGAGCGTGAGCCTCGCAAACGCTACGGTGGCGTCACGCCGGCCGGACGGGCCAGTCGAGTCGGACCTGAGGGTCTGCCTGACGGCGTTGGCGCGCAGATCCACGATCTTGAGCAGGTCGTCTCTGGAGCAGGTGAGCAGCTCGCTGCGGTCCTGGTTCAGGTCCAAAGATGTCACCCGGCCCAGAAGCTCCAGCTCCCGAACGCTGCTCTCTGCCCTGGAAGCAAAGCGGCTTCTAGTGACGCCGCCGAGCCCACGGGGAGGCGCCTGCCTCACTGACCTGATGTCCCAGAAGCGGACCTTCTTATCAAAGTGTCCGCTCATCACGCACTGCTCTGTGCACACGATGTCATTGCAGCTGGAGCCGGCGAACACCGTCTTCATGCCTGTCGGACGGACACAAGCGAGCGATGGGCCGGGGTGGGGGCGGAGTCTCCGCCTACGCCGGAGCATCACGTACAGACTTTGCTGCGGAGGTCCCACAGCTTCAGGGTTCGGTCGTAGCTTCCCGACACAATGCGAGCGTTGTCCAGCAGGAAGCGAGCCGACAGAACCTTCCCGCTGTGACCGGTCAGCGTGTGCTGCGGAGAGCAAAGACGGACGCCTCAATGAGCCCCCGCCCCCTTTTCACACAGCGCCAAGGTGGATGGATTGAAGATCCAAATATTGGGGCCGAGCGCAACGGCGGCTAAGAAAAAGATGCCGTGCGCCGTCCGTGTGGGTCTCAGCAGAAGATTGGAGATCACGAGCGGGACCCGCCCCCGTGGCCCGGCCCGGCCCTCCCCGATGCCCTCCGGTGCATGTAGGATGTCGGTCGGTCGGCCGGCCCGCGAGCGCTCCCGGCGGGCGGCGCGTGGCCTCGCATCCGTTGTTGTCAGCAGATCCCGGACCGGCGGCGCCTGACTGTCGGAACGCGACGGATAGCGGGCGCTGCTGGGAGCCGACCCGGCAGCCGCGGGGGCGGGACTCATCCCGGTTCAGACCTTTTACTTCTCATCACAGACCTCGCCGACGTACGACTGGACTCGTTTGTCCCGGACTGGGGCGAACGAAGCAACTGCTAACCCAATCAACAACCTTCCCACGCACGCCAACAAGACCTCGCCTGTGTGTTTTCCTGCCACTGACCCTCAGTCTGTAGTCCTCCAGAGTCCAGATGCGACTGGCAAAGTCATTGGAGGCAGCCAACAGGTAGGATCCCTGCACGCACGCACACGCACACACACACATTTATCAGCTAATGTGGGTTAGCAGGCGTGCTATTTCAATGGCGTTTCTCCCTCTTTTCTTTTGAGCATGCAAAGGAGTCACAACATTGGGCCTCTTACCAAGTCAACTTTTTCAAATGGATGGCTTCATTCAAAGTAGCTGTCCCGCTTTGAGCGCTCAAAGAGCTTTGCGCACAGCCCACCACACTTACTGTGCTGTCAAATTCGATGCTGGTGATTCCGGCGTTGCTGCCGGTCAACGCTCCTTTCGGCTCACAGCGACCTGCGCGCACACATGCACACGCCCACGTGCGCGGGTCAGACACCTGCTTTCAAGTCCGATGTGCCAGCCATGAATGGACAAGTCAAACAATTATTCCCACAAAGTGCTACTGGATAAAGTAGGCGGCGCCACGTGGGCGCGAAAACGACCAAGGTCTCAGGTTGAAAACTCGAGATCATTGGCCCCGCCCCTCCCGGGACCGACGCTCAGCTTGCTTCTTTTCAATTTGTTCTTGTCGGAGGTGATCACGGGGAGCCCGGAAAGATCTGCACTCGGCCTCCGAATGTTGTCACTTCCCGTCAGTGTGAGCCAGGCGTGAGGACGCCGGCACGTTGCGTCTCCCAAACGTGCCGGCGGGCCGGGAGGGAATTGTGGGGAATCAGACCTTTTACTGTTCATCATCGACCATGGAGCGGCGGCCCCAACGCCCACGCGTGTGTGCCCCTCCCTGCCTTCCCGTGCGTGCGCCACCCACCTGACACCACCTCCCACAGCTTCACCCTGCGGTCCATGCCTCCCGTTGCCAAGACACGCGAGCCGGGGCCAAAGCGCACGGCGTTCACCTCGCCGTCGTGAGCTTCCTGGACAAAACACAGCACAGGCATGAAAGGCAGGCAGGCGGGCGGGCGGGCGGGCGGGCGGGCGGGCAGGCAGGCAGGCAGGCAGGCAGGCAGGCAGGCAGGAAGGCAGCCAGGCAGCCAGGCAGGCAGTCAAACACTCACATACAGCCAGAGAGAGCGAGAGAGAAAGGAAAGGTACTCACGAAAACATGCAGCGCTGTGGACGGGACTCGAACGTCCACGCTGGCCCCCGGCGGCACTTCGCTGTCTTCCGGAGACGTACTCAAGGAGTTTGCGCCTCGCCGCCTGCCGACAACAACGAGCAGCGTGCATCGGAGAGCCATGGGAAGGTCACGCAAATACACCCCGGTGACGCGTCCACCCACCCGAAGATGTTGGAGATGGAATCCAGCAGACCACCAGGGGGCATCTGGGAGATTTTCTTGCTGAAAGACAAAACCTCAACTTCAATTCACATGGCCCCTTTGACAACAAGGCGTGCTTTGCTTTGCTTTTTGTCAGCGGCGCCGTAAAGTGACCTGGGAGTTTTGCCGAGCGCTCGGCCGTGCGGCTGCTCGCCTCCCGCCTTGCCGGAATCCTCGGCCAGAACTTCAATGTCGTCGTCCCTGAGGAGAAAAACAAATCAGCGCGGGCGGAGGCGTGACCAGCCACCGGTTCACCCACGGGTCGACGGGGAGCGGTTCTTTGGCGGCGTCCGCCAGCTCCTTCTGCAGTTTGGCCTGTCGGCGTCTGAGGGGAGGGGGCACAGAGAGGGAGTGGCACCGCTGCGTCTGGCGTTGCGTGAGCGAGTGAGCGAGCGAGCACGCTTGTGTCCCCCCCTCCCCACCTGTTGTCCTTGTCATTCTCCGCGTTGAGCCGGTTGGCTTCCTGAGCCTTCTCGGCCATCCAGCGCGAGACCAGCTCCTGGTTGTCCTCCGTGGTCTTCCTCAGTTTCTCCTCCAGCGCACTGAAGGTAATCTGCAGGGCGTCGTACTCGTCCTTCAGAGTCTGGTTGGCTCGCTCCAGGTCCTGCGCGACACAACGGCGAGCCTACAAGTCTGGCCGCTACAAATCCGACAGACGGACCCCAAAGACGATAGATGAAGCACGCCGGCCGATGCCGGCCTCCACGCCCGCTGGGATGCAAACCTGAGCCAAGGCTAGCTAGCGCCGAGGCCTTCTTCTCGAATGAGGCGTGGAGGGCCCCCCAAAAAAAGTGAGGAAAGGATGGCATATCATGCCCCCTACCTGCAGGGAGCTGTTGAGATCTCGACAGTCTCCTTCCAGGGCAGCCGTCTGCTGCTGGTACTCCAGCATCCTGAAAGAAGGCAGCGGCGGTCAGGGGCGGCCGGCCCCTAGGGGGCGACTCGCGCGCGCGAGCGGCTACCGACTTGGCCTCATTGCTTTGAATCTCCTTGTCCTTCTGCTGGATCAGGTTGTTGAGCTCAATGACGGTCTGCGCCAGCTGCGGGACGAGACGCGCGGCCCACAAAAAACACCTTAAGGAATGGGAAAGCGGCAGCTTCTTTTCTTTACGCGCTCATCGCCTTTGACGGCCCCCTTGACCAAAAGCAGCTTGATGTCCACGCACGTGCGCGCGCGCACACACACACCCAACCACCCACCCACCCACCTCTCCTCGTTTCTTGTGCAGCTCTGTCAGCTCCTCCTGATGGCGGATCCTCATGTCGGCCATCTCCTGCTGCAGCACTAGCGCGTCGCCGCGACCCCCGTCCGTCGCCGCCCTGCGAGCGAGGCAGACACCCGCTCAGCCAAACAAAGGGGCATGGCGACAAGGGAGGGGGGGGGGGGGGGGGACACCTTTGGTCGCCGACGGCGGCGCTCACGTGGCATCGTGTCCTCGTGCGACCTCGTACTTGTCCGCCTGGTAGCGCTCCGACAGGACGGCGCGCAGGTCCGACTTCTCCAGCAGACGATTGTCTGAAACGGGCGCCGTGGTCATTGGGACTTGATTTGACGGGCATTTGTCCGCCGGTACCTTTTCACGCACGCACGTAGTCAGCCAGCTAACGCGATGTCACGTTTGCCCTTTCATAGATTTGAAACCATCCGCTGAGAAAGTACCATGAAGAGCAAGTCATCTTTGAAAGTTTCAAAGGAGCCCGAACATGGATGCTGAAGCCCATTTGCTCATCGTGACTTTTTCTTGCCTGAATCCACATACTTGCTCAAACAATCGCCAATTGTTCGAGCAAAAAAGCAGGGCACGTATTATCGCGGGCGGTCTGAGGTCAGTAGCCATCACAATGCCGGCCCGGCGACGACACTCACACTGATGGACGAGCTCCTCGAAGGCGTGCCGCTGCAGACGGTCGCGAAGCTTGAGCTGCTCGCAGATGTGTCGCTTCCACGTGCAGGCGCCGCGTCGCTGCGCCATGGCCGCCTGAAGGCACACACACGGCCGAGCGCCCTTCATTGGCGAGAGCGGCAAAGCTTGCATTTTGAAAACACTCAGACGCTACAATAGGGGTGGGCTGGAATGAGTCTTCAATTGTCAATGTACGTCGCTTCATACTTTCTGCCCATCACTACCGACGGCAGAAGACGACGTTCCGACTTGAGATGTTTGGCAGAATGTCTGTCACGTGTTGTGGGAGCAGCAGAACTTTGTTGACGTCACGTGCAGGTCAGGCAAATCCGGAATAAAAAGGGAATCTCTTCAGAACGAACATGACAAGGAGGCAAAGAAGCGCGTGTATTTGGTGCCTCTTTCGACAAAAAGGGAACGCAAAGAGACGTGACTCAACTAGTTAGCATGCTAAAGTAGCCGCAAACATCCTTCGGGAGCACAAATAGCCTCCAGCCTGACGTCGTCAGATGACATTGATACCTACCTGCGTTGTTAAACAAGTTGTTTAATTTGGTTCTTTAGCCCGTCAAATCGTACCCTTTCATTTCCGAGTCAACACGAGTTCCCTCAATTTGCTTACTGCGCCTCGGATCCATTTTGGCTCCGACCAGTGGGAGGGAGGTGCGCTTGTTCCGCGCTAGGTCGCGTGAAAATGACGTCGTTTTGGGGGCGTTTACCAAAGCCCTTTGACATTCAGTCATTCAAAAAGAAGAAGCAAAAAAACGGTTACAACTTTGAAATTACGTTCCCATTTGAATGTTTCCAATGTTTCTTCTGGTCCATTTCGGCTCTGTTTTTGGAGCGTTTATGAAATCTGTTGGAAGAGATTAAAAAGAAAAAAGATGAGATGTTAAAACTTTGAAATGAGCTTCCCCTGTTTCTTAACGTGTATTTATTCACGTCCCTGGCATGTTCTAGTGTGGTGGGTTGGTGGCCGCCGGCCGCCTGGTGGCGCTACTGCATTAGAAATGAGGCGGAAGCCAAGCTCGATCTCAGACCGGCTTTTCCGCTTGTAATTTTGCAGCCAGCAGACAAACGCGTCCCTCCCGCTAGCTACTTCTTGTTGCACGTCCACGTTGGCCTCGCTCGTTGCTCTCCAGGCGGCCGGTCAGCGCCGCTCCTCGTCGGATGGCGGCCGCGGGTTCAACGTCGCATGTCGGCGATGTAGAAGAAGACGCCTCGCAGCTGCTCTTTCCCAAAGGTCCAACTCAACATGTCCTTGTGTGTGTGTGTGTGTGTGTGTGTTTGTGCGAGCCGTGGGATAGTCCTCTTTTCTCCTTCTGTTTGCGGGGGGAATCTCTTTTCGTGAGGCTTTTGCAAAACAACGAGGCGCCACGCCAGTGTCTCATTTGTTGAAGAAGTGACTCGCCTTTTGGAAAGCAAAGGGTGCTCCAAGTCGTCAGCTAGTATCTTTTTGGAAAGATTTGAAATTGGGTCTTTTCAACGGCAGGCAGACTGTGGCAAAAGCACACGAGTTGGATTCCATCGCTGTCTCTGCGTTTCAGAGTTTGAGAATTCCGAGACTCTGCTGAACTCGGAGGTGCGCATGTTGCTGGAGCACCGCAAGCAGCAGAACGAGAGCGCCGAGGACGAGCAGGAGCTCTCCGAGGTCTTCATGAAGACCCTCAACTACACCGTGCGCTTCAGCCGCTTCAAGAATCGAGAGACCATCACGGCCGTGCGCAGGTCCGGTCTGGCCTGTTCTGTTTTGCTCACCACGCACTGCAAAATTAAGTTGGGAATGTTTTGTTTTGCTCTGGGCCTGTAGCCTTCTCCTCCAGAAAAAGCTTCACAAGTTTGAGTTGGCCAGTTTAGCCAACTTGTGTCCCGAAGCGGCCGAAGAAGCCAAGGCCCTGATCCCCAGGTGAGCAGCGGACCTCCCGCTCCAATCCATTTTGACCCGACGCCGTGATTGTTTGATTTGGGTGTTTCCAATGTAGCTTGGAAGGACGCTTTGAAGACGAGGAGCTGCAGCAGATTCTGGATGACATCCAGACGAAGAGAAGTTTCCAGTACTGAGGCCGGACAGATAGACGGACGGCTGCCGAGCGACCAACGTTTGGACTCTTTTTCCTTTTTGAAAACTCTTTGCTAAGAATAAAAGAGTGTCGTTAAGTTGAGGAGCAGAACACAACATTTGGATTCCATCGCATGGTGGCAGAGAGAAAATCAAATGTCTCACTCGTCCCAAATGACCCGACTTTTCTTTGGTGGACCTGAACGACCCGATAGCGAGTTTGATCTCGAGGCCCTCGATGCCAGTCTTAAATGGCAGTCCAAAAGCTCCTATTTGATTTGACTGACGCCTGTCAGGATTACCAATTGTCTCGCTTTCTGAAGATGTTACAGACAACTATTGAAAAATGAAACGGTGCGTTCCGTCGGTGAGCGGTGCAAGGTTGGAAGCCAAAAAGGCAGTGAAGCGCACGTGTGGTGTGTGACGTTTATTTTCTTAGTAAATAGAACATCTGCGCGCTAAAAAGAAGACAACAGGAATTAGGGGTAGTCCCGTGGGCGCCTGCCTCACAGGTAGCCCTCCTTCTTGAACTGCTCGTGCAAGGCGTCGCGGTACTGGTCGAAGCCGCCGTCCAGCCGACACACTTTGCCGCCGTCGCACACCCACAGCTCTTGGCACACCAGACGGATCAGACGCTCGTCGTGAGACACCAGGATCACGCCGCCCTACCGCGCACACGGCCTTCAAATTTACTCTGGCTGGCGTTTGCAATAAATAGCCAAGGCCCTCGCACCACTTAAATGTCAATCGCCTCGCCCGCCGCTGGACTCACTTTGAATTTGTTGAGCGCGTTGGCGAGTGCCTCGATGGTCTCCATGTCCAGGTGGTTGGTGGGCTCGTCCAGAATGTAGAAGTTGGGACTGAGAGGGAGGGGGGGGCTGCGTCAGATGACTCCATGAGTTGCGGGTGGGGCCTTACCAGGACATGGTCATCTGGGCGAAGGCCACCCGACTCTTCTGCCCTCCGGAAAGGCTGGCAACTGGTCTGGTGGCCAGCTCTCCCGTGATACCGTAACCTCCCAGCTGGTGGCGGTACTCCTCTTCCGTCCGACCTGCCGCCACCAACGTGCAAGTCACAAGGGTGGCCGCCGTCACCCCACGCTCGCACCCAGCAGTGACCTACCGGGAAACTTGTTGAGTAGCAACTCCACGGAGCAAACGTTCAGGTCCAGCTGGTCCACGTGGTGCTGACTGAAGTAGCCGATCTTCAGATTCCTGTTGACGTCACATTGTGAACTTTCTTCATTGAAAATGTCAAATCACTTCAAAGCACTTGACACGCTAAGGATCGAGAGACGTTCACCAAGTCCGGTCGTTCGGCGGCCGTCTCACCTGTGAGCTTGGCGGATTCCGCTGACGGGAGTCAGCTCCCCCATCAGGAGCTTGAGGACCGTACTTTTCCCGGCGCCGTTCTGGCCCACCTGAGAAGGGTGTAGTACAGCTTACTCGAGGACGCTTCCGAGAAATGTTTCCGACGCACTCGTTCAGCGCACGTCTGCGGCAAGAGCCGACGCGTCGAAGACGTGCCTCCAGCGCAATGTCCGAGATGCTGCGTTTGTGACATCACCTTTGCCTCACTCGCGTCTGTAGCCCGCGCACGCACACACACACACACAGGCCGTCAGACATTTGTAAGACGGCAAAGACATACGATGCAGACGCGAGACTCCAGGTCAGCACACAGGTTGAGTCCGGAGAAGAGGCGCTGGTCGGGTGTGTAGTAGAACTCCACCTCGTCTAACTGCAGGATGGGAGGAGACAACTTCTCAAAATTGTCCGGGAACCTGACGCGCCGACAAAAGGATTCAAGTTAACTCAAGCGCACTTTTTGGAGCTGAGCGCATCACAGGCGCGACTTTGTTCGGACCTCAGCGTGACCTCGACTTCTTTTTCGATGGGCTTCAGTTCGGGCCTGTAGGCAAATGTCGGCGTGGTGACACGTCCTCGGTAAGAATGGCGGTCCTTCTAAAGGCGGCGCTGCGCCACACCGCGCCGCGCCGCCGTCTACTCACGAGCACTTACAATCTTTCCAGCACTTTGAGTTTGCTCTGCACTTGAGCCGCTCGGTTGGCGTTGTAGCGAAACCTGTCAATAAACACCTAAAAACACACGCGCGCACCTGAATTTCCGTTCCACAACGCCCGATCCAAAGTACGGCCGGACGGATACGAGCGTCCTGGCTGGCCCGGTTTGAAAATGTGCCGAGCGCTCACCTGGATATGTTGCCTGTACTGCAGCTGCGCCTCGTACTCTCGCTGTTGGTTCTTGAGCCGATCTTCTTTGGTCTTGACAAAGTTCTCGTAGTCGCCGCGGTAAGTGTCCAGCCTGCGCGAGTGCAGGTGGACGATGTCCGTCACCACCGCGTTGAGAAAGTTGCGGTCGTGGGACACCACCAAGATGGTGGACTGCCACGTCTGGGGTGGGGTGGGGAGGGGAGGGAGCCGTTTACACCAGCGCCACGCTTACACCAGCGCCGCGCTTACGCAGACGGCGGGCGGGCGGGCGACCCGACCCGTTGCTCGCAACCAGACCTGCAGGTAATTCTCCAGCCACAGGATGGCGCTGACGTCCAACATGTTGGTGGGCTCTGGAAAGAGGCGCGTGGCACCTTTAGCTGGAGCACAGCGAGCACTACGCACACGCTACCTAACCTTGCCGTCCACTTTTGCTTTGTGCCAACTACAAATGGAGTCGGGAAGGCACATTCTGTCGCTTGCTGCGCAAAATCCACACAGTGGCTGGCCGGGACCACAATTCTCTCTTCTGCGTTCTCATTTGATACGGCAGACTTTTTCTTTGCACGTTCTATTGCACTCGGGAGGGGGGGTGGAGACAAAACCCGGTGGCTTGGCTAGCAAAGCCACACCGGCGGGTGCCGTCCGCCGCGCTCCTCGAGCGCTCCTACGGCGTCATACCACTACACCGCGAGTGTTGAGAGCACAGCTGAGGTCATGTGACTCACCGTCGAGTAGCAGCAGGTCGGGCCTAATGACACACACGCAGTGAAGATGTGACAATTGCGACTTCAGTCAGGTGTGATTGAGGTGGCAAAAAAAACTCACCGAGCAAAGAGAGCTCTTGCCAACGCCAACCTCATCCTCCAGCCTCCTGAAAACTCTCTATGTGCACACACACATGGAATTGAATGTGTGCTTGCTTGCGTATGTGCAGGCGGCGGCGCGTGCGTGCGTAAACTCACTGGGTGGGCTGCTGCTGCATCTTGGGAGAAAATCCCAGACCGGCCAAGATGATGGAGGCTCTGATTGGATGACAACAGATGTCAAGCAAAGCCTCCTACCGGATGCCTCGCTCGCTTACCGTGCGGGGGCTTTGTCGGCTTCAATCTCCTCCAGTTTGGAGTAAATTTCGGACAGGCGCACACTCTCCGCCCCCTCGGCTCTGAAAGGCATCATAAGCGTGTCAGAATAGCGTTTGGCCAAAGTCAGACGCAACGCTCCGTCGAGATGGCCCTTTTGACCCGACCGAGTACAAGGCATCGGCCGGCCCCACTCACACTCCGTTGGCCACGCGCGCGTTGAGGAGTCGCTCCTCTCGGAGCAGGCCCTCCCTCAGCGCGTCGCTCTCCAGGACGCTCTGCAGCGCCATGGTCTGGTCGCCCGCCACTTCCTGCTCCACGTGGAGGATGGAGATGTGAGGGGGGACGCGCAGGCTGCGGCTGGCCAGCATCTTCAGCAGGGTGGTCTTGCCCAACCCGTTGCGGCCGATCAGGCCGTAGCGCCGGCCCGCCGCCAGCGCCAGCTCGGCGCCCTGAAGGAGACACCTGAGGACCAAAGGCACCTTTGTGGAAACCCCAGGAGCCCGACACGCGGCGCTGGCTCGCTCACGACTGCTCCGGCTCGCTCTCCGGCTCGCTCACGACCGCTCCGGCTCGCTCACGACCGCTCCGGCTCGCTCACGACCGCTCCGGCTCGCTCACGACCGCTCCGGCTCGCTCACGACCGCTCCGGCTCGCTCACGAACGCTCCGGCTCGCTCACGAACGCTCCGGCTCGCTCACGAACGCTCCGGCTCGCTCACGACCGCTCCGGCTCGCTCACGAACGCTCCTCACCTCTCACCGAAGGACACGTCAAAGTTCTCGATGCGGATGTCGTAGCTGCGGTTCTTTCCCGCCGGGTCCACTCGTCCTTCTTTCTTGCTGCTGGCCTGGCTGGCCGACGCCTCCTCCAGGACACTGAGGGCGCCACAGGTCGGAGTGAGGCAAATGGCAAAGCGGGACGGACGGCGAGCAAAAAGGCCAGAAACCCACAGCGGAGCGGTCGTCTTTTGCGAGTCCTTCTCGTTGCGTCGCTCGTGTTTGGCTTTCAGCTTGGCCTCTGCCTTCTCCAGCTTCTTGGTGTCCACCATCTGGGAACACACGAGTCCGTAAGCGGAGAGCCAAACCGTCGCCGGTCGGCGCTGCAAGCTCGTCACTGTTATCACGTTGCGAATCTTTGAGTCTATTTGAAGCTTGAGAACGGCGAAGGCACACGTACCGTGTTCTGAGGACGCTTCATCATCCAGATGCCCCGGATGTCCTCGTTGGCTAAGGCTGCGCGCGGCGGCAAAAGAAAAAAAAAAAAACACAGACGTCAGCCGCGCAAAAGGCACACCGGCACGCATCGGCGCCCACTCACTCGTGTCCGGCGACATCTGGGACAGCTGCACCGGCGCGTCCAGCAACACTTGACGCTGCGAGACGGGACAGCCGCTCCTGAGCACACAGGCGTCACGCATCACGCACAGGCGTCACGCATCACGCACAGGCGTCACGCATCACGCACAGGCGTCACGCATCACGCACAGGCGTCACGCATCACGCACAGGCGTCACGCATCACGCACAGGCGTCACGCATCACGCACAGGCGTCACGCATCACGCACAGGCGTCACGCATCACGCACAGGCGTCACGCATCACGCACAGGCGTCACGCATCACGCACAGGCGTCACGCATCACGCACAGGCGTCACGCATCACGCACAGGCGTCACGCATCACGCACAGGCGTCACGCATCACACACACCTTCGACAAACGCGCACGCCACACACACGAGCGCATCTCATACCAGCAAACTCATCCACGCGCACACAAACACGCCCACACGTTACACACATACAGTCAAGGTGGCGTGAGCGCACGGCGGCGGCGGCGACTCGTGCAAGTGGACGTGTTCTCACAGCCGCAGCGTGTTGAACATCCGCAGGCAGATGCCTCGGACGTCGTCCTCATTCTTGGAGTCGGCCGACACCTCCCGCAGGACGCCGCCCACCGCCTCAAAGACTTCCTCGCCATCTTCAAAGTCGGCCCCGCAGCCATCCAACACCCCTGCAAGCGCACGCAAGAGAAGCAACTTGACATAATGCTACCAAACCCGTGCGACCTGAACCAACGTCAGTGAGCCCAAAGTCAAATGACAACAATAGCGCCCAAGGCCTGCCATCTCCTGGACATTCCTAAGTTGTTTCTGCCAACGTAGACTAGTTTGAACAGGTGAACGCGTGCATGTGCAGCCACTTGGAAATGTCGCGTTCTGAAATTCAGAAAATCACCCTGACTTATCAATGGGTTATTAAAATGGCTTTCAGGTCTAGCCCTACTTTTAAGAAATGACTCGTTTCTTTTATTGAGAAGCAACTGGTCAGCTGTATTGAGAAGCGGGCCAGAGACTGGTGCGCGTTGGGTTGTTGGCGTTCTTAATTGTGTATTAAGTCACTTGTCACATGGTTGCACTCGTCCTGAAGAGATTGATCTACTCACGCTGCTGTCAAAGAAATCAATGAGCCTTTTTTGAAAATATGTCATACTCACTCGCCTTTTCTGAATCAAACTCGAAAGGCCAGAAGAGACGGAAAATGTCAGCGATTTCTGGTTCCATCAAAAAATGTCAGCGATTTCTGGTTCCATCAAAACCGACATCGGGCGGCATGGAGCCTCGCAGCTAGTAGGCAAACGCCAAACTCGCTCATCCCGGTGAGCCACGCCGGGTAAGTGCTTAGCTACTTATCGCTAGCAGGATGCCTCAGCCGGCCGGCCGGCCGGACGACCAGCCAGCCGGCCCTACTCTGACACGGAGGGAGGGAGGGAGGGAGGAAGCAACAGAAACCGGCGACAGAAAGCCAGCCGACAGGCGGTGACTGGTCCACCCTCTCACCTGTGATGTAGTCGAACAACTCCGAGTCGATGTCAGGAAACTCGCTCCTCAAGATCTCCTCGTAAGTCGCCGCCATGACAGTCAGTCACACCACGACTCAGCCGGCAGCAGGCACGCCGCGCGCATTCGTCAAAGCGACGCCGCCGCGTGGAATTGTGGGAGTTTGAGTCTTTCAAACAACGTTTCTTCTGGCGTTCTGCAACGGCGAAAGTCGACTCTCGGATAAACTTCCTGCCAATTTTGCACCGCTTTATGAGCAGATTGTTTCTGCGCTCTTCATTAAGAGCAACAATGATGACGGTCACATGTGCATGGATCTCTTAATTTGAGCTGTTTTCTCGTCACTATACCAAAAAGAATCAAGCGTTTGGTAAAAGTTTCTGCGGCAACGGAGCCCGCGTTGTGCGCATGCGCAGACCTATCTCCAAAGTTTAGGGTGGGATGTTAGCATTAGCATTAGCACAGCGGGCTAAGCAACCGACAGGAGTGTAATGGCGACCTCGGTGTTGTTGGGCTCTGCGACGGACAACACCGGACTCGGCTTCGCGGTTAGTAGTGGCGGGGGCGGCGGCGGGACCGGCGCGGGGGGCGTCCTCGTGGCCGGTAACAACGGACTGACGTCGGCGGCGGGCCCGGTGCCGTGGAACCGTTCTCTGGAGCGGGCTCTAGACGAAGCCTCGGCCACCGGCTGTCTGAACCTCAGCGGCAGGAAGCTCAAGGAGTTCCCCCGCGGCGCCGCCAACCACGACCTGACCGACACCACCAGGGCCGGTGAGTCCCCGCGGGGCAGGAGAGTCCTCGCCGTCGTCCAAATGTTCTCCGAGTAGTTTGGTGACGTTTCCGAGCAACATCGTAGGACAAGTCTCGTTTCGGTTCCAAGTGACAACAACATGTTGCTTCAGCCGCTCCTAGCGCAGCACTCGCTCCATCCAACAGTCGGAGTTTTGGAGACGTTCGCTCGCTCGCTCGCTCACTGTCGTCTTTGTTGTGTTTAAGCGACAACGCGAGCTTTGGTCAACTTTCGGCCACTTTAGAGCTGGACACAGCCAACTTTGGTAGTGCTAGCGGTTTAGCACGTTAGCGCGTATTAGCATCCCGCTAATGCTTCAAGTGCGCTCAAGCGGCGGTGTCAACCTCTTTGGAGTTCAGCCCCCCCACCCCAAAAACATGGCAGCTCAAATTTCTCCACAAACTATAAATAACAATACTTATGCGTCTCATTATCCTGCTGCAAAGTACATCAATGTCTTGATTCAAAGGGAGCAACAGTCTGAAAGTTGGTCAAAAACTCCGATTGGAACTTACAAAGCAATCGATGTATTTGCCGCCTGGTAAGCAACTTGTTAAGCTCTCGAAACAGTTCAAGATCGACAAAAGTGTGCATGCATCCCGATCCATCCAGATGGGGAAATGGCATCAGTACATGACAGAATCGACATTGATGGAGTTTGCTGGGGGGAAAAGAAACTTCCATCGGTCGTCGCCGATACAATTGACGGTGCCGATCGTCAAGATGGTGACGCCGAGTCGCTGGAGGGAAACCGATATCGGCGCCTTTCGCTGTGACTCTAAATGTGCAAAGCTTTGCCACGCGGACAAACGATGCCGTCGGCGTCATTATCGTATGCCGCCTCAAGCGCAGCGCTCGCCTCGGACAAGTGCGCGCACACACACAGGCCGTTGTTGCGAGTCAAGTCACAAGTTTTCTTACTGTACCAGCAAACCAAGTGTGTTAGTGCAACCCGCTTGTGCGTTTTCTCTCCATATGCGTGTTTGCAGACTTGTCCCGGAACCGCCTGTCGGATCTCCCGGCGGAGGTGTGCCTGCTGGTGTCTCTGGAGAGTTTGAACGTCTACCAGAATTGTTTGAGATCTCTGCCCGATCACATGATCAACCTGCAGGCTCTCACCTACCTGAACCTCAGGTACCAATGTACCCCCAGTCCCGCCGCCCGCCCCTCGCCGCCTGTCACTCACCGCCGCCGTACGCTCGCGTCAGTCGGAACCAGCTGTCGGCGCTGCCGGTGGTCCTGTGCAGTCTCCCGCTGAAGGTTCTGATCGCATGCAATAACAAGCTGGTGGCGCTGCCTGAAGAAGTGGGCCAGCTGAGGCACCTGACGGAGCTGGTGGGTAGCCGGAGACGTCGCGAGATGGCGGGGCGCGACCGAATCGGCCTTGGCGCCAAGCGTTGACGGCTGCCGCCTCCCTGCAGGACGTCAGCTGCAACGAGATCAGGACGCTGCCTTCTCAGGTTGGCCAGCTGGAGGCGCTCAGAGACCTGAACATCAGGAGGAACCACCTGGTCGTCCTTCCTCCTGGTACGTACGCACTCGCCGAGGTTAGAAGAGTTTGCTTGAAGTTGAATTTGCTTGTGATTGTTTTTTTTATTTTTCAAATTCACTTTCTTTTAGCAAGCTTTGAATGACTTTGCTTGATTTTATTTATGGGCTTACGTTGAGTCCGCTTTCCATCGTTGTTCCCCCAAATCCTCCCTTTTCAGTCAGTCAAAAGAGCCAAAGCCATTTCCAAGATTTGTAAGAAGGACACCCACAGGGGGCAAAAAAGGGCATCTTTTGCGCGACACACGGTGACGGCCGCGCGTCTCTTTCCAGAGCTGGCCGGGCTGCCGCTGGTTCGTCTCGACTTCTCGTGCAACAAGGTGACGTCCATCCCGCTGTGCTACACGCGCCTGTCGCAGCTGCACACCATGGTGCTGGACAACAACCCGCTGCATACGCCGCCCGCGCAGGTACGAGCCGCTCCCAAATGGCAGCGCGTCGCCGAGAATGGGACGAGGACCCGAGCCGAGCCGGTCGCCGTCCGGAAGAGATGATTTTTCCAAACGCTTCGACCGTAGCCGGAACTCGCTAGTCATTAATCTGGTTGCGTTGTGTAGATTTGCATCAAGGGCAAAGTTCACATCTTCAAGTTCCTCAACACGGAGGCCAGCAGGACGACCCCTGACCTGCCAGAACACGACAGAGCAACTTTCAACTCCGGCTCCTGGTCCGAACTCATCATTCCTTAGCCAGCCAGCGAGCGAGCGAGCACACGCAGCTGCTCAGTCCACATTGCCAGTCGCTCACTTGCCGTGTCTGTCTATGTTTGTCTTATCTTAGCACGGATGAGCTGTACTCTGGTCGTCCCTCCGGAGCCTCGGATTCGGGCTTCAACAGTGTGGACAGTGGAGACAAAAGATGGTCAGGAAATGAGGTCTGACACGCACACAATATTGCACAAAATGATTTTTGATGGGTCGACGTCATCGAGAAACACCAAGGATGTATGACATTGTGACACGCATGCGTGTGTTTCACAAGGACCTGTCCGAGGGTCCCGCTCGCGTGCCGGACATCCACAAAGAGTTGAAGCGAGCGCCGCCGCCGGCCCACCTGCTGGCCAACGGCACACGTGAGCACGCCGGTCGGTGCTTTATTATTTTAGGAGGGAGGCGTGCCGGCAAGTCACACGGTCGCTCGATGGCGTGCGCAGATGAGCCGGAGCAGATGGACTTCATTGACGGCGGGGAGGAAGAAGAGGAGGCGGCGGCGGCGAGGAGCGCGGCACGAGGAGCGGCGGGACGAGCCAGCCTCAGCTCGCAGTTCATGGCCTACATCGAGAGACGCATCGGCGCTCCGGTACGTACGAGAGCACCGCTTGTTATCTCGTGTCTTGGTTTTTCACTACTTTGCCTTCGTCTGCCGATTCAGGCTTCTCCCGGTAAAGGCAGCTTATTCAGAATGGACGACTCCGGACCGAGACCGGCCAGGTACGCGCGTGCGCTAGCATCTAGCTCGTCAGCGTGGCGGCGTGTATTCTCGATCAAGACGGCGTCCTCGCTGTGTGTCCGACAGGACCGCGGCGGATGGCGGTCCCGCGGTGGCGAGCGGCGGCCACCTTCAGGTAAGGTCACGTCAGCCGCTGTCGACGTCCGCGGGACCTCGTCCTGACCTGGTACCCGCGTGTCGCTCAGAGAGGCGCCGGCGTGGAGAGGATGAGGCGAGAGGCTCAGCTGGCCGCCCTCAGGTACGACGAGGAGCGACACAAGACGCGGCCCCCGCAGCCGGACGCCAAGGTAGCGACCGGCGTCATTATGCGGAAAGATTTCATTCTGTTTTATGAGCGTGCTTACAAAACAATTGAAAGTCCTTTCTCACCTCACTTTTGGGAACTAGTGCCAAGTTCATATTTATTCCAAGCACGCGGGCAAAAGTAGCCTGGCGCTGACTCAACCTTTTGTGCTTGGTGAAAGTTGACCAGTTTGCCTGCATTTATTTGTTCGCAGAGTCCTAACAAGTCCAGCCCGGACGGCAAGGTAGCCGCAAAGCCCGCCCGCCCGCCGGCATCCTTGTCGCGTCCCGCCCCTTAACATTCATCACTCACTTTGCGGCTGTGTGTGTGTGTGCGTGTGTCCGTGCGTGCGTGCGTGCGTGCAGAACGTCTACCCCTTGAGACGCTCCACCCACACAGATGACTCTGCACTCTTCATGGTAAGAATTGTCCTCTTGCATTTGCAACGTGACGACAGCTCGGCGCCGTCTTTGCAAAATGACCGCGTCTCGGCTGCCGCGCTAACGTGCGCGCTTGTGCCAGCAGGGCGAAGAGCGGAGCGGCCTCTCGCCGAGCGGTAAGATGGGAACGCCCGCCGGAAGCCTTTGTCGTGGGCTCGTGCGGCCGCATTGACTCAGCCCACTTTGTATCTCCAGGCAATCCCGGCTCGGGGGACGCTGCTTCCTGTCGCGGCCTCGGCGTACGCCCGGAGAGCTTTCTGTATCGCCTCAGCCAGCGTGAAGAAAAGAGGAGAGGTGAACGAGCGAGCGAGCAAGTGGCGCTCCGTGCCAGTGAGGCGAGCTTGACACGTATCCCCCCCCCTTTTGTTGTCTAGGCGATGCCCCGGCCTCCGCTCAGCAGCCGCAGGAAGCGCCGGCCACCGTCCTTGGACACGATGCCCATCTGGTGGAGCAGCTCAGGAAGGTGGCCCAAATGTTTGTTTCCACCAGATAACGCGGCGTGTTTGCCGGAGGGAGGGCTCTCTCTTTGGGCGCATCTTCATTTTGCCCAATTCATATTCCCCAAAGGACAGCTAGCTTGATGGCAGCACTGTGCTCAATGGCAGCACTGTGTTTGGACTCATCGGGCCGCACACAGCCACGAACATTTGGGGCTCGATCGAAATGCATCGGTGAGGGCGGGCGCTTCCGTTGGCCGCGGGGGTTCGCGTTCCGTCCACGACGGCGCCCCACGCCTTATTCCGGCGGTGCCCGTCAAGCCAAATAGCAAAAGAGAGAGCCGATTTTGCGTCGGGAGGGAGACCCGTGGCCGGGCATTGATCGTTTGTTGCATTTGTCAGAACATCGAGGGGCGGTTGAAGGTGTCGCTGCCGAGCGACCTGGGGGCGGCGCTGACGGACGGCGTGGTCTTGTGTCACCTGGCCAATCACGTGCGGCCGCGATCCGTGCCCAGCATACACGTGCCCTCCCCCGCTGTGGTGAGTCCCACGGCCCTCCCCTCCCTTTCGTTGCTATGCCAACCGCCCCAATGCGTGTGTCCCCAGCCTAAACTGACGATGGCCAAATGTCGGAGGAACGTGGAGAACTTCCTGGAGGCGTGTCGCAGGATCGGCGTCGCTCAGGTAAGAGACTCGCCGGAGCCGTCGCTGCTTGTGCTGGCTCAGCATTGGTAAGGGTGAAGCGAGAGAGCCAAAATGACATCAAGCAAATCAGGACCTGTTAGCAACTTGCCAAGTACGTTTGGGTCCCGCTCATTCTTTGTGCAATATGGCGTACATTTTGGAAAGGCTCAAATTTCTTGAGCCCTCTCTGATGCTGAACGATAGATACATTTATGACGATATAGTGAATGGGATTCCCGACTTTTATTCTGAAGGTATGCGGTGTTGACATTTTGGCACTCCATCCACGCGGGAGGCAATGTGTTCAATGGCGACGACGATTCACGGTGTCACTGTCCGTCTTTCTTCACTTGCCTCTTTTTTTCCTAACGATTGTGTGTTATTCTTGCCCTCCCATTTCCCTCCTTCCTTTTCTTTGTTCACGTCCGCCGCCTACCCGCCCGCACTCAGAAGTGATTTCATGTCATGACCGGCGGCCTTCCTATCATCACGTCCTAGCTTTTGGCGAAGATCCTCACCACCGTTACGCTATGCGACGTCATTATTAGCACCAATCTGAACAGCAAATTTTTGACTCCCTCGCCCGAGCCGCGGGCTCATTGGGGAGGACGTACATAGACAAAACGGGCCACCGCACACCAATCGATTGCGGCGCTCATGTAGAACTGGCGCTTGCTGAGCCGGTCTCACGTGGAGCGTGGCGAACCAAGCGAGTGAAGAGCGATTCGGCGTGGTCCATCCCATCCTCCGTCCCGTCCGTCCTGGTTTGCCCATTTTGCGTTTGCCTCATTTCACTTGTGTTGATCCAACTTTGTGTTGTTGTCTTTTTGGCCTCCCCATCCATCCATCCATCCATCCATCCATCCATCCATCCATCCATCCATCCATCCATCCATCCATCCATCCTTCCTTCCCTCCCTCCCTCCCTCCCTCCCTCCATGTTGTGTGTGCGTGTCCAGAGTGACTTGTGTCTTCCACTTCACATCCTGGAGGAACAAGGTCTTCCCCTGGTGGCGGCCACCGTCAGCGCGCTTCTCCGCTTGGCCCCGCCCAGACATGCCGTGGCCACCAGCGGCACCACGATGACCTCATCCTCATCCGGAGCCTCGCTTGCCATGTAGCCGCCGCCGCCGCATAGTCACAACACACGTAAAGATCCGCCCGCCCTCTTTATGCACCAGTTTGCGTTCTCGTTAGCATCTCATGACAGCAGCCCATTAGCGAGGTTCCGTGTGTACTTGTTCTTTTTTTCGCCTGACACACTAGTGCGAAAACCCATCACGTGATTGACATGATGTCACACGACACCACTACCTGGGCTATAATCGTTGACCTGCCTGGTTATTCCTAATAACGTTTCACATTGCTTATTAGTAGTGAAGTGTATTACTGCCACGTTACAAGAATGATGACCTAGCTGCTACCTTTGATTCCTAAGACAAAAAGGACATTGATTGACAGTAGCCTGACCGTCAATATGTTTGGCCTTACAAGACGTGTGATGGCATTTGATCTCTTTTGCCATGAAATTCGTCGCATTGAAACGTGTCATTGGTCACGTTATAAACTGACATGGAGTGTTTTTCTTTCTTGGTGGCAGCAATACGCTTCCGTCCGTATATTGGCAACAATTAGCAAAGAATACTGACGTTTTGGTGTCGATTATGTCTGGATAGATGTGTAGCGTGTGCCAAGATGGTAGGCGTGCTGCTGTTCACAGTAAACTGTTAGCCTTGGCGTATGTAGCTTATGTGAATATGTGGAAAGAAGCAGATTAGAAGAAAACAAAAGCATTTGAAATGCATCGGAACGTTGAACATCCAAAATGTGTCTGATTGGCTGGCTAACGCGTGCGTTGCTAACTATGCTATTGGTAAGAGGCGGTTGTGTCGGCTTTTTTATTTTTTATTTTATATAAATGTGTGTCACGTTTGTGTCTCTCATTTTGCACCTTGTGTCTTTCTCATGTTGGTCACTTCCGATGTTCCCCACACGGCCACGTGCGGCAGTCATTTGATTGCGGCAGGCCCCTGTTGCATTCCGCGACATTAGATTGATGAGGCTGCGCCGGCTGCCCATTTGTGTACAAATGTATTGTGTAAATACAAAGATTGTGTAGTTGTGTATATAAAGATATGGAGACGGCAGTGCGGCCTTTCTAAATGACTTGTGTGATTCTCACAGGCTTCATATGTGAGGAGAGTTGGTTACCACAGCAACGGTCAGATTTCTGGAAAAGTACACTTTTTTTTTTTTAATCCAAAAATGTTCGACACGTTTTCACTCATGTCTCTTACTGTTATTAAAAAAAATGTTTTAGAATTCGGTTGTCTGTCGAATAAATATTGAAATTGGAATATCCTTGTAGGTTTGTTTCCACTTGACCTCAAACTTGTATTCCTCTTCAAAGCCACAAAAACGTGTAAATAATGAAGTGTACACCACAAGAAATATTCTCATGAAAATGCAAAAAGAAAGAAATGTAACGAGTCCATGTATTAGGGGTATATTAAGACTGCTGCTGATTATTTTTCATTTATTGAATTCATTTTAGTTCGTTTTTGGGTGAATTGGACTAAAATAAAATCACCCCCCCTGTGGACTAAAAAAAAATCACCCCCCTGAATAACTTCACCCCCCCTGAATAACTGGCAATTGAAGTTTTTTTCAGCACTCATTGTAAGGCCCCAAAATTGGTCGTTTGGAAAGGAGAGCCCGTTCCTAAATTGCTTTATATTCCAAAATAATACTAACAATACATTCAGTTGTGTCAGTCTGATGACCATGGTCATCAACACTGTACTCGTGTTCGAAACACTACTGGAACACGAACCGAGGTGTTTTTTGAGCAGGCGCACCGCGGCCACCCACGTTTGGCAATAATTTCCCAGCATTCTTTTCGCACGGTCTTTTTCGCCATTTTTGAGCTAGCGGGCCAGGTAAGAAGCTTAACATGTCTGAAAAAAAGTCGAAAAGACTTTGATCAATGGGACTCATTTGTGCTCGCTTCTCGCCGTTGTCCCTTCTTGGCGTTCCGTACGCACTAGGTTCTTTGCGGACTTGATGATGGCCCAGATTGAGCTCGGATTCTGCCGCTAAACGCTAGCTATCTGTTCCGCGGCTGTCTCCAACCGTTCACCGCGAAGAGGTTTTCACCGAGCTCAGACGCTCCAAGTGGCGCTTCTCCGGAACCTTTGCGTGTTCGTTTTACAGCTATCGCGTTGTCCTCGCCGCAAGTTCGGAACGCTTTGGACCCGTTACCTTTGCCATGCTAATTGTTCCGGTGTGGATAGGCAACCGATTGGGGTGCCGCTGTCAATGAGCACGTGATCGTAAACAGCAATATTCCGTGTTGAGTTGAGTACCACGTTGTGGACGTGAAATGAGCTGGATCGTGTCATTTTAACATTTCAAGGGAGACATTTCCATATGACCCTTTTTTGTCACAACGTGATCTCAATTGACTGTGCATGTTGTGTGTGTGTGCACAGGTGAGCTCTCCATCAAAGAAAAGCCAAGATGCCAGGAAGGTAAGGTTGATTCTTACTCGACTTGGGTCCAAATTTCGCTTTCCGGGTCCAACGACGGTGTAGCGAGATTTACTAAGTTGGACAAGACCGGAGAATCTGGGACGTCGGGGTGACGGCTCGTGGAGCCGCTAACTGGCGCTCGGCCGGACAGTACTGCCCGCTTAAAATTTGCTCTCAGGTTGGGCGAGTTCACTCAAGCGGTACAAGTGGACCGTTGCCTTGTTTCACGCTGAATAAGCTTCTCTGCGATTGCGTCTGGCGGCTGGGCTCCAGCGCCCGGTTCAAAACGGGGATGAAATGGCTGCGAGAGAATCCAGCGGTAGGCTCCACTCACTCATGGTGCTTTGTGTGTGTGCAGGCTGTGGAGCAAGGCCATCTTTACAGGCTACAAGCGCGGCCTGCGGAACCAGCGCGAGCACACGGCGCTGCTCAAGCTGGAAGGCTGCTACAGCCGCGACGAGGTCGACTTCTACCTGGGCAAACGATGCGCTTACGTCTACAAGGCCAAGAAGTCAGTCTCCTTGCTTCCTTCCTTCCTCGCTTTGCGTACTGTGCCTTTTTTCCGAGGGGAGGACGTGACCCCCGAGGGCCGATGTCGATTCCAAAGAAAGGAAAAACGACCAGACCAAATCCAATAATTGGCAAATCTTACTTAAAAAAAAGAAACAAACGCTTGTGGCTCAAAGAGCAGGCAAAACGTTGTTTCTGAGATGGTTGTGGGGCGTTTCCACCGACACCGGCCAGTGCCTGCCTTAAGTCCCACTTGATGAATTTTGCTCTTGAAAGAAACAACCCGAGCGAAGCCGGTTTCGTTGGCCGCTCCGTTTTTTTTCCCACGGAGCAAGTGTGCAGGCACTTGGCGCCATGGCCCGCTTGACGCAAACGATGGCCTTTTCACATTCATCTGGAAACGTGCTGACGCGTGCGTGCGTGCGTCTGTCTCAGGAACACGGTGACGCCCGGCGGTAAGCCCAACAAGACACGCGTGATTTGGGGCAAGGTGATGCGCGCCCACGGCAACAGCGGCATGGTGAGGGCAAAGTTCACCAGCAACCTGCCCGCCAAAGCCATGGGACATCGCATACGAGTGGTACGGATGCAACGCATGCGCACGCGCTCCATGATTGGGGGAGGGACATACACGCCACGCAAGCCTGGCGATGTGCGATTATTTTAATTTTTTTGACTAAAACAAATTTGTGTTTCGTCCTCAGATGTTGTACCCTTCCCGAGTGTGAGCACCGCCGCCTCTCTCCGGCAGCTTGCTGTTGTTTGTAAATAAACAATAAAAAGTTGACACGCCGAACGCTCCCGTGTGCTTGTGTTCCGCACCTGTCCCGGTCAAACGGTTTCCATCGTTCTCGTAGTGCCAATTCCGAATGTTTTGCCTGAGCCTCGTTTGCTGTTTGATTGGCTTTGTAGCGCACGCACCAAGTTGAGATTTTTTTTAACCCTTTGTAGTTAAAAGTATTCAGAATCATAAAGTTTCTTTTTGTTTTTTTCCCTAAGCGGTGTAAGAAAAACGAGTCGCCTTATGCAGTGCATGAACGACTTTCAAAGTGTTCTACCATTAGAAAACGATGTGCAAAAGAGATAACATTTGATCTTGGGTTTTGTGATGGGAAATAAAATCTGGTTAAAAATAAAGAATGAATGCCATAAGTGCAAATAAATAACGAACGTAACGTCAAATGCTGGCGTTGATTTATTTCTGGTCGAGTTCTGTGGCACCGTCGTGAGGCGTAGGGAAAAAGTCAACGTTCCTCTGGCTCCTCGTTGATAAAGAACAAAGACAATGTTCCTCACCCACTTCTGCCACAGTATTAGGTAACAAAGCAGGTAGTTACCGGCCGCCGACCCCAACCGTACGCCTGCCTGCTGGATGAGAGGCCTAGTCCGCCTCAATATAACGATTATTAGCTATTATTTTGATGACATCCTCTTATTGTAACCATGATGTGCTGTATTATGTGATGGCAACACATTTTGTGTGGACGTTTACGATTGGTCTTACGATTGGTGGGGGATGTTTTTGGGGTGTAAACTTGATCAAACCCAAAAGAAAAAAAGAACTCTAAATGAAGCAATTGTTTATTATTCTTACGGGCAGTCAGTCGCTCTAAGTACCATTTTGTTACTCTTCGTCTGCCGTACGCTGAAAGGCGCATGCGCATGGAAAAAAAAAAACGGCAAGCGTCGTTTGCGCATGACGTCAAAGGAAGTGATCACACGTACTATAAATGCATTTCCGCATCGCCGAGGCGGCCTTTCCTATGTACGGCCTGTGCGAAGATGGCGGTGCAGATATCCAAGAAGAGGAAAGTAGGTGTCATTTCATTGCTCGGCGGGATCTTTTGCGTCCAAATGGCCGCTCGGATAGCCGGCCTCAAGGGCGTTTGTGCCCGCTGTCACAACTAAACGTGCAGTCGGCATCTGCTCGGCCAAGATTGTTCGAGATGCTGCCAGCCTGGGTCGCCGCCGCCGCTTTCCAGCGCCGAGCAAACATGGCGGCGGCAACGCTGTAGATGACTCGACGTGATGTGCCGCGACCGAATGACGCTTCATTGTTGGCCTATTTTCTTGCTCCACGTTCGAGTTGGCCTTTTTGGCGCATACTGAAAAAGTGGAGTTTGAACGCTCCGTTTCGAGACGCGCACTGCTCCCATTGACGCGCTTAGCATTAGCTTCCGCGCAAGTTACTTGTCGTCGGGACCGCGAGTCGAACGACACGCAAATTTGTCGAAAGACTCGAACGATTGCATCGAAGGCGTCTTTGTCTCGCCGAAGGGATGCAAAGCGCGCCACTGCTCATTTCAATGTGCTTTCGTCCTCGGAAATGAGTCACTTGACACTTTGTAGCAAGTTCACCTTGATATCTATCGACTCTCAAAGGCTTTATTAGCAGGGGTGGGAAAGAATAAGTTTGTAATTGATGCCTAGTAAATGTAGTTTTGAATTGCAGTGTATAGTTGTCCCCTCTTGAACGTTGTAGAAGGAGCAGTTAGTGACCGGCGGCGGGGCGGCCTTTTACAACTGGCGTGATGGATGACCTGATGATAATACTTAGGGGCGTGCGTGTCAAAACGTACACGAACCGCAGCTCACCCGTTTGTCGTTTGCAGTTCGTCTCAGACGGGATCTTCAAGGCCGAGCTGAATGAGTTTCTGACTCGCGAGCTGGCCGAGGACGGCTACTCGGGCGTGGAGGTGCGCGTCACCCCGACCAGGACCGAGATCATCATCCTCGCCACCAGGTCAGACGCCTGTTCCGAGGACCCGGTGGCACCAAAGCCCACCTCAATTTGCTATTGTGAGCCGCCTTCCCTTCACAGTAGCGCGATCCTCCATTCTGCGCTTGCGCTTTCGTGCTCGGCCCAAAGCGGTCAAAAGGAGGGGGGTCAAAAGGAGAGTCGCCCCTCGGTGATGATACGATGACGAGTCGGACGCGGACTTTGTTGGCCGTGAGGCGGCCGCTCGGGATGGCGTTCTGCTTTCCCGCTCGGCTTGCCCGGCCGGCAAAGTTGCTTTCCTGGTGAAGACGCTGAGGCATTTGTCTGAGAGGGGTGAAAACGTGGGAGAGCTTTGAATGCGGCTGGCTTCCAAGTGGCTTTCCTTAACATTCTGTAAAGGACGAGCTATCTCTCGGGACGCCGTCGCCTTTGGCCACAATGCCGTTCACACGTGGCCGTCTGTCTCCAGGACCCAGAATGTTCTGGGAGAGAAAGGCCGCCGCATCCGAGAGCTTACGGCCGTGGTCCAGAAGAGGTTCGGCTTCCCCGAGGGCACCGTGGAGGTGGGTGGGACTCGAAAGGAGCGTCCTCGCTGTTTGCCCTCCGGTGGCCTCACGTTGTCTCGCTCTTGTTTTGCAGCTGTACGCCGAGAAGGTGGCCACCCGCGGCCTGTGTGCCATCGCTCAGGCCGAATCTCTGCGCTACAAGCTGCTGGGAGGTTTAGCCGTGCGCAGGTGAGGCAGCCGCGTCGCCCACATTCCACTTTTGGCGGGCCTCTTGTTTTGGATCGGCGGTCCCTCGGTGATGATACGATGACGAGTCGGACGCGCGCGTCGTTGGCCGTGAGGCGGCTGCTCGGGGGCGCGTTCTGCGCTCCCGCTCGGGCCTCCTGCGGCCGGCGCGTGGTCGCATTCCCGCTGAAGACGCTGAGGCATTTGTCTGAGAGGGACTAAAGGGCCGTTAGCGCACACTTTAGAAGCACGAGGAGGAGGGCTGGCGCCTAATGGCGAGCGATGGCGCAGACGGCATTACGAAACCCGGCGGCGGCGGACAGCCCCGGCCGGCCTGCCAGCCTGCCAGCCAGCAACAAAAAGCCTTTTTGCTAATCCTCGCAGGGCCTGTTACGGCGTGCTGAGGTTCATCATGGAGAGCGGCGCCAAGGGCTGCGAGGTGGTGGTGTCGGGCAAGCTGAGGGGCCAGCGGGCCAAGTCCATGAAGTTTGTGGACGGCCTCATGATCCACAGCGGGGACCCCGTCAACTACTACGTGGACACGGCCGTCCGCCACGTTCTGCTCAGGCAGGGTGAGTGAGCCGCAAGAGAAAGGGTTTCCGTGACGCTGGCCTGCCGGCTGATGCTTGTGCCTGCTCGAGCAGGCGTGCTGGGCATCAAGGTGAAGATCATGCTTCCTTGGGACCCCAGCGGCAAGATCGGCCCCAAGAAGCCCCTCCCTGACCACGTCAGCATTGTGGAGCCCAAGGACGAGCCGCTGCCCACCACGCCCATCTCGGAGCAGAAGGGCGCCAAGCCCGACGTGCCCGTCATGCCCCAGGCGGGCGCTCCCGTGCCCAACGCCTAAAGCAAGGTGGGTGGGGGCCGGCGGGCGGGCGGGCGTTGGGAGCTTTGTCATTCTCACACGTGCCGCTGCCTGAGAACTCTGGCCAATCGTGACTTTATTGTACAATTAAAGGCAAAAGCTCAAGTCTTGGACAAGTGAAAGGGAATTGCCCTCAAAAAGGTCACTTTTGCACCAAATTGCAAAAGTGGCCTTGTGGCAGATCTTGCCTTGGCTATTTTGCTTGTTGTTTGTGAGAAAGGCTGAATGACAAGCTTGGCAGAACCGCCCCCAAAAATTGCTGTCGTGCTTGCATAATGACAGTGCCCTTTTGATTTTCCCCTTGCAGGTTTTCACATTGACAGCAGAAAGAGCGTGTTTTGTGTACAAAAAAAAATAAAATCTTCAAAAGAAGCTGTTGTGTGCATTGGATTGACTTTTGAAACAAGCAGGCAGGCGCCTGGAGCGGGCGGGGACCATGCAAAAGATCGATGCAAAAGATGCTCCCTGGCCAGCCTGCCTGGCTGGCTGGCTGGCAAAATTGCAAATCAAGGTGGTGAAACGTGGATGTGCTTTGACATGATGGATGAAATCTTGCCAGATGTTTGGACTGGAATCATGAACGCAGGCAGCAGTTGTACAAACGGGAAAAGTGTGGCCCAGTTGTCCATTGAAATATTAGCCATTGGTTTTGAACGTAAGGCTTGCTCGCTATTCATACTTTCTTTCATACTGGCCACAGTATCAAGAATGACATTGGATCCAAGCAATTTGATGGGTGAAATAAACGCAAGACATTGGCATGTGAAGAAATTGACAATAAAGCACACTTTGAGTTCCAACGACTCGTAATCTCAAACTTTGTTGTGTTTGGGTCCCAAGCGGTAGTCAGTCGAGTCCTATCTGACCTGAGAATGCCGCTGAATTGAAAAACCAAAAGGGCCAGACGCGACGCGATTGCGCCGTGATTTTGTTGCTCAAGGTGACGTCATCAGCCGGAAGGAACGAGCGAGCCGCCGCGCCCCGCCGCGACGCCTCACCTGCCGCTGCCAGACACCAAGGAAGAAGAAAAAGAAGCCAACATGAACCAAGTCGATTTGGCAGACGTGGAGCAACACTCGGAACACACGCCTCCAGTAAGACCACGCAAGATGACTCTTATCGTTTGCTGCTCAACCTAAATTGGTGTCGTGAGAAGAAAAAAAACGTTTGGGTCGTTGTTGGATGAACGGCGCGTCCACTCCGCGACGCGGGCGGGCGGGCGGGCAGGTGCTCCGCCGCCAACTTTTGGGTAGGATGCATTCCCACGCCAACAAGCCTTTCACGTCAACAAATGCTACAACTTGTTTTTAAGTGGCTGTCGTGCGTGGAAAAAAAAGGAACATGACGTGTTGTTCCTTACTTTTCCTCTCTTCAGAGACGAATATGCAGGAAGTTGCGAGCCATCGGACAAACAAGCAGATTTCGTGCACCGGAACTAAAAAAAAAAAATAAAGTTGTCTCGTGGAATGTTGTGTTTCGCCCCCTCGCCGGTCCGGAAGAGCATCTGCCTGCTTCAGAGCTCAGATAGCGAAGCTGACCTGTGTCTGAGCACGCACAAACCTGATTCACCAGGGGCCGGCCACTCACTATGTCATACAACGAGAAACAAATATCATAAATCAATATGGACTTGACTGATGCTGTCTGTCTGTCTCTGTCCTCAGCACATGCACGTGGTCCACTTGAACGTGGGCGGCCAAAGGTTCTGCACCAGCGTGGAAACGCTCACCAAGTACCCCGAGTCCAAGCTGGCCCAGTGGTTCGAGCTGCCCAAGGACGCGCAGGGGCATTTCTTCCTGGACCGCCACGGAGAGTACTTTGGGGCCATCCTGGAGTTCCTCCGCTCCGAGCGGCTGCCCGACAACGACATCCCGCAGGTGCCGCCACGTGTTCCAAACGGGCTTTGGGAGCTCGTATTGGAGTTTTGATTTCACTCTGATAGTTTTGATTCCTTTTGGATCTCTTCAAACGTTTCGTGACTCAAGAGCCAGCATGGAAATTGATGACTGCGACGGGGCTGCTAAACAGCTAAATTAGCTTTTGGCTAACCGGCGCGTCGACCCGTGTTCGCCAGGTTCACCGGGAGTCGCTGCACTACAACGTGACGGCGCTGGCAAAGCGTTTAGAGGAGAGTCCCGTGCTCTTTGGCGAGATGGTGGGCAGGCAGCAGTTCTTGGCCAGAGTGCCGCACTACAAAGAGAACATTGAGGTGTGTGCTCAGTTCCTTCCTTCCTTGCTTCCTTGCTTCCTTCCTTCCATCCTTCCATCCCTACCAACCTCCCTCCCTCCGAGTCAGCTGTTGTTGGTGTTGTCCCGGCGCAGGTTCTGATCCGCATCGCCCGGGCAGAGGCGGTGGCTTCCCGTCGTTCCACCGTCGTGTTGTGCGTTTTGCGAACGGAGGAGGACTCGGCTTGCTACGACAACGCTCTCAGCGGCCTGCGGGCCAACAAGGACTCGGTGGTGACCTTCGGGCCCTGGAAGGCGGGACCTACGGCCGCCGACCTGCTGGACTGCGTGCAAAGGGACATCCAGAGTCAGGGCTACACGGTGCACGTCCGACCTTATGTCATGGAGAAGACGTTCCTGGCGCGCAGCTACAACTTTTTCCACACGCTCACCTTCACCTGGTGGTGACGCCCTCTCGAGGTCACGCTGAGCACCAACTGGAGGTGTCCGCATCGCACGCACCCTTTTGGCCGACTCGGTGGAATTCTCAAAGTCACGGTTGGCGTCACGTCAGATGGTGTAGTTCATGAAATGATCAAAGATGTGTTTCTTATACGTGACTATTTCACAAAATAAATTGTTGCAGTACTTGTTGATGTGTGTGTTTCGCAACATTGTAGTGCTTGAGTCCTGTCCAGTCCACCGGGTTCGCGTTGGATGACTAACAATCGCGTTTTGAATGACTTGCCGTACCTACGGAAGGCGCGGTGGGACACGCGCGTGCGCTGCTAAGCAGCACTACTCGTTCTTTTGTGGACATGGCGGCGCATTTAAAAAAGCGAGTTTATGAGGAATTCTCCAGAGTGGTGCAGGTGAGACTCGCTCGCAACCGCGCCGGCGCGATTGCTAGACGAACGCTTGGGCGAGAGCCGACAAGGAAATTGACGACTGCGACGCGGCTGCTCAACAGCTAAGTTAGCTATGGCTAACCGGCCGGCGTTGCTAGTGTTAGCGCCTCCGTTCCCCCGAGGAAAAGAAACATTGAAAGTCGAGAAGCAAAGCCGAAGAGAAAGAACAACGAGTCGCGTGCACTGTGCTTCCGTCAAAGTCTAACTAAACAAGCGAAGCTGACCCAAAAATAAATAAATAAGGATGACAGACACCCACCCGCACTTTTCGACGTCATGAGAATGTCAACACATACGGGAAGGTCCTCCTTCCCCCCCGTCTTCTTTGATATTCTAGATCTTTCCGACGCAATTCCACAGTTAGTTAGAATCATCACGTTCAAAGAGGAAGAAGCTATGGTTCGTGAAAAGCGTTAAAAATGCCTTTTCGTGCAAAGTCAGAAGCGGAAAAGTTCCGTTGGTTTCCGAAAGCGTCGCGTCACCCCAAATCACGTGCCCTTTGCTCCCATCGCGCTCTGAAAAGATCCAATTGATGGCCTCAATATGTTGGATCTTATGCACTTGAATCTTTCTCTCCGTGAGTCGTCGTCATTAAGCTGTCAGAAGATGTCTCAAATCAAATGGCCCAAATTTGAGAGATTTTCCAAAAGGCTGCTTAGTTCTCTATTATCAAGGGAGTAAGATCCATGATATGGGAGCCATTGTTGTGATATTTTCAGAGCTTGGGTATCGGCAAAAGGCTTTTACGGCAAATTTGAAGACCATTCGACAGATGTTTTGAGTTGCGAGCGTGCTCGGGGAACGAGATCAACCGGCCTGACGTTTGGAGCGTCGTCATCGCAGGTTCCCGCCGAAGAAGTTGCGTCCAAGAAGCTTCGTCTGTGCAAGCCCAGCAAGTCGGCGGCTCTCCACGTGGATCTGTGCAAGGCCGCCAACGCCACCGACGCTTTGCACTTCCTGCTGCACTTTGCCCGCAAGCCCGTGGAGGCCGAGAGCGTCGAGGGTGTCGTCAGGATCCTCCTGGAGCACTACTACAAGGTACCGCTGAGCAGGCGAAGTACCGGGCGGAGAAAAAGCAAAAGCCGTCAACCGGTCCGCTGCCTGCGCAACAAATGTGTGCGCTGTCACTTTCACTTTGGATTGTTTGCGGGTGCAGGAAACGGATAACTCGGTGCGACTGAAGATCGCGTCCCTGCTGGGCGTCCTGTCCACAACTCCGGGCTTCAGTCCCGACTGCATCGTGGAGGATGTCGTGGCAGCGGTGGCCAACGAGAGTGAGCCGGCCGGCCGGGCGCCATCGTCTCTGCCATCCGTCCTCACCTCCCCCCCAATTGTTGTCCGTTGTGTGCCTGCCAGAGTCCCATCAGGTCCTGGCACAGCTTCTGGACAGCCTTCTGACGGCAGGCGCTCAGCTTGCGGAGAACCCGGCGGCGGCGCGGCGGCTGCTGGAGGTGGCCCGCCAGCATCTGTCGGACGCCTCCTTCGGAGTGAGGATCAAATGTCTGCAGCTGCTGGGACGTCTGGGCGTTGCGGACGGCGAGGCGCCCGCAGGTGGGCTTTCTTCGGCTTGCAAAATGAGGAGAACTTGGTCTTATGGCTATCCAAAGGAATTTTCAGTTGCCAAAACAGATAGTCTTTGAAGAATGCATTTCATATTCAAGCAATAGCCATTTGAACACCCATGGTGGAGCAACGCGCGTAGACGGACAGACTGAGCGTTTTGCCACGATGGGGCACCATAGCGTCTCGCTCTTTTGGAACAAAACAATGGCTCTTCTGTTCATTTCCGTGATTGGAAAAGCACTTTGTTTGCTCAGGCGCGGCCCGGGACGACGCGCCCGCCGTCATCAGCGACTTCTTTGGCGATCAGGACCCCAGAGTGCGCACGGCGGCCCTCAAAGCAATGGTAGCGGCCGCTAGGCGGGGTAGCGGCCTGGCCTGGCCTGGCCTGGCCTGGCCTGGCCTGGCGCGGCGTGGCGCGGTGCCCGTGCGTCTCTTGACTCTTGACTTGCGTGTCTTCCAGCTGCAGCTGCATGAGAGAGGCACCAAGATTCAGCAGGTGATTTACGAGCAGGTGAGAGCCATTTTTGGGAAAGGCAGGCAGGCAAGAAAGCCCTTTAGATGGGAATGAAAAAGCAAAGGTCGTCGCCCCTTCCGAACTCGGGGGCGGCAAAAGCGCTGATGCGTGCGTGCGTGCAGGCATGCCGGCTGCTGGCGGACGACTACGAGCAGGTTCGCTCAGCCGCCGTCGGAATGGTTTGGGTGCTGAGCGTCTTGTATCCCGAGAGGTGGGTGCCTACGCCGTCCGTCTTCTTTTCATTTCTCGCCTCTTCCTAAAGACTTGAGGCGTGCGCATGGGATGCTGCCGTGCGGCGTCCATCCACCTCAGTCGGTCGGGCTGCAAATGCCAAAGCAGCAGAGCGTTTTGCTTTGCTTTGCTTGGCGGCCTGAGATCTTTCTGCCTTCCCTCAGCATCGTGCCCATCCCGTCGTCCAACGAGGAGGTCCGGCTGGTGGACGACGCCTTCGGGAAGATCAGTCACATGGTCAGCGACGGCTCGTGGATGGTGCGCGTGCAGGCTGCCAAAACGCTGGTGAGGCGCGTCCGCCGCCGCCGCCGCCGACTGCTGCGCTCTTTGCGTCCTCCTCACGTGGGTTTGTCGCGTTCCAGGGTTCCATGTCGCAGGTGAGTCCTCACTTCCTGGAGCAGACGCTGGACAAGAAGCTGATGTCCGATCTGAGGGTGAGTCGACGTCGGCCGGCCAGCTCAAATTGGGCTGAGTGACTTTGACCTTTGGCCTTCTTCTTCCACTGCTTCTCAGAGGAAGCGCACGGCCCACGAGCGCGCCAAGGAGCTCTTTGCTTCGGGTGAGTTCTCGTCCGGCAGGAAGTGGGCCGACGACGCCCCCAAGGAGAAAGTGGACACCAACACGGTCAACCTGATCGCCTCGGGAGCCTGCGGAGCCTTCGTCCACGGCCTGGAGGACGAGATGTTTGGTACGTGGCGGCGGCGCGCTTTGTCCCGGGCGGTCCCCTTGACACGCACGCTTTTGCAGAGGTACGCATCGCGGCGGTGGAGGCTCTGTGCCGGCTGGCCCGCTCCTCGGCCGGCTTCGCCGAGAAGTGTCTGGACTTCCTGGTGGACATGTTCAACGACGAGATCGAGGAGGTGCGGCTGCAGTCCATCCACGTGCTCCGAGAGATCTCCACGCACATCACACTCCGGGAGGACCAGCTGGACACGGTGCTGGCCGTTCTGGAGGTACGTCAAACGTGCCGAGTGAGCTAAAAGATGCTTTGTCCCGTCTTGTCTGTTGTAGTTGAAATGCGTGTCCGTCCGTCTATTATTGTTGGAGAAAAAAAAGTCCAAACCCCAAAAGGCATTTTTCTTTTCTTTTGTCGCTCGCTCAGGACTCGTCTCGCGACATCCGAGAAGCTCTGCACGAGCTGCTGTGCTACACCAACGTGTCCACCAAGGAGTGCGTCCAGCTAGCCCTGCTGGAGCTCCTCAAGAACCTCAACAAGTATCCCGCCGACCGTAACTCAGTCTGGAAGTGAGTTCCCCAGGCGGGCGCAAGCGGCCGTCTCTCTACCTCCGTCCCTCCCTCTCTCGTAACGGAACGTAATCATCTCGCTCACCGAAGGTGTCTCAAGTTTATGGGGGCGCGCCACCCCATGCTGGTCCTGCCGCTGGTCCCGGAACTCCTCAGCACGCACCCTTACTTTGACACACCGGAGCCCGACATGGATGACCCGGCCTGTATCCTCCATCCCTCCCTGCCTCCCTCCATCCCTCCCTCCCTCCCTCCCTCTGTCCGACTGGTCGGGTTGTTTGTTCTTGACGGCGACGTCAGACATCGCCGTCCTAGTCTTGGTCTTCAACGCGGCCAAGTCGTGTCCCACCATGCCGGCGCTCTTCTCCGACCACACCTTCAGACACTACGCCTACCTGAGGGACAGCCTGTCGCACCTGGTGCCGCCTCTGCGGGTCAGAATTGCGCACGGGCGCCGCCGCCTTTTCCTCTCCTGGCCCGTGACGCGGCGCTTTGCCGCTTTCAGCTGCCGGGCAGAAAGCAGCTCCACGCTTTGGACGCTGCCGACTGTCAAGGCGTGGAGTCGGCGCGGCTCTTTCTGCAGCAAAGTCTGGAGCGGGTGAGCACCATCCAGAATCTGGAAGCGCCCGGAGCTCAGGACCTGCTCATCTTCACCATACGGTACTTGTGAGGTTGCGACCCGCCGTGGGAGCAGATTGTCGATCTTGTGCGTGTGACCTTCTTGACGTTCCTGTGTGCCAGCGACTTGGAGAGGCTGGGCCAGCTGCAGACAGAACTCGCCGGAGCGGCCGACCTCTGCGCCACCTACCTGCGCTGCCAGCTTCTCCTCATCAAGGTCACTCAGCGGCAAATACGGCTCCGTGGCCGCGGCTCCGTGGCTCCGTGGCCACGCGTCCAATTCCCGTTGTGACAGCCGCGCAACTTTCTGCTGTCTTTTTGGCGAGCGAGCCTTATCGCAACCAGATCGCTTCGGCTCGGACGACGGGAGCAACGTTGCGGCCTCCGCGCTCAAAAATTCCCACATTTGCCCCCCGATCGATATACGTTGTCGGACGTGTTGCCTTTTATGTCTTGATTTGCTTTTGCCGTTCAAAGAGCCCGCCCAGCAGTGTTGCGTTGTGTGCCTTCAGGCTCTGCAGGAGAAACTGTGCAAGATGCCAGTGGCTCTCTGCTGGAGGCAGAGCGGCACGGCCGTGGCGGCTGCCCAGCAGGTCGCTAACTAGACGCCAGCCCTTGATGCCAGCCGGCCGCTCATGCCCACGTGTGTGTGTGTGTGTGTGTGTGTGTGTGTGCGTTGCAGGTCTTGGAGGAGACCTATAAGCTGGAGTTCATGTACAGCGGTCTGGAGAGCCGACAGGTGGCCGTCATCCATCACGTGCGGCTCCAGGCCAAAGCGCTGCAGCTTGTTCTTAGCGCGCGCGCCGCCCCCGGGTCAGTCGCACGCCGTCCGTCGGTGCGCGCGTTGGTCTCGTCGCAGCTCAGGCTTCCCCAAATATTGTGTCCGAAATTTCATTCTCTGAAATGTACCTTTGGACATTTTTGCTCAAATGACACTCTCCATGTAGTTTCGGTTCGTTTTGCTTGTGACTTTGTTCTCAAAGTAGTTTGTTCCATTTGACTTTGCGCTATCTGGTAGCCGTCCCTCTCACCGGCGCTTTGCCGTCTGCAGGCAGGATGCTCTCGCCAGTGCCTGCGAAAAGTTCCTGCAGGAGCTGGACTCCTTCCACAGGTGGGTGGGTGAGTGAGTGAGTGAGTGAGTGAGTGAGTGAGTGAGTGAGTGAGTGAGTGAGTGAGTGAGCGAGTGAGTGAGCGAGTGAGCGAGCGAGCGAGCGAGCGAGCGAGCGAGCGAGCGAGCGAGCGAGCGAACAAACGAACGAGCGCCTCCCGCAGGCTGTTTGCGGCCGAGCTCCCTCACCTGCAAGACAGCTTTGCGGACAAGCTGGCGGAGGCCACGCCGCCGCGCCCGGCGTCCCGCAAGCCGGCCGAGCTGCTCCGCATCCTGGAGACCTCGCTGAGGCAGAGCGCCCTGCTGCCGCTCTGCCTCCCGCCTCAGGTGCCTGCCTGCCTCCGGCCGACGCCGACCGACCGGCCGGCCGCCTTTTCTATAGCGGATGGCGGAACGGGACAAAGTGTTCCTTTGCGCAGATCCACCGAGCCACGGCCAACATCATCGAGCCCACGGGAGAGTCGGACAACCCGCTCAAGTTCACGTCGGGCCTGGTGGTGGCGCTGGACGTCGACGCCACTCTGGAGCACGTCCGCGACCCGCACAACTCGGTCAAAGTGGAGGTGAAAGAAAAGGCGCCCGCCGGCGTGCCGCTTCCGCTCGCTGATTTGATGGCTTGGCTGGAAGCCTTGCCCTTCCGAGAACCGAAGCTCTCAAGTTAAAGCAAATGCTACGGGTACATTATGACCGCACGGAAACGGAGAACGCGACGACTGTCATCGTCATTCGCCATATGAACCGGTGGCCGGCCGGCCGGGCGGCTCCGAGCGGCGTGCCCTTGGCATTGACCTTTCCAAAGTGCGCACGGCGCCCTTGAAGCCGCTCACTGGCTCACGTCTCCACTCAGGTCCTTTATCCTGACGGCCAGAGTCACGTGATCCACCCCAAACCGGGAGACTTCCGCCAGCCGGGACCGCACCGCCACAGGCTCATCACGCAGGTCTACCTATCGCACGGCGCCTGGACAGGTAAGGTGGCCAACAACTTGGGCGGGAAAGATCAAAAACTTGCCAAGCTGAAGCGAACGTGCGTTGACATTTGACAAACGTTTTCCTCCGTGTGACTTCTCTTGCCGTCTGTTTCAGAGCCTTCTCAGGTGGAGGTGCGTCTGCTGCTGGCCTACAGCTCCTCGTCGTCGTCGTCCTCAGCGAGCGACTCCAAGTTGGCGTGGAGCGACAGCGTGGACGGCCTCCCGCCAGCCGAGTGCGCCGTCGAAGGAACCATCGCCTTCAGCAAGCCCGTCAAAGTCTTCATCATGCCCAAGCCTGCCAGACGCTAATGCTAACGCTAGCAAGGTCACAATGTGAAAATATGTGCTCGGATGAGTGGCAGCTTTCATCAGTAGTAACTCATTCATATGGATGTGAAGCAACAGATATTTGAGGCCCGACGTACATGGACAACACCGTCACGAGTGGACCCATAGGATTTGCACTTTTTTTTTTCTTGTTCACAAAAAGGCTTGCTTATGGGTGCTATTGTTGCCCTTTTTTTTTTTACATTTATTCCGACAGAAAAATAAAAAAATTGCCATTTTTAAATGTGCGCGCCGGTTATTCGTGGTGATAAAGATTCTTCTGCGGGGAACGACTCAAAATAGCAGCGAACTGAGCAGTCCGTTCTTGTTCGGCGTGCAGGATGAGATGGACCGACCAGGAGTGCTTCCTGGTGGCCACGAAGGAAACAGCAGAAAGCGGCACAGACAACTGCAATCGTGATGCGTAAACCGTAGATTTGGTTCTATTCTATTGAAATGTCGCGCAATGTTTTCATTGACTATCTTGAATGGATGAACGTTATTCAATTTGCATGATTTGTGGCGGTCGCGTTTTCTAGTCTATTTCTTCCGCTGCCGTTTCTGCACGGCCCCATTTCACAAACGGACGAGTACAAGTTGCCGCGGCAGCAGCAACAACAGCAACAACAACAACAACAACAACAACAACAACAACAGCGCGGCGGACTTTTCCCGACCCGCAGTGGCAACTTGCTATTTCTGGTAGGTGACGACGTTAGTCCGGTCGGTTCCAATCTCGATTTGTTCTGTCCACTTAGTTACGCGTCATTTCTGTGCGTGTCCATCCGTGAGTGTACATGGCAGTCATTTCAAGAGCGTTGGGAAGATGTCAGGCGGCACAGGCACAGGCACAGGCGCATGATAAGCTTCGAAATGTCTTCCGCAATGTAAATGTCATTTGAAAATGTGGTTAAAATTCCGACGGGAAGGTGAAAATGATGTTGCTGTGCGGCAGAACTTCTCGAGTTGCCCGCAAGCAGCAAGCGGTGCATGATGTTGGCCGCAATTTCTGCCCCAGGGCTCGCCTCGCCGACACACACGCAAAACATGCATGGAGTCTCGGTGCGCTTTATTGGACACTGGTGGTTGGTTGGTTGGTGAAGGAGAGAACGTTGTCAACGGCCGGTGGGCCGGTGGGCCGGCGGGCGGGCGCTCCGTCGTCGTCTCATCTTTTCATGAGATTGTTGGCTTTCTGGTTGGCCGTGTCGATGCGCGTCACGTTCACAACGGCCTGCACAGAGGACAAATGGGCGAGTCGGGCTCTTAGGTCATCATCTTCCTCAAACGGTGTGTTTGACTTTTTTCCCGAAGCCGGCCGGCCCATCAAATCGTGCGTCGTCGGCGCCGCCCACCTTTGTCCGCACGCGCTCTATCTGCACGTTCTGCGAGTCGATCTCGCTGCCCATGTCCAGCGCCATGCACCTCAGGTTGCCCACGATGCTGCCCACGTGCGTCAGGTTGTCGTTCATCTCGTCCTCGCGGGCGTCCTGCGTCACCCTGAGAGAGAGAGAGAGAGAGAGAGAGAGAGAGAGAGAGAGAGAGAGAGAGAGAGAGAGAGAGAGAGAGAGAGAGAGAGAGAGAGAGAGAGAGAGAGAGAGAGAGAGAGAGAGAGAGAGAGAGGGAGGGAGGGAGGGAGGGAGGAGGCCGTTTGGTCGTCACCGCCGCTCGAGCAAAAACGCTTACCTTCGGATGTATCCTCCGCTCATAATCATCTGCTCGCGCTCGTCCACCACTCGGGACGACGGCTGACCCGACACCACCCCGTCCGCTCCCGAGCCGCCGCTGCCGCCCCAAAGCGCCTTGTAGGCGGCGCTTTCCTCCAAAGCCTCGAGTCTGACGGGCACAGAGAACGGGACGGGAGCATCTCGTTAGCGAGAGCCAGATGGGCCGAGTCGAATAGCGGAGCAAGCCGTGGCTACGGACGGAAGATCTCGAGCGTCAAAGCTAGAAGAGCTGCCGCCTTTGCCCCAACCACAACTTTGAAGGCCCATTAGCGCAAGAGCAACGACGTTGTTGGGCTAATGGACGCTGGCTGGCTGGCTGGCTGGCTGGCTGGCTGGCTGGCACGTACTTGTCACAAGAGCACAGGCCGCAACATTTGGCCAAGTCGGTCAGGTTTTTCTCAGCTTCCTTCATGTCCGAGTCGATCTGATCCAAACCTTCTTCGATACGCTCCAGCTGCTCTGACGGCAGGAAAAGAAAAAAAGAGACTCACCCAGGACAAAATGGCTCTCGAGCAGCTCGCTTTGGTGCCAAATAGGAAGGACGGACGGATAGGCAAATGGATAGAAGGACGGCGGGAGCCGAGTGCCGAGTGCCAAGCCTTCGCCCAGATCCAAGCTGCATTGCGCGCTCTTTGCTCTCGCCCCACTTTTACCTCCTTGTTCATCCAACATGACCAATGCTCGGATGCCGGCGTCTTTGCTCTAGTGAGACAAATGCACGCACGCACACACACACACGGCAACGTGTTTGGTTCTGATGCAGAAAAAGGGCAGATGTGCGTGTGTGTGCGCGTGCGTGTGCGTGTACCTCCTCCACCAGCTGCATCATCCTGCGCGTGCTCTCCAGTGACTGCAACACACACACACACAGGATGCATGAAAAGAATGTGCAAGGAAGGAGGCTGAGGTTTGCACCAAGACCCTAAGAATGAGTGAGGACCTTTGTGCATGGCTGCAGCTGTTTAGAAGTGTGCGCTTGTGTCATTGTTTGTGTGAGTCCACATTGGTGTATGTCATCCGCGGCCTCTCCGCCTTTGCAGCGCATGTCTACATAGCAACCAGGTGAGCCAGGTGGAGAGCCAGCCCCAGCCTGCCCACCCGCCAGCCCCCCCCCTTCACGGCTTTGGGAGCGCGCACACATTTGTGTACATCTCAACACGCATGACCAGGTAGTCCGACTTTGACGTTTGATTGGTCGGCCTCACCTCATCTGTCACCTGATTGGCTCTCCTTTGTAGCTCCTCCTGCCCACTCGCGGCGGATGGCTCAGACGCCATGCGTGCGTGCGTGCGTGCGAGCGAGCGTGTTCAGCGGCAGGTGCTGAGATTAGCACAAAGCATCAGGCCCTTTTTCACCTGCAGAGCACAATGACATCATCATCGCTACACACACGTCAACATATGTTCACAAGCACGCACACACAACACAACGAACGGCACACTCTTTACATGTCAGCAGCGCCTGAACACAAACTTAAATGATTATTTTCTGTTTGACCAAAACACAAATGAAGGCAAAGTAAAGAAGAAAGGTGAAAAATTGCAATGAAATGATGTTGAATTGAGCCTTCCAATCCAATCTTGTTTCCTCTGCACTTTTGGCCCCGCCATCCCAACGCAAGTCGCAAAGGCGCTCTCGAGTCGCCAACGAGAGCAAGTAGCGGCGCGAGCGCTCCTTTGGACACGTCCAATTTTCATTTGTTTGTTTGGGCCGCCAACTAGCGGCGAGGGAGGCGCCCTCGCCCTTTCCGTAAGCGCCTTCTCACCGCATCGAAAGGGAGCAGAAGTCTTACCTGTCACCGCTTCATTGTGAAAAGGAAGCGCAAAGCTCTTTGTGACGCTCTCTTGTCCTCTCTCCCCGGGACCCGCCCATCCGCTAGCCACAACTCCGCCTCCCGTCGTTCCCTCCCGCCACAACCAAAGGACCGTCAATCATCGGCGGCCGGCGATGTGGTCGCTAACGACTGTCCGAGGAACTCGCGCGGGAAGTAAGGACACCGGTGAGGAACGATGATCGTTACAATCATCTCATCATATGTGCGCTAACAACTCGCACAAGTATGGACTTTGAGGAACAAGACTGGAAAGTAACCAGGAGAAAAAGAAAAAAGGATTGGGTCCAGAATGTGAGCTGAAGAAGCCAAGTCAACCATCACAAAAGGCCCTCATGACTCAACGACATGAGTCACAGTTGTACGCCCGCACCACACACACAATGGTCAGGCGTGGTTTGAGATGTTTTTATTTTCATGTGTTGTGGCAGCAGCAGGAAGTGGACATGGCAGCTGGGCCTTTTCTCCTCACTTGCTTTTGTTGCCTTTTGGTCCCTTTGGCGTGACGACAGCGTCCGAGCTTCACGAGTACATGGTCAGCTGAAGCCACTGTGTGTGTGTGTGTGTGGGGGAGACATCAGACCTTTGTGCGGAGGTGTTTGCAAAAGTTCTCACCTCTTTGATGTCCAGGTTAATTGAGCCATTGTTTCCCTTATCCAGAGTCTTGAAGGCTCCTGCGCACACACGGGCGGAATAAGCAAGCTGTGGGTGTGTGTGGGTGCGTGCGCGTCCGTGCGCGACTCACTGCACATGGCGTCCAGTCGCACCAGGCAGCCCACAAAGTTGTCAAAGTCCATGTTGCCGTGCTCGTCGCTATAGCGACGGCTGATCATCTTGTACAGCTCGTCGTTGAGAGGGAAGCCTGCGCACAGGGTGTGAGCGAGCTGGTGCTAGCTGCTAGCTGCTAGCGGCGCTCATACGCACGCACGCACCTGCCGCCTTGAAGGCGTGCGAGAGCTCTTTGCTGCAGATGACTCCCGACTTGTCCTTGTCGTGAGACACGTAGATGCCCTGACAAAAGACAAAAGGCGGCAGATTGGCCGCGGGTCGGTGGCCAGCCGGCTCGCTCCTCTCGACTCACCTGCCATTTCTTCACGTTGTTCCACATGTATTTGAACTCGTGGAAGCCCAGCTTGCCCGTGCTGTCGCTCTGCGAGCGTTAAAGACGAATGCACGGCCGACAAGTCACCACGCTGCCGGCGCCGCCGCCCCGCCGCCCATAGAAAAAGGATACATCCATGACAGCCACCATGCTGCGGCACGACTCGATGCTGAAGCCGTCCGTCTTCAAATTGCCATCTGACACAAAAGAGCAGCCCTTGCAATTTAACGCCGCGACCTGACTAGCGTAGCACGGAGCGTTTCCCTATCCGAGCTCGGCGTCGGCTTCTCCGTAGATTAAAACGTTAACGTGTCCGCGTGCTCGTTAGCTTCAAACGCTCGCGTGTGTTTGACTCACGCTTGGTGAGAACTTGGTTGAGGATGTGCATCAGCTCTTTGGGGTTCACCTCCATGTCCTGAAAGAAACAAACAGAATTACAAAGCAACATTCCATGTCATCTTTCCTGCGCCACCAACAATTGCCATTGGGCTGAGTTGTTGTCGCTTGTCCTGACTGATTTTGCCCAATCTTTTTCAGTGCGCCCCCTGCTGGATACACTCGGCAACACAGATTCCCTCGCCCCAGAGCCAAAAGCAGACAAACCGGCAGAACGTGACGGCGAGCGGGGCAGGGCGTCGTCCGCCATGGACACATGACAGACAACCGACTGGTGACAACCGCCAAAGTATGTCGAACAACGCCAATGGTGATATCATCTATCCGCCAAACAAATCAAAAACGTTGCCGCTGCCGGGCGCCCGACCGATGACTCACATCTCCCGCCAGCTTCTTGAAGGCTCGGCGAAAGGCTTTCTCCTCATCGTTTTCGTGGGCCTCCTCGAACGCCAGAGGTCTGCGAGGCGGGGGCTGCAAGGCGAGCACAGAGGAGTCGCTGTTAGGCGGCACAAAAGCGCTAGCGAGTGTGCCAAGCGCGGCCTTGGCGAGAGAGCCGACGTCTTTCCCATCTGGAGAGACGGCGGCTTCATCGCTGGCTTGAGCGCGCCTCCATTTCAAAACATCCCATCTCCGAGCGAGCGAGCGAGCGAGCGAGCGAGCGATCATCCCTCCGCCTCCTTTTCTTAAAATGGCTTTCATCCGGTCCAGAAAAACAACAACAACGGCACTTTTGTGTTTGACCGAGCGAGGAAAAGAAAACTCTGGGAGATGGAAGTACATTTTCCATTCGGGAACGTGGCCTTCATTCCCACACGAGCGATTGAAGACATCATCTTTGTGTTTTCGAGCAATGCTGGAATTGCTCAACGCATCTTGGCGGTGGGTGGGCGGCATTTTTGAGCCACGGGGGTCGGCATTTGGTTGACACCTTTGCAATTTGAATTCAACTCCAAAAGAAAACAAAGGCCTACAGAGTGAAATGAAATCCATTTGGCAGCCGCACTCAGACGCACTTACTGGAGCCGACGGGACAAAGATGGCCGGATCGATGTTGCTGCGGGAGCCGGGAGAAGAAGGCGGGCGGCTGTTAGCCTAACTTTCAGCACAATGGCGGCTAACTGGACCGACCGGTTGGACGGGATTCTCACCTGACCACGTTCAGAATGCCGCCGATGAAGTGCTTGGCGAAATTCATTTTCTGAAAGAAAAAAGAACACAGCACAAACATCAACTTGATTGTTTCCACGAGGAATATGCAGCTGGTTGGCTAAAATGTCACCAATTTGACTATCTCAGTTGTTAACATGTCGCCGCCGCCGGCTTGTGGTTATTGCGGCCGCTTTGAGCAGATTATCGTCGCACAGAACATGTTCATGGCACTGATGACGTTCATCGTTGTTTGAGACCAAGATTTGGACAGCACGTCTGACAACCATCGAGCCATAATCAAAATATGACGAAGAGGCAGGGGCCCCCCCCCCCCCCCCCGGATAAAACGAACCCCACCCCAGATCGACGCCCCTGCTTATCCCTCAACTCCATTGACGTCATGAAGTGTTTGCATTGCATGCACATGAATAAAAAGCATTGCATTCGTCTTCACTTGCGGCTGACTGGAACTTTCCACAGGTGGAGACGGAAAGAAGACGCTCGGCCGGCCACGGTGTCGAGTTCCACTCTGATCGCACGCGTGACGGGGAAACAAAGTGGCGCGGCGCGGCGCGTGTGTGTGCCTTTTTGTGTGTTGCTCACGGAGTTGGTTGCAGGCGAGCAGCAGGCAGGCAGGCAGGCTAAAGGTCCAAAGTGCGTCGAAAAAACCCCAGCCAGTCCTCAAGGAACTACCCAAGTTTCTTTTCAGTGCATCAGCAACACGCCCGCCCAGAGGCGCACGGAATGAGGTGCGGCCGTCCGTTCGTCGGTCCCCAGGTCCTAGCGCACACCCAGTGCCGTCAGGATCCTGCCTGCCGGTCCAACCCGAGAAAACAACAGCGCACGCACGCACGCAAGCACAGGCACGCATACAGTTGTGACGTTCCGACTCTCGTCGCTCGCCCTCTCGCGGCTGCAATGCTCAACTACAACAACACGGCATTGGACTAATGGCCATCCAAACTTTGTGTTTGTGTGGTGCTAGTTGGAGTATAGTTTTGCGATGTAGATTCAGTAGTCTCTTTATCGTCACCCCCTGCTAGTGTTATACGGATGTTTGAAATTCTTAAATCAAGATGCGTGGGGTCTTGTTTGCTGACGTATACGGAAGCAGGAAGTGGTGGGCTCCAACTTGAAGGATTCGGAACAACTTTTCGAGCTCGCTGCTGTGCTGTGATGGCGACCACGGCAAGTCCTGAGCGGAGCCTCTCGGCGCTGTGGAGCACAACGCTCCTTCTGCTGGTGCTGTCCGTCTCCCAGCGACCGAGTTGCGTGGTGTCGGAACCGGCAAAAGGTTGACGTCGGCACCTCCGACTTGTGCTTGTGTGCGGCAGGAAAGCAAGAGCACCCAGTTGGAGATGTCCAAGATGGAGTGAGGGCAAGGGACGCCGCGAGCGTCGCTGGCCGCCACGGTTACGTAAACGGATGAGCTTATCCATACGTGGATTAATGAGCACCCAATGGCACCGTGGCCAAACCCCCCCCCCCCCCTCCCCCAAAGAACGGCACGCTTGACTTGTAAGACTTTTCTCTTTATTGGACTATTTGGGGGGTTTGTCGTTGTCGTCATTTTTCCCTTTTGCTAGCAGACAGTGGAGCGACAAAATATGACCAACATCATCGTGCGTGTCAATGACAAACAGTGACAGGATACACTTTGACTTTTACAAAATAAGACAGAGAATCAATGTTTCCCTTTTTTGTTTTCACATCATGGTGTTCACGACAAAACAGTCTAAACACACAGCAGGAGATGTTGCAGTGGTGGTGCGGGGGGGGCAGTCTATGGACTGGAGTCCAATCTACGAGACTTGGATGGACAAAGGGAAGGGTTAGGGACTACAAAGCGTAACGCTTGTCAATAGAAAACGGGGGGGGGGGCTCTGGAATGCATTCTTTTTCTACCGTTGCAATTCTCTTGGAGACGATATAAAATGGAACAGACAAGCAAAGAAAATGGAATCAGGGGTTGGGGGCTTATTGCTTTCCGAGTTTCTCTTCTTTTGACCGCTTTCTCATCTACGTGACCTCTCCCAGCCGCTCGCTCTTTGTCTCCACGGCGACCTGCTAACACGTGATTACTCCTTTAAGGAGGGGGGGGGGGGGCTTTGGGTGGCGGTAAATGGAGCTGGTTGGTTGCTCAGACCTTGCTCAGCAAATCCCGGCAAGTTCTAATCCTCTGCGTGGCCTCACGCGCTTCCCGCCTTTTTGTCTGCTGAATGATAACAGAAGACAGTCAAAAGCAAGAGATGATTTTTAGCAGAACAACAAACATCATGTTGGCGCCGGGGTCGCCAGCCAATGGACAACGGCCCCTTGTCTCCCCGTTTGAACGTGCCACTAGTTGCCCAAACCAAACGTTCTTTGTCACGCTGTTAAAGCTAACGTGCGTTCAAAGGCCAAAGACTACGCTAACGGAGGCGCTTCCCGTCGTGCTAGCTGTCTGTGCTAAGCTAAGCAAGTCTACTAGCCTTTAACCTCCCAAGGGCTGAGGTTTGCAGCGCTCGACCCGTCTTTCCCCGTCGACATTGGAAGATCAATCGCACGGAGGATTTTTGTGCATTCCTATTTTGGGGGACAGAGATGGCGGCAACCACTACGAAGGTCAAGGTTTCATTTGGACGTCTTTGGGTCTGTGCTCGGCCGTCAAAATGGAGCCTTTTGGCTTGTTTTGGAAATCATTTTTCTGTGCTAAGCTACCTGGCGCTCACTCGCTAGCTCGTTAGCAGGTGGGGCTGGCGTGGAGCGCGCCGCCGCCGCCGCCGTGGCACAGCTCGCCGCGCTCTAATTGGTCAGCGGCGGCCGACATCACGCTGCGGACGATGGCCACGGCCACATGGCGCAGCTCCCTCTTGCTCACCTCCTGGTCTTCTCGGTCCTGCTCCTCCTCCTCCTCCTCCCCCCTCAGCTGCTTGCTATGGTGCAGTAACTCACCGCTGTTCACAGGTGGCGCCGCCGTGTTGATGACCTTGGCGTTGGTCTCCTCCTTGGCCGCGGCCAGCTCCTTGCTCTTCTTGACGGGGCTGCCGTTCTTCTCGTCACCCTCTCGATGATTGTGCGCCTCGTCCTCGGCGCTTCCGTTCTCGCAGCCGTTTTGGCCGTTGGTGACGGGGGCGCGGCCGGGCGTCTTCTGCGCCTCGGGCTCGGCTTCCTGTCTCTGGACGCCCTTGTCGGCGGGAGGGTTCTTTTCTCCCTTGCCGTCTGCTTGACCGTTTCCTTTGCCGTCCTCTTCCGCGGCGGCGGCGGCGCTGTCGGTGGTGCCAGCGGTGGTGTCGGCGCTGGCCGCCGTGCCGGTGCCAGCAGCGGCGGCCTCCTCGTCCTCCTCCTTGGCGCCGTCGCCCATGTCCACGCTGGTGGACTTGCCTTTGCGCAGGATGAAGTTCTTGAGGGAGACAGCCCGGCCAAAGTGGGAGCGCTTGGCCTTGGCGGACTTGCCGTCTTTTCCGTCGTCCGCCGTGCCGTCGGCCTCGCCTGAAGCACCAAATCACATTAAGGATCAGATCAAGTTACCGAAGGATGCTCGTATCTTGAACTGTTCATCTAGTCTATCGTCTATTCTGCCAAAGTTCTGCATGAGAAAGGACATGGACAGAAATCACAAGACAGCCTTTCCAAAACAACCTTCTCTCAGCTGAGCTGTTGACTATTTAAAGTGGAGCTCAAACTCCAAGTCTTAAAAAGCTTTGAGTGTCTGACCTGCAGGAGCGGCAGCGGTGGCGGCGTCCTCGTCCCCGCCGGGTTGGCACTCGGTGTTTGCGCGCCTGGACTTGGGGATGACGCGCTTCTTGAAGGAGGTCCAGATCTCGTTGGCGTGCTGCGTGACGCTGGCTCCGCCGCTCACCTTGTCGTCTTCACTGGCCTCCGCCTTCTCCCGGTCGGCCCGGGCCTGGGCCTGGTCGGCAGCGGGCTCGGCGGCGGGCTCGGCGGCGGGCCCGGCGGCGAGCTCGGCCGCGGGCTCGGCGGCCGGCTCGGCGGCGGGCTCGGCGGCCGGCTCGGCGGCCGGCTCGGCGTCTGGCCCCTCCTCCGGCTTGTCGGAGCCCTTGGTCTTGCCGCTGATGCCCACCATGGACGTGTCCCTCTTGAGGCCCTGGAATGTCCAGGAGCGCTTGAGCTTCCACCTCTTCTGGCCCGACTCCTTGGAGTCCAATGTGGAGGAGTCTCCGCCTCCTTCTCGTTCGCCGCCGTCTTCGGCGCTGCGCTTGTGTGCTTTCTGGGCCATGAGCTTCTTGAAGGAGTGCCAACGCTTCATGTGCTTGGTGGAGGCTTTGTGATCCGCCTCCGCTGCCCCTTCGGCTGCGGCGGCGACAGCCGAGTCTTCTGCGTGAAGTGCTTGGGGATCCTCTAGGCGGTCCAGGGACTTTGAGCGCGCCTGGACTTGTTTGGGAGATTCTGCGCCGTCGTTGCCCTCCTTCTTTTCTGTGCTCCGATGGGAGAAGATCTTGGCCACCGGCTTCCTGATCAGATCTCGAACGGAAGACTTGGATTCTTTGCACTTCTTCTCGTGCTCCTTCTCTCCATTTTGCAGTGTTTTCTCATTTTCCAGTGTTCCCTCGCCCTGGCTGCCTCCTTCTGCCCCTCCCTCAGATAGCGGCAGCTCGGCGGCTTTCTCTGGCTCCTCCGAGCCGGCTCCCGCGTCGGCCTCCTCTGAGCCGGCTCCCGCGTTGGCCTCCTCCGTGGTGGCGCTGGCGCTGGCCTCTTTCTTTTTTCGTCCCGACATCACCTTACCCAGGCCGCTCTTGTTCAGGAAGGAGTCCAGGAGGGAGGTCTTGTGCTCGTGGTTCTCGGAGCCGCGGGGGGCGGGCGCCTCGCCGCCGCTCGCTGCGGCTTCTTCTTCGTCGGCGCTCGCCGCCGCTTCTACCGAGGTGTCGTTGTCGACAGTCTCTTTGGTCAGGTTGACCCCGCTGTTGACCCCGCTGTTGACCCCGCTGTTGACCTCGCTGTCTTTGTCTACCGCTTGACTCTGGACACTCTCTGAGTTGTGGCTGGGTTGTCCCGCCTCTGCCTGTTTGCTTTCCGGAGTCTTTGCATCTTCTTGGACCGCAGGTGCCGTGCTGGCTTCTGTTGCTGCCATTTCCCAAGGTGGAAATAAAGTGCAGCCTCCAAAAAGGTGTGTTCCTCCCTGGCTTCCTTCCTTCCTCCCTGCCTTCCTTCCTTCCTTCCTCCCTGCCTTCCTTCAATCCTCCTCTTTCTGGCGTTGGCGAGTGATTGGTTCTTCCCGTTGGGTGGCTCACTCAGCTCATGGAAAGCAAGGGTGGCGGCGTGGAGCCAAGATACTCAGCATCCTCTACTACTCCTGCGGAGGACAAGGTGGCAAAGAGTTAGCACGGACGGGCCCCGAGCACCAATGAGTCATCGCTGCCACATTGACGGCGGAAGCCCATTTGTTGCTCGCTCGCTCGCTCGCTCACTCACTCACTCTTCATTCAGGCATTTTCAACACGTGTGCTAGGCCAGGAAGGGAGGGATCCCGTTTGGAGAAGTGGCGGCCCACATGACATCTCAGTCGTATTTCAGCGCAGCCAGTGGTGGCTAGTGTATGCGCGCGCACGCACGTACGGCTCGCAGTTTGGTTTGGGCGTCGTTTGAAACTTTGGTCACTTTCATAAACGTGCCTGCTGCCAAATTGGATAAGATGGCTGAGTCAAAATGGCTCAGAGGGAGGCTTGACCAAATTGACAGATTGAGCCATTGGTGTGCATGTTGTCAATCTGTTTGGGATTTGCGCAGCCGCCGCCGCCGCCGCTGCCGCCGCCGCCGCCGCCACCCCAGCTAAGCTTTGTTCAAGTGGCAGATGATGGTAACCCGTGTGTTTTGTAGCGCTAATTGTTGACATGAACGTGCGGCCGGGCGTAACGTGTGGTCCCGTCGCCGTCGAGCGGATTACGCGCCAAACTAATCCGCCGACGGAAAGGGGATTGACTTCCTCTCTGGCCACGGCGCCGTTGGCCCCGGCTAACGTTAGCCCAGAGAAGAATTCAGCGATTGCTGAGTGTGAGCGATGGGCCTTTGGCTCGGACAAGGTTGTACTTTGGGTCCACGCTTGGCATCCTGGCTCAGAATCACCTTTGACTTTGGAAACGCAGCAAGCTCCGCCGCTGCTGCCGCTTTTTCAGCCCCGGGGTGCGCCGCTGCGGTCGAGCCAGTTTGATGTCACGCGGCAAATTGCAAGCCTTCAAACAAATGTCACCCTTCAACAAAACCTCCAAGAATGTCTGACGCGGAGAGCCTTGTTCCAGCCCCTCTCTGACAAACACCCTGTAGTTTCTCCCGAGGTGTGCCTTGCCACCACCTTGACCTCTGACCTTTCTCCTGGAGCGCCTTGCAGCCTAAAGCGGCTTAAGCCTCCAAGATGCCATGAGCTGAGTAGGTCCGCACTCGCACTTGCCATTCAAGTTGCAAATCCAACAACAACAACAACAACAGCAACAACAAGAAGACGCGCCCGCCCGCATGCACCTGAAGGCAACACACCACGGTGTGCGGATACCGCCGCCACCTGCCGCCCTAGGAACGGCAACCGAAAAAGGGAAACTTGGCCAGCGTGCACGTTACAAAGTGACGGCGGGCGATGAATGACTAATTAGGAATCGCAAAGCGACTCGGGTGCGCGTTTGGCCCAACAGAGGCCCCTTCATGGTCTCCGTCCGGGCTCCCTTGATGGACACAGAGCGTTCTTTCTCTGCCTTTCTCCGTGCGCGCGACCCCCTTTTTTGCTTGGGGCAGCCATGCATGCCAAGCCCGGGGGAAAAGGGGCAAAAGGCTGCCCCCCCCCAAAACATAAACAAGCATCTCTTCCTCGTCGGAGCGCGCAACTTGCTCCTTTGTTTGTCGTTAACGTGCCCTCGTATGGATTGGCCGTTTGTCCGTCAAATCAAATGAGCCTTATCCCCCCGACGGATCGGTCGGTCGGAGCGTTTGTGCCCCCAGCCGAATGCAAAGTCGTGCGGCTGCCGATGCAAAATGCTCTTGAACTTGAGGGGATTGTCGCAACCGCTTTCACTTTGTTTTTGTTTTTTTGCACAGGGCGAGTGAGCGAGCGAGCGAGCGAGCCACCTGCGAGGTGAACGTCGGCAGACCCGCCGTCTTTTGGAGGCGAGGTAGGCCAGCCGGCCAGCCAGCCAATACATCGGCGCCTTTAGCACACGTACGTACCTCCACCGAACACAGAATGAAATTCAATGACGAAGGCATTTTGTCACATCTTTTGCTCACTATATTGTCCATCTGCAAGCGCTGCAGCACCATTTGTGTGTTTGGAGTAACACCGCCGCCGCTGGCTGCATCGATGCTAAAAGTTAGCCTGCGCACGTGCCATTGGAGTTTCCTCCCCCCTATGTTAGCACAAAGCTAGCAGAGGCTGTTTGCTAGCTCCAAAAAGCTGTTTGGATTTGTTTCTTGCAGCTGACATGTTTACAACAACCTCCTTTCTTTCCTCCTTCCTTGCTTCCTCCTCATGTGACACTTTGGAGGGGAGTGGGGGAAAAGGGGGAGGGGCATGCTGGAGACAGCAGGTGCTCCAGTCCCACTGAAGAGAGAAAAAAAAAAAACGAATTTGCATTTCTAATAAGCCCCCCTTCCCTCACCCCTCACACACACACTGTGTCCTCTCCTCCATTTTGGGGCCGCAGCAAACTTCTAACATGGCGGGCGGGCGGGCGGGGGGCCGGGGGGCCGGCGACGGACCGACCGACCGACCAACCGGGGATGCCTTTGCGTGGCACGAGGCGCTGCCTTCATTTCAGCCAAACATTCTCATCGACGCAAGGTGGCCAAGGAACACGAATTTAAAAAAACGTTCGCCCCCTAACTGAAAGTCCTCGACTCTCTTCAACACACAGAAAACGCCTTGGCGGGCACCTTGACTCACGGGGCGCGTTCTGGTCTCGAGATACGAGCAAAACGCCGCCATCGGAGCGCACGCTTGCCGCGCCGTGCACCGGCCGGCTTCCTTGCGGAGGGACGACAACACAACACATGAGGTGCACCGAAAAGAAACGCTTTGGACTCAACTTGCCTTGCGCTTCCTGGATACGTCCAAGTGGCTTTCGCCAATTTCCGCCATGCAGTCAATCATCGCGCGTGAAAGCGATGCGCGCGTAAGCGATGCGCGCGCGCGTGCTCAAAGGCAGGCGTCATTTGGGATGTGCGACAAATTCGGGAGGCCATTTGATCGCTCTGCTCCAAATTGCTTGCTTTCTTATGCTGGCACCCCAAATTGGCCAGCCACAAATATGCCACCCACTTGGGTATCGCTCCGGCTACTCAAGCGATTTGGGCGTCAAAGTCCAAATTTGATGACGCAAACAATAATATTAACCGCGACGCCCCCCCCCCCCCCCCCCCAAAATCGATGACGGCCGGGCCGGGTGGACAAGTGCCCGCTAAATGGGCGGGAAGTGGCTTTGGGGGATGGGAGGGTGAATTTCTCATTGAACAAAACAAGTGAAGCGCCAAATTCCCAACAAGCAGCCTCCTTGTCTCGTACGCGCGCACGCATGTGCGCATACTCAAGGCCAGAATCACATTCAAATTTCCATTCCAAATTTGCATCTTTTGGCCAGAGAAAATGGCTGAGACGTCGCCCCCATCCCCCCACTGCGCTCCCTTCTGTCTGTCTGTCTGTCTGTCTGTCTGTCTGTGCGCGCGCACGCACGCTGTCATTCCGGCTTTTATTTGTTGCATTTTATGGTCGAGGCACGTAAACAAGTGCACGCGTGTGCGCATGAGGGATTTGTGTCTCCTTGTACACGCACACAACACACGCATGTATGACAGACGCACACGTGCGCTGGAAGATAGAAAAATCAAATTGTAGTCATACAACCCGTACCAACGCCACCGCTGAACCATCCCTAAATGTGCGCTTAGCATCATAAGGCGTGTGTCTATCTGCTTTGTCGCCCCGGAGGAGAGGGAGGACCTGTAGCCTCACCTGCTCGAATTGGGGGGGGGGGGGGGTTATGGGAAGGTGTGAGAGAGATGACGGAATGAAAATAAAAGCGGCAAACTCACCTGCTTCCGTGCGCATAAATCCGTTTGGGAGCTCGCTCGCTCGCTCGCTCACTAATAAGCAGCTTGTTGTGTGTTGGACTGCCAAAGACGCCACCGGCGCCAAATCCGCCCAGACGTCGTCCTCTCTCTCTCTCTCTCTCTCTCTCTGTCTCTCTCTCTCTCTCTCGCTCGCTCCCGTTCTTCCCCTCCCCCCTCCCCTGTTGTACGTCTGCGCCCCCCTCCCCTCGTGTGAGGGGCCCGCACAGCAGGACATAGGCAAGTCCTACCCGTGCACGCGCACGCACGGGTTCACTCTGGTTACCCTTAGCAACGACAAAGAGCACCAGAGGCCCCGCCCCTCAACCATTTGAACGTTATGGATTGAAGGGGCATTTGTAATCTACCACAAGCGCGCTAAAAATAAACAAGAAGAAAAAATTGTCTGGAGAATAGCGTCGCGCCTTTGTAGCGCAACACGACCCCCCCCCCCTCCCCATCCCACTATGGCTTCTCCATTGACGCCATTGTTTGCGCCTGTGCACAATTGAACAATGGGAGCAAAGCATCAGGCTGACGAAGAAAATGGAGGGCAGGGAGGGAGGTTCTCACCCTTTCAAACGGGAACTGAAGAATCTCCCACATTGCGGCCGACGAATGGGGGGCCGCTGTTGCTTTTTACGAGCCGATCGTGAAGCTGGTTACGGGAAGCCGGCTGTGCCTGCGCCTACCGTTCCTCCTCACGTACCGTTTTGAAGGCTGACTGTCCACGTCGTTGTGCGAGTGTCCCGATTGGATTCGGCCATGTTCAAATTGAACCAGTTGCCGTAGCAACCAGGTCGGCAGGCAGGCAGGCAGGCAGGCGGGCAGGCCTACGTCAAGACTTAAAGACTTTTGCATTCACATTTTGCAAAGCAAGGCCAATTGACCCGGGGCGAGCGAGGCTCAGACGGCGACCGCTCAGACGGCGACCGCTCAGACGGCAACCGCTCAGACGGCGACCGCTCAGACGGCGACCGCTCAGACGGCGACCGCTTAGACAGCGACCGCTCAGACGCCGACCGCTCAGACGCCGACCGCTCATCCAACTGACCGGTCGACGATGGACAAACGGGTTGTGGCAATGGACCCACGCGTGCCCGCCTGCACTTTCAGGATGAGATGTTTACATCCAGACTTGATTGCAATGTTGTTAGCCAGCCAATGCAAATCAGCCACATTTGCAAGTAGACAATGAGAAGGAAGGTGGCGTGGCGTGGCGAGGCGAGGCGAGGCGAGGCGAGGCGAGGCGAGGCGAGGCGAGGCGAGGCGAGGCGAGGCGAGGCGAGGCGAGGCCCACTTTTCTGTGCTCCGACCAGCTAAAGTGTACTGGAAGGCCCTTTCAAGCGGGAGGTTTGAGTCGCTTCAGCATGACGTGACTCGACAACTTCCGCCCCCGACCATATGTGACCCTGTGATTGACGGCTCTGCACCGGATGAACCGGGGTAGGCTCCGCCCCTTCGTCCTCTCATCGCCGGTTAATTGGCGTGCCTTCTATTTTGGGCCGTGCGGCACCCGCGGCCGGTCGAGCCGCGCCGTGATTGGCCGAGGCCGCCGGGCTATTAGCGGAGGCCTTGAGCCGGGATTAACTCCTCCCCCTCCTCCGATAGCTCATCAATCGGGACTGGCTTTGAGAAAGCGGGAAAGAAGGACTGCGAGACGGACGGGATGGCGACAAGGAAGGCAGCGGGACAGGCCAAAGGAAGGCTGGGCCGACTTAATCTCCACTTAATGTATTAACGGTATCAGCGATGACGAGGCCGCCCGCCGAACCGCCCGCCCGCAGACACGTGAGCGCGGCACGAAACGCACCCTTCCCGCGCTCAACACGCAATCACGCAGCGAACGCAGCGGCCCGCCCCTAACTGGATGGCCTGCTTGCCACATCTAGAGTCCCCAAATGTTCCCGTGAACGTGGTCCCAACCTCAGCAGCTAACATTGCTCCGTAAAAAGTCCCCCCGAAACCACCACTTGTGGAAGAAGCAAGTGAAGCCTGTCCCGGGGTGAGATGGGCGGGGCCCCGATGACCTGGCTCAGGTGCAGGCTTCCCCCACCGTGGCTCCGGGTTAGGGTTAGGCAGGAGGCGCTCATTGGTGGCCGGAAGAAGATCTGATTAGCTCCGGAAAAATGACCCCAAAAATCTGGTTAGCTCACACCAAGCATGTTTTGAGTCATTTTCGATCGTCTTGACAAAGGAAGGAGGAGGAGCAGCACATTTGGGACAATTCTGGGAAAGGACGAATTCCAGGTCGGCCTCGTCTATTTTTACTTGAACTACATTACGGTGAGAAATATTACGGTCAAAAGAAAATACCAAGTAACTATATGTTGAACACAAAAGAGACGAAGAAGTCTCGTCCGGGAGGCAACGTTGGTCTCGTCCGGTCTGGTCTCGGTCGGCACAGCTTCCTTCACGGGAGTGGAGCGCGTGCATCATCAGCCCCCTCCGCCCCCCCAAACAAGCCAAAAGAATGGACAGGTAATCAAAAAAGAAACCCAACATCCAGTGGTTTATTTTGTATCCTATTGACCAAATGACAGACAGCACTTGTTCCTATTATGGGATGCATTTCCATGCTAATGACAAGATGAGAAAGAACATCTACGCAACGGTACACAGCATGCAAAAGTACGCACAAAAGTACACTTGGTGACGTCACGGTGATGTTGTTTTGAGCTTAGTTGGACCAGACCCGCTCGCGGCATTTCGGCTCATCCATATTCACGCGAGCGCTTTTGTCGTCGTCAAACTGACCGCTTTGTTGAGGCAAAATTGTCCTTTCAAAGAACTTTGTCGCCTGCCTGCCTGCCTGCCTACCTGCCTGCCTACCTGCCTGCCTGCCTGGTGGTTGGTCGCTCATTGCACAAGGTGGATTTAGTTGGAGACCGACCGTACGTGAATGTGCAACAATATGGAGCTGACAGCAAAGGAAGCCCAAGCGTGTGGCCGGCCAACGTGTGGCATTGCCCCAGAGTGGCGGCAAATTCTTCTGACCAGCTGCGCCACGCCACGCCACAAAGCAAACAAGAAGGGGCCTTCAGAAACATGCTGGTTGTTTGCCATGTTGGCAATGCTCAAAGTTGAAAATGCTCCAAAGAAAGGCAGAAAGACTTTGCAAAGTGCACAAATGTTTGGGCTCCCTTTGCACTTTTGGTGCTCATCAACTCCATTTGGATCAAGTCTACAAATGTGTGCTCCTTTCGCCATCAACAATCTGATGGATGCAGAGAACGGAGCTGCCAACAACCTTCTTGTTCTCGCCGTCCAACAGACAAAAAACACAATTTGCTTCATTTGTCACATTGCAAACAATTTCTCCGTTCAAACCATGGACGGACGGCGTGGCTCGGTGAGATGGTTTGAAAAAAACAACAACAAAACCAAAGCAAAAGACATCAAGAGCTACAAGAGATGAACGCAAAGCACAAAAGCCAGCCGGCCAGCGGGCCGGCCAGTGGGCCGGCCAGCGGGCGTGCGGCCGCTTTTGCAGCTCACGTGGCACTCGACCAAAAAACAAAACAAAAACTGAGCTACGAGCTAAAGTCGTTAGCCGAGTGCGAGCCGGCGGCAGCGAGGCTTTCTTCAGCAGGAACGGAGAACATCCGATGGACAAGGCACTCAAGAAGAGTGTAAGGAAAGACTGGAGAAGACACGTGAGCTGACAGCGCGGGACAGGAGTTTGGGCGGCTCGGACCACCACAGCTGTAGGTAGTAGGAGGACGGACGGACGGACGGACGGACGGACGGACGGACAGACCCACGCCTTTAGGATTGCATCTCGGCTCGCAGCATCCACGGGAACCAACAGCAGAAGAGCAACCTGAAGCGGACAAAGACGTTGAAAGAAACGACCGTGCCTCGGCTTTGCGCTCCCACTTACCTGGATATGGAGCTCTCGGAGGTCAGATCTTTAGGAGAGCGAACGGCGCTGAAGTTGCGCTTGGGCTGAGCCACTGTGGCAAAAGGCCCAAAATGTCAGCGGCGGGCGCTCACCCCAGACAAGTGGGTCGGGATACTCACTGGTGACTTGGTGGACCTTCTTCACCGTGGACACCTCCTCATTCTGTGAGCCTTCTTTAGGTCCTCCCATCCTGAAGAACAACAAAGTCAGCCCCAGCGCACCGGACTTGACAGCAGGCGGGTGTTGCCGGCTCACCTCTGGACCCGGGAGGGCGGCGCAAACACGCCGTACTTGGGCAGGCAGCTGAAGTAGCGCACCCCGAATACGGAGCCGTCGTGTTTGCCCGTGGGCTGGTCCAGCTCCACACCGAACCACAGACCTGCCCGGAGAAAATAGAGTGAAATGTGCAAATTGAGCAAATCCCCCCAAGTCCCCTTTTCTGACCTGGCGCAAAGTCGGTTTTCCCGAAGAAGCGCACGATGCCGTTCTTCTGGCCGGCCACCAGGACTTGATCTCCCACCTGGGCGTCGAGTCCTTCCGCTTCGGGACTGACGGCCGACGTCTTCTTCTTGCGGGCTGCGAGGCACAGGGCAAAAGCACGCCTGGCTTTATTGGTCCCGCTCGACTCCGGAGCGGATTTATTGCGCTCGCCTTTCTCCTTCTTGTCTTTGTCTTTCTTGGTCTTCCCGGCGAGGCGCGAGGCCAGGTCCCGGCGGGGGGTCCGAGGGGTGGAGGTGACGGACGAGATGTTCTTCTCTGCAGGCTTGGAGATCTTTGACGCCGGGGCAAAGATCCCTGTACAAGGGAGAAGAAAAGAAGGCCAGTCAAGCGTCGGTCAGTCAAGCGTCGGTCAGTCAAGCGTCGGTCAGTCAAGCGACGGTCAGTCGAGCGACAGTCAGTCAAGCGACGGTCAGTCGAGCGTCGGTCAGTCGAGCGTCGGTCAGTCGAGCGACGGTCAGTCGAGCGACGGTCAGTCAAGCGACGGTCAGTCAAGCGACGGTCAGTCAAGCGACGGTCAGCCAAGCGACGGTCAGCCAAGCGACAGTCAGTCACCGACGGCTCTGACCGAGCTTGGGCGGGCAGATGAAGTAGCGAACGCCGCCGACGCTGCCGTCGTTCTTTCCCTCGGGCTCGTCCAGTTCCACGCCGACCCACTGCCCGCTGGCGAACTCTGTGGTACCGCAGAACCTGAGCGTCCCCGTCTGAAGGAAGGCGCAAGGCGTTATGAGGACGCCCGTCGCGACCCTAACCCTCTGGCGGCGTCTGACTGACCTTGGTGTCGTCCAGCACCACCCGCTGGCCCAGCTTCATGCCCAGCGAGGACAGCATCAGGTTCCCGGGAATGTTGTCGTAGTTTGGCAGCGTGGCTCTGGGCAGGTGGCAGCTCAGCGGGACGGCGTCCAGAAGCAGCCGCTTCAGCTCTTTGGCCACCGTGGCCGCCTCGGCCTTGTCCAGACTCATGTCCATGGGGTCGGGCACCACCTCGGCGGGGACCTGCCCCTTCTCATTCTGCGCACAACAAGACAACTCCTTTTTGCCACCTTTGGCCTCATCTAGACCTTTGCATCAAGAGCAAAAGATCAGGTGCTGACCCGGACGGCGGGATTGGCACCGTGCTCCAGAAGACACTTGACTGCACCCAGGCACAGGTTGGAGGCGCCGATGTGCAGAGCCGTCCCGTAGTGGAAGTCGCTGCAGGTGGAGTTGAGAACTGGCGCGCACGCACAAAAGACTTTGCTAGCCCGCTGACCCGAAAGAGTGGCACCGGTCGCAGCGCTTCTACCTCTGGGATTAGCGGCCTTGAGCAGGACTCGGACCAGTTCCGGAACGTCAAAGTAGGCGGCGTAGTGCAGCGCGTTCATGTTGGTCCAGCGACTCCTCAAACTCACGTCGGCGCCCAGAGAAATGAGCTGGCCGCTCAGACGCAGCGCCGCCGCCGGGTCACCTGCGCGAGCAAAACAGCCAAGTAGCAGGCGCCCAAGCTCAAGCCGCCTCAAGACGTGCTCTCTCTCTCTCTCACCCACCCACGCCGTGCGCGCCCGCCTTGCAGCTGTAGTGGAGAAGCGTCATGTCGGTCAAACCGTCGCGGTCGTTCACGTGGCAACCGCGCTTCAGAATCTGACAAAGGCACACCGACCGACGGACGGACGGACGGATGAGCACGCTTGAAAAAGAGCCCAGAGTCGGGCCACTTTGCGGACGGACGAGCACCTCGTTGCCGATGACGTCGATCTTGTGCTGCACCTGGGGAACCCACTGGCGCACGATGGCAAACAGCTCCGGGATGCTGGTCCGGGGGTCCGTGAGGATCTCCAGGCAGGCCGGGTCATTGGGGTCAAAGAAGGTGAAGGCTGGACGGCCCACAAAGGCAAAGTGGAGGTTAGCGCCGCGCGCACGCATGCGCGCTTCAGGCTTAGCTTAAGGCAACGGAACCAACACAGGTGCTAAACTGGGCCTACCGTAGTCTTTGGGGAGGGGCGCCTGCGCCGAGGGGTGCACCACGGCCCGACGTGGGGTCTGGCGGACCGGACTCTGGAGCGCAGACACAGACTGCAGCTGGCTCTCGTCGGCCTCTCTGGACGGCGACTCGTCGAGCAGCGGCGCCAGCCGCTGACCTTGTCCTCCCTCCTCCCGCTCGTCGTCATCCTGGCGCTCCTCGGCCCGCTCGTCTTCATCTTTTGCTCTCTCCTCGTCTTCATCTTCTGCTCTTTCCTCGTCTTCCTCCTCCTCCTCCTCTGTCAGCTCCTCCTCCCTTTGGACCCTGTCGTCGTCCTCCTGGTCGTCGCGGTCGTGCCGCTCCTTCTCCTGCATCTCCAGGTCCTCCTCTTTGGTCATGGCTGCGAGCCACACAAAAGTCAGCGCCGCTCATCACCTTGGCTCAGCTTCATTATGCGTCAATCAGCGGCGGCGGCGGCGGGCGTCTTGCTTTTGCTGACTAAGCTCTTCCAAAAATCGGACTCAAAGCAAGTCATGGGACAAACAAAGCGGCACTTGGCGTTGGAAATCGTGACGGCTAGCGTGTTAGTACCCTCTAGTGGTCAAAGGTTTACAATGCAGCTAAGCAGCAAGGACGAAAAGAAAATTCAAACTACACTTTTCTTTTTCAACGAATGTTCACAGTCACTGTGCATTTTTTAATCCGATTGGCCCCAAAATTGGCAGATTGGCGGGCAAAAGCAGAAGAATTGTGGACCGCCTACGACGGTGCTGGAAAGCTTTGTTGCAGCTCCTCGTTGGAAGTCAGCAGTGCACTTAGCAAATGGAGCCACTTTGAAATCCGCCCAGCGGCCCCTCCCTATCCCTCCTTCCCTCCCTCCAACAACGCAAACGTCCATCGCGTGAGTCCCTTCGCGCACAAGCAAACATGGAGCTGTCATTCGCGCTCTCGCATCCTTCCACTCTCAGAAAGGTCAGCTCGCCGGCTGGTGACTGGGCACATGGGCGGACTCTCCACCACTTGCATTTGTTTTTAGGGCGTGAGATGTATTTTTGTCAGCAACTCTGGAAAACTCTTGCCCTCCCGCTTCTGTGTCGACGCTACCTGTCAACATGCCATGAATATTTTTCTTTTTTTTTAACTACTGTCTTGCCCTTCCGCTTCTGTGTCGATGCTTCCTGTCAACATGCCATGAATATTTTCCTTTTTTTTTTTTTTAACTATTAAGCTAAGTGGACTTTCACTTTTGTAGACAAAATGGTGTTGATTCAAATTCACAATGTGTTATTTATGTTTGCTTTAACAGTAAATTTCAGCAAGGAGTGTCTTTAAAGGCATTTTTGAGAAAACAATTGTTCACCAATTTGCTGCTTATTGTGAAAGGAGTTGAATTGATTTCACTGCTAGCGTTCAGTTCCTAGCAAGTTTGCATAGGCAAGTCAAAGCGATAAATAGAAATAGCAAATGTTGAAAAATGTAAATGGCCGTATGTATTTCGAAACACTCGTCAGGTTGCGTGTAGCCCAAGCCTCAAGCAACCCATCTTGCATTTAGCATCCTAAATGGATAGCAAAGCAGGTGGATCACATGCACATTATTATTTTATGATTAGATATTCATATGCGTGTCCTGTGTGTAGTGTAGCTATCAGTGGTCCACAAGCAAGGAGGCCGTGGCTCCCTCCCCCTACCCCCCCCTTCCCCCAGCCAGCCTCCATTTTACATCCACACAAAACGTCGCAGCAAATAACACAAAGGCGCATCGATCGCACAAATCCGAGTGCGAACTTGTCATCTTCATCAGTTTATGATTTCGATGGCGAACAAAACATTTGTAAACGAGACGCGATGAAGGCCAACGTGCGCAGGTAAATAGTTGCGCACGCACGGAGGACGATGATATGATCAGAACAAATACTGTTTTTACAAGAGGCTGCGTGCAGCGAAAGCGACGACATTTTTTGCCATTCGATAACACGTTTGCGTTCCCTTCCATCGTCGTGACCGCGCAAACGAGCATGCCGAAGGCGCACGCCAATCAGTGAATTTAAGGAAAAAAGATATATACGTATAAAAAATTCAAGTTGATTTATTTTCTTTCTATTTATCCCTTTATCTTACCTGAAGACAAGCCACTTGGTGCCAAAACGTGACGTACGACCGCGCTCAGATAAGCAACGATGATGATGATGCTGCTGAAGAGGAGGATGGTTGTGAATGGCGATGATGCTAGAACTCTCGGGCGCTCGCTCTCTCTCTCGCGCGCGCGTGCGCGCTCTCTCTCTCGCTCTCTCTGAAATATATATTCAAATGTAATCACAGAGGTAGCTTTTCTCTTTATTCAAATGAGCTGCCAGAATGTAAAGAAACAAACTTGTAACGTCATAACCAGAAGAACGATTGGCTTACATATGTAACGAGCAGTTGCTTTTGTTCGTGTCACCACTTTAAGAAACCAACCAGAGCGTCAGTAAAGAATAAATAGTCCCGTCACAGAAATTGATGTTTGATCATAATATCAATGTATTGTTGTATTATAGTAATATAAGAATAAGTATGCAAAGTTAAGCAACATTGTAATAACTTTGGGGATTTGCCCTCAACCAACATGGCCAAATTGTGTCGTCATGGAAGGGCAAGCTCCTTCTTGCTTCTGATTGGCCAGTAAAGCGAAACACGCCCCTTGAGCGCTCTGCCCTCGCTGAGAGGTTTTGACGGCCGTCACTCACAACCGCAGCCAATTGTGTGTATTTATCCATTTCCTTTGCGACGGAAGTAAGGAGGACGTTGGCGGCGCTCGTCGGTAACTGCCATCCAAGATGTCGGCGACGTGTGTCTTCCCCATGTGTGTGCGAGCGAGCCGGGGCCTCTTGAGTTTTCGGAGCGCCGCGGCGGACGTCGCACGCACACTGTCCACGGACAAACAGCCGGCCGGGCATGGCGGTACGACAGGTCTGGCCCAGGCGATTCTCCAGGAGCGGCTCCGACAGCAGAGTCAGGTGAGGCGCGTTGGCTGTGCCGTCCAAACGCTCGGTAGCTTACTTCACCTTTTCATGCGTTTGAATGAACGAACGAACCCTCGACGGAGCGGGCTTAGCGACTCTTAGCATGCTAGCAGGCTAGGGCTGTCACTTGACGCAAAGGTGAGGTTCATGGCTGTCGCGGAATGACGACAGACATTGCAACGTCATGTGATGCGCGGAGGTCCTTGCGTATGTTGCCTTAGTGAGTTCGGCGTGAAGGTCAGGAGCAGAGGAGAGAGGAGAGGAGAGGAGAGGAGAGCAGAGCAGAGCAGAGCAGAGCCAGCCCCCTCCCGCCTCTCTCTGCCACTCCTTCAGGTATGTTACGCTAAAGTTCCAAAAACATGCAGCAAACGAAAGCAGACCCTTGTTGATTTGCCTCTCTCTCCTTGACCCAGTAGATCCGGAATGTTGGGGTTCAAATGAAGAGGGCTTTTTGTAGGAAATACTTACACGATATAAAAAAATCATTTCCCAAGCCGCACAGGGCAAACTTCGCACGCACGCAGGCACGCACGCTCGTTTGACATTTGGTGTTGGACCGTCACCATCAAGCAAACCATATCGATCGAATGGAGCTTTTGCCTCCAAGGAGGTCTGCATTGGTTGTCTGGACTTGTTGCCCATTCGGCCGGCGCACCTGACGTTCAACTAGGTCCGAGAAAATCGGGTTTGTTAACCCTCTCTTTTTTTAGGCATTTATTCGCTAAAGATCATTTGTTCATTTTAAAGTTGAAAAGGTTGCCGTACCTTTATTGAAAAATATAGTTGAAGTCTCAATTAATCCAAATAACGATTGACGGATTGGATAATTGACCAATTGTCGATTAATCATGGTCGCTGTACTTTGTATCTTACGCCCAGTTTCAATCGGAAGCACACGACGATTCGAGTCGGGTTGATTCCTTTTCCGGTGTGCATGATCAATCCAAGATGTCCACACGCTCCGCCCATGAATGGATTTGCGGTGTCGCCACGCAGGGCCAGCCTCGTCCCGCAGAGGGCGCCGAAGCCGCGGCCGGCGAGCGGGCGGCGGCCGGTGAAGAGAAGCAGAAGCAGAAGGAGAACACCGCCTATGCCAAGAAGATGGCACTGAGGTTGGCGGGACTGATGGGCCTGGGCGGCGCCGTCACCGTCGTCTACGTTTTTGGTGAGCCTCCTCGACTCGTTTGCGCCGACTCTAAAGCCGCTCCGTCGCCCACCTATGTCGAAAGCACGAAAAGCGCCAGCGGGGCCGATAAGTCGCGAGGGAATCTGGTTTGGGGCGGCTGGTGTTCTGCCAGAAAATAGGCGGCGCCGTCTCACTCGCCGGGACGCTCGACCATTGGGCTGTCACAAAGCCAAATTGATTGGCGGCCCAACTGGGTTTCACTTCACGCATTTACGCCTTCCCTTTTCTTCCTTTCCAGGGTCCAATTCGGTGGACGAACAAGGAACACGGGTAGGTTTTGCGCACCACTTGGGAGGTTTACCAACAAGTTAGCAAGTAAAAACAAAGCGGACACGTGGCGACGGCGACACCTTTTATTGCCGTGACTGGACTTTTATTGGCTCGTCTGTCGGGCCGGCCGGGAGGGAGGCATCAAAGAGCCCGACTATCCTGATTGCGCCACTGCTCTTCAAAGGGCACACTTGTCGCACCCTCCGCGGCGCACACCCCCCTGGAAGCTTCCTGCTCGGCTTTCAAGCTGCCACGGCGGGAAACCTTTCAATGGTGGCCGGGCGGGCCTTGGTCAGAACGCCGTATCTTGTCTTGGGCGTCTCGTCTCATCAAGATTCCTGAAGAAAAAATAGGATGATGCACTTGTTGGAAAATCTGAGTTCATTGCCATCACGTGGCTTTTTCACGCCAATTGCTTTCCCATCCTCGGCACACTTCTGGCACGTGAGCGAGCGAGCGAGCAAGCGCGGCCGGCGCACACTTCTCTCACCTGCGTGTCGGTGCCATTTGCCGCTTCAAAGCTTGCGGCAGTAAACTGGAAGCGCAATCCGGACTCTGAGCCGGGAAGCGCTCTCTCCCGCTGTCCCTTTTTCTGCAATCCTTCTCGGGTTGGGAGCGATGCCGCCCAGCCCGAGACGGAGCGTGCCGGCTTCACGCCGGCTCTGTGCCGGCTTCACGCCGGCTCTGTGCCGGCTTCACGCCGGTCACGCCGGCTCTGTGCCGGCTTCACGCCGGCTCTGTGCCGGCTTCACGCCAGCTTTGTGCCGGCTTCACGCCAGCTTTGTGCCGGCTTCACGCCAGCTTTGTGCCGGCTTCACGCCAGCTTGACATCCAGTCAAAGTTGTTTGCGTTTGTCGACACTTTCTCAGCCGGCCCGTCCATGTCCCGCGTGAGCCCAAATTGGACTCGCTGGTGTCTTTGCGCATTCAGTGCGCGCGGGTCGGGCCGCTAATGAAGTGAGGAGAACCTCCCGACGTGCCAAAGAGGGGGGCCGGCGGGATGGGCGTCGCGGAGGTGCCGAGGACGGCTAAATGGCCTGGCTCGCGCCTCTTTTTTTTTTTTTCTTTCTTTTCTTTCTACTTTGCGTGCGGTTGTTGACAGAGCAACAACAAAGCTGAGAACCTGCCCCGGTTTGCATTCTCAAGGGAAGCCAATTTGGACATGCTTCTGCGGCAATTTGCCAAAAAGGCCCACGTGCATGCATGCGGGCATTCATGCATGCGGGCCTGCGTGCGTGCCTGCGTTCTATGTCAGACATTTTGAAAAAGAGTTCTGTCCAGCTTTTTTTCTAACGCTCGTGTCCTTTCCCTGTCTCGCAGGTTCCCGATGAGTTTGACCGAGGTGAGTGTGAAAATCTTCCACCGCGCTCCCAAATCCAGTTGGCCAGACGCGGAGTGAAAAAAGCTCTGTGTGTGTGTGTGTGTGTGTGTGTGTGTGTGTGTGTGTGTGTGTGTGTGTGTGTGTGTGTGTGTGTGTGTGTGTGTGTGTGTGTGTGTGTGTGTGTGTGTGTGTGTGTGTGTGTGTGTGTGTGTGTGTGTGTGTGTGTGTGTGTGTGTGTGTGTGTGTGTGTGTGTGTGTGTGTGTGTGTGTGTGTGTGTGTGTGTGTGTGTGTGTGTGTGTGTGTGTGTGTGTGTGTGTGTGTGTGTGTGTGTGTGTGTGTGCGTGTGTTTGCATGTGTTTGCATCAGCGCACTCAACTTGTTGTTCCCTCCAGAACATTCCTGCCGTGTGTTTTCACTTAGTCATGCAGGCAACATAAACATGTGGCGGCTGTGGCTCAGGCAGTAGAGTGGGTCGTTTAGTCACCGGAAGGTTGGCGCTTCCATCCCAGCTCTGTCACAGTCGCATGTCGTTGTGTCCTTGGGCAAGACACTTCACACACACCTTGCCTCCAGGTCGCCATTGTAAATGAGAGAGTGTTCTCAATTGGCTTCCCTGCTGAAATATTGAAAAAAAGAAAGAAAAAAAAAGACATGCGTGCACGCAGGCCATTTCTTGACACGCACTGCAAAGGAGGGCCGAGTTGGCGGCAGATGGCGCCTGGGCACAGCGATGGCGCCCGAGCGCAGTGATGCCGTGCTCGCCCCCTTCGCGGCTTTCCCAGCCTTTTTTGCTTCCTTAGCTCTGCTCCGCCTGGGAAGCCAGCCAGCCAGCCAGCCAGCCAGCCAGCCAGCCAGCCAGCCAGCCAGCCAGCCAGCCAGCCCCTTCCTCAGCCCGCGTGCCAGTACGCATGGGCGGGGCTTAAGCGCCTGTTGCCCCGCTCTCTCACCTCAGCCCCTCCCACTTGCATTCCTTCTGTGTTTTATCCTTCATTCATCTTCTTCCCTCTCGCTGGGCAGCCAGCCCTCCCTCCCTCCCTCGTTTCCGTCTTTGCTTTGTTTTTCTTTCCATCTGCTGCCTCTTTCACTTTTCGCACAATAACCAGTGACCTTTTTTCTTTTTTAATCTTTAACTTGACCGCCATAAAAAAAGCACAAGTCATCAATAAACGGAGCCTCTTATCAAGGCGGTAAGAAAGCCGCTCCAATACGCGTGGCTCCCGTTGCGTTGAGGGGCGCTGGTGTGTCCCGTGCGGAGGGCGCCGCAGATGGTCACGGCTTGAGCGAGTGCGACCGTGGCAGCCGGACGCGTTATTTGCAGTGATGTCCAATCCCAATTAGTCCAAAACCGATGTCTCTTTCAGAGCCTCCGGTGGTCCAGCAGCTCAAGAGAACCATCAAGTACTTTCAGGACTACAGACAGGTGGGTGGTCCGCCGACCTCCGTGGCCGAGGTCCTCAGACTTTGATGCCGTCCGTCCGTCAGATGATCATCGAGCCCACCAGCCCCAAATTGCTGCCGGACCCAGTGAAGGAGCCGTACTACCAACCCCCGTACACGCTGGTCCTGGAGCTCACCGACGTGCTGCTGCACCCGGAGTGGTCGGTACGTACGTCCCCACGCTCTCTTTAGCTCCCTTCCGCTTTGGTTCCGGTCTCGCCTTGTAGACGCCGGCCCGCTCCCGTCCGGTTAGACGTCGTCACTGCCGTTTCGGTTGACTTCCATTTTTCTAGCCCGTTCAGTTGGGTCCAGCCCAATGCACCCAGCCTCACTCTTGTCCAATGGGTTTTTTGTCATTGCGCCTCATTTGCGGCGCACACATGCGTGGAGCTGTAGCCCTTTCCACCTTTCTCCTGGCGTGCACACCCACCCACCCACGCACAAACACACAAACAACTCCTTTGGAGTCATGGGGTGTGTGCTTCCAGCTGGCCACCGGGTGGCGCTTCAAGAAACGTCCAGGCATCGACTACCTGTTCCAGCAGCTGGCGCCGCTCTACGAGATCATCATCTTCACCGCAGAGACGGGCATGGTGAGACTTTGGCTGGCTGCCTGGGCGCCGAGGTCGACCTCATTTCAACTCGATCGACCGGCCCATGTGCTCCAACCATGGCTTTGGTGTTTGCGCGCGCAGACGGCGTACCCTTTGATCGACGGCATCGACCCGCAGGGCTTCGTCCTGTATCGCCTCTTTCGAGACGCCACGCGCTACATGGAAGGACATCACGTCAAGGTGCGTGCACGGCCGTTTCTATTTTGCGAGCGCCGGGCCGTCTTCAAGGCGCCACATCCTGCTATTGTTTGCCGCGCCGATGAACTGCGCTCTCCTTCCGCTCAAAGCGCCGCGCTCAGCGATTGTCGCGAGCCGCCGTAAATCGTCCGGCGGCCGCTACAAGTGCGTTTTTCCTTCCCAAAAACGGTTGGCAGCCAACGTGGCGTCAAGGCGCAATTCTTTTGGCCTTCCCCTTCCAAGCCCGGCCGGCTTAGGCTACCAGATGAGCCCGTCAAAGCCTGCGCAGTCTTCATGGAGACCATCTCCACGGAGTGGCGTGATTGCACACAGGCGGGAAAGGCCACCCTGGATTGAAAAGGCGCTGATGCGGATATCTGCCGATGTTCAGGACGTGTCGTGCTTGAACCGCGACGGCAGCAAGGTGATCGTGGTGGACTGCAAGCGCGAAGCCTTCAGCTTGCAGCCCTTCAACGGGGTGGCGCTCAAGCAGTGGGACGGCAACTCGGACGACCGCACGCTCTACGACCTGGCCAACTTCCTCAAGAGTAAGGGCGCGTGCCGCCGTGAGCCAGCCGGCCGGCGCTTCGCTCGCACCTGACCGCTTTTGCTCGCCCTCCGGCAGCCATCGCTCTGAGCGGCGTGGAGGACGTGCGCTCGGTGCTGGAGAACTACGCCGCCGAGGACGACCCCATCGACGCTTTCAAGCGCAGACAGGCGCAGCTGGCGCAGGTAGGCAAATGCGTGCGGGCTGAGTGGCGGAGCGGTGGAACCCACCCGAACGAAGCCTCCCTGCATCCCTCCCTCCCTCCCTCCCTCCCTCCCTCTTCTCCTTCCCAACATTTTGACCAGCAATGCGTGTGCGTGTGCAGGAGGAGGAGCAGCGTGTCGGCGAATGGTCGCAGCAGAAGAAAGCGGGCGTGTCTCTGGGCTCCATCGCTTCACGCTTTTGGCGTTCCAAGCAGCAGTGAGCGCGAGCGGACACCGGCGCCCTCCAATCAGACGCTTTTTGTGGAGCCAGCGCAGCTTTTGCTGGCAGGCCCCGCCCCGCCCCTTCCAGGGAACCAAGCGTCCCATCGGATCGGATTGGGTCGGCGGGGCTCCCAACTTGGCCCCTCCTTCAGAGCTCTGCCAAATCATCAAGAAAGACAAACTATCCATTCACACAAAGATGGTGGCTGACACCGAGGCGGAGGGAGGCGCTTGCTGTCTGTCGTCACTCTTTTTTTTAATTCTTATTATTTATGAACTTTGTGCACCGCATCATCTTGGTGCGTCCGCTTAGTTTCTGTCACTTATTTGTACTTTGTTCATGACATCCATTTAAAAAGACAGTGAGTCTCAAATTCCAAGGTCCTTTTTTTTGCGTGGCAACTTTTGATGTCCTCATCTGGTCAAGTCTGGCCAGAAGCCTCATGTCCACATTTGCTGAATCTTCTTTTGTCCCAATGTGTTCCAATTCATGGTCATTGGCTCCCTTCTGTTCTCAATTTGCAGTGGCACAAGGCGTTGCAGATTTGCGGCGGGCGGGCCGGATGACCCGGAATCCCGCGGGAGCCAAGGCGTGAGTGCGTGAGTGCGTGCGTACGTCCCGCTGGCTCTCCGGGTTGTAAAGTTTTTTGGTCAGCCGCTATTCTCGCGCGGCGGCACCGTAGGAGTTGCGCTTGTGCTTCTTTTACAGCCGTGTAGTTTGGTGCGAAGAATGTCGTTAAAAGGCGCTAGAATGTTGTTAAAGGCAAAAGAATGTCGAAGCGCTTTGATCATCTGGCTGCGTTCAGCTCGTAAGCGATGATGTCACGACATGGCTTTGTTGGACAAGGAGCGTCACGTTGTTTTTTTCGTGTCCAAAGGAAATGGACGCAGGTGTGCAGCCGGCCAGCCGCCAATCATCCTTTTTCAATGGCAAACTCGTTGACGTGCAGACCTATATTATGATCAAAGGAGACATAAAAAAATACAAATCAACAATGCCTCCGTTTTTTTGGGGAAATTGTCGTTATGTGCGTCGAACAGAAATATTGGCCAAGTGCTAAACAAAACACTTGCATTTTGTTTTTGCACTCCAGAAAAAAAAGAAATCAGCTCGTGGTTGTAAAGTGCGATGTTTTTAGCATTTAGCCAACGACACATTTGCTCATCGTCACCGTACCTTTCTGGAGTCGACACGTTTGCATGGCCTGTTCTCCAGCCGGGGGCGTCAAGATTCTCACTGAGCATCCCAATTGCTGCGTGAGAACGCGTGCGGCGGCGGACATTTCAAAGCTCATTCTCGGCTCGACGAGCAGTTGAAGCCATTTGGAGCTTTTCCCAAGTTTTGAAGAGAAGCCTCGCTGCCACTTGATTGTGATCCTTGGTGCGTGTTAAGCGTGTGAACACGGGAACACTGGCATGTGCTTTATGACTGAGGACCATTTGACCCCCCTACTTCCCTCCCTCCCACACGCACACACTTGTCATGCTGGTGACAAACTGTAGCGACAGAAAAAAAAGTGACACCTATACACGCTTTCACACTTAGCAATTTGCTTGAGTCTTTCAAATGGTTTTGCTATTTTCCAAACCCAACATCTTCGGGTGCTCAACTCAATGTGATGTCAAGCCCGTTTGCAAAAGTCCAAGTCCCGTTCTTTTGTCCTTTCAGCGGCGCGCGTCGTTCGTCCTTGTCCCACACAGGCACGCCCCCGAGCACGCATGCGTTGGGCTCCCTCGGCGGCGGCGGCGGCGGCGGCGGCGACGGCAGCAAGCAGGGTTGCTTCCCTCGCGACACGCATCCCGCTCTCCTCTCTCTTCGCCTCCTTCTCCGTCGTCGTCCTCCTCACTGGCAAGGCAAGTAAGGTATCACCATTTGGTCCCATTTGGCTCTACTTCGTTGTGCATTGGAGCAAATCAAGTGTTAAGTTTGCGCTGCAAGATGACCTACTACTTGCGCTTTCAGCCCATTTGATGCTTGAATTTGAATCGAGCCAAATGAGCTAGGTGTCAAGTTTGGCGCGCGTTTACATTTCAATGGCCATGCACTGATGCCGACCGCGCACCAGCCTCGCGTCGTAATGTCAACACTTCGTTGAGTTGACAAGTTCACCAGCGCTTGCTGTCTTTCTTCGCCTGCTCTTGATTGACAGACAAGATGACCCACCAAAAAAGGATTGCCGTGCGTTTGGTGATCCCTTGCATGCATGCGGTGCGCGTGCGGGTGTCGATTTGGCACCTGACATTTATGACTCCTCACGCGTGGTCGCACCTCAGCAGACGTTCCCACGGCACCCCGCCGGGAGGAAAAGGTGGGAATAAGGGGGGCGGGGCGGGCCAAGCTCCCTAACCCTCCCGCACGCCCTTCCTCAAAGCGACACGAGGCCTTCACACGTACGCATGGACGCCGCTTGCCTTGGTGGAGTTGACACCTTCCTTCACGCGAGCCACTTGCTCACACGCGAACAAAAGGGCGCGTGGCGAGAGGGGTGGGGGGTAGGATGGGCAACCGTCGGGGGGTAGGATGGGCAACCGTCGGGGGGTAGGATGGGCAACCGTCGGGGGGTCAATGGGCAGATGGCGCGCGATGGAATATGCCTACATTTTGCCTTCGCGCTTCCTGATGCGGCGTGCACCCGCGTCTTCACGGGGAGCTTTCAAATGGATTGATGTGTATTAGGTTTGTTTACTATGCGTGAACGTGTCGAGAACGCACACGCACTCACACACTGTCGCGGGAGCGTGCCTGGTGCGTGTCTGGTAGTATTCGAGGCACGCGCTGCCCTCATTAGGGCGAAAAAAAAGTGGGGCGGGCGCGGCCAGTCAGGTGCCAGCGCTTTTCGGCTGTGACGTCAGTCCTTTTGCCCGCCCCTAAAATGTGCACACCGTCATCGACGTCACGGCGTCCACTGTAGGTTTCACTCGATGATTTGATGTGCATGTGCATGTGTTTGCTCGTGTTTGTGTGCGTGCGTGCATGCGTGGCGTCGTCCCATGTGTGCCCTCGGAGCAGACTTGACGACCACACATGATTCGGATATAAATGTGAATGACGTCACGTCGAGTCGTACGCGTTACGTGCACGAATAGATGGAGAAGATGTCCAGTGTTGATGGAGCTCGCAAGTGCAAAGATAGATGTCACGTGGCTATGCCCATACATGGAAGTGACATCAATCAGCACGTCCAGCTCCACGTTTGTGTGTGCCAACTTGTTCCGAATAACTTTACAGTGAAGTCGTGTTGTTGTGTTGTGCCGGAAGTTACGTTGCGTCCCGCCGGCAATTGATTAACCAGAAAGCACTTTCGGTATGACAAACATTATTTTTAGCCTTCGGGCGAGCGAGCGAGCGAGCGAGCGACATTTCTTGCAGTGAACGCGCCCTCCCTCCCGCTTCTCTCTCGGCCCTTTCCCCACCCCACTTTCTTCCTTCCTCCTCCGCCTCCTCCTCCTCCCCCACCCCCACACTGCCCCACTGCTATATAAAAAAAAAAGTCCCTCCGGGCCGCGCTCCAGTCTTCAGTATTCAACCTTCCTACCTGGCGCTGCCACTGCCGCTGCCGCTGCGCTCGCGCTCGTCTCTTTCACTGTCGTAGAGAGCGCGGCTGCCTACCTTACCTACCTACCTGGCTGTCTGCCTGCCTGGCTGCCTGCCTGCCTGCCTGCCTGCCTGCCTGCCTGTCTTCCTGCCTGGCTGGCTGGCTGGCTGCCGTCGCTGTGCTCCGCACGTTTTGGACTTTCGTGTTGGTAACTTCTGGATGCAGCTCGGAGGCGCCATGGCGCGCTGCCTGCTGGCCGCTCTGCTCGTCATCCTAATGCGAGCGCTCACCGTCAGTACTTTGTTTTACTTTGCTCGAATCGACTCCACTTGTCTACTTTCGCTTCGTCGCCCTGACTTGACTCGTGTTGACATCTTGACTCGACTCTCCTCCGACGCCCTCGAGCGCTTTTACGCACACGGGCGTGCGGGCGTGCGGGCGCGCGACCTTTGACTTTCTTTTTTAAAATTGCTTCACTCGTGTCATTCGTGAATTCAGACTTGTTGAACTTGTATGTGGCTTGCTACTTATTGTCCGTCGTGTGTGCGCGCGTTTTCCGCTAAGTTAGATAAGATCACGAAAGAAAAAGCAAGAGCTGAACGGCTTCAACGTCTTGACGTAATTGCTGTCTCGCAGCAGTAATATGAATGATCCTTTTTCTTTTTTGAACGTCGACTCCCTTTCTATCTTGAAGGACATTTTCGATTTTTGCCAAGATCGAATCGACCGTTTTTGTGTGTTTGCATTGCCGTGATTGAGCCCCATTTTGTCTCTTTGGGTCGCGTCCGTGTGCTCCCTCGTTTTTGTCCCAATGACGTCATGGATGGTGCATGTCAATCTGCAGACGGAGTCGTCCGGCGTGTTCGAACTGAAGATCGAGTCGCTGACGCGCACGGGCACGGGCACGAGCGCGCCGCTGTGCCGAACGCCGTCGCGCGTGTGCCACCTCTTCTTCCGGGTGTGCCTCAAGCATGCACAGGACGTCATCGACCCCAAGCCGCCCTGCACGTACGGGACCGCGCTCACCGAGATCCTGGCCACTGACCCGGGCTCCATCGGCGGCAGCGATCCCCTTCGGGTGCCCTTCCACTTCAAGTGGCCTGTAAGTAGGCCCCCGCCGAGCCGAGCCGACCCCCCACCATCCACTGCTTTGTTCATGGACAAACCTTTTGCTTTCCTCCAGGGAACTTTCTCTTTGATCTTGGAGGCCTGGACTGCCGAGTCTTCCCAACTCAACTCCGCAGGTACAACTCTGCTGCAGTACCTCAGTTTCTACACCGAGCGGCGCCTCCACGCACTCAAAGTCGCATATTCACCAATTGCAACTCATGCCCCTCCCATCTTTGAAGTCATTCCCCATTGGAACCCAAAGCGCTGCGCTTCAACTAAATGAACCCTGTGGCACCATCTTGTGGCATCAATAGGCATTGCAGTGCTATCGACCCCTTTTTTTTTTGCTGCATCTTCTTGTCTGGGGCCTAAAACAGCACCTGGAGTTGGAGAAAGTGGAACATAGAATATTATGGCAAGCGTGTTCAGGGTGTTTTCTGGGGAACAATTTGCCGCATCATTTTGAATTTGGTTGAGGTTGTGCCTCAATGACCTGACTTAGGTCGTCACCATGCACCCCCTCAAGTGGGCTTGGCAATACGTACAAGTTTAGTGCCTCAAGCAGCTGTCAGGTTGTCTTGTGCCTCAATCTGGGGGTTGCGAGCGAGCGAGCGAGCGAGCAACCGTTCTATAAGTCTCTCCATAGCGCCTTGCGGTTGCCTGTAGATGCCACAGGGTGGCGCCAAAGCACCGCTTTTGCATTAGACAACACGAAGGCTCCTCACTAGAGCCTCGAGATGGTCCACTGAGCACCAACGTAGTTGCGTTTTCAGCAGACAACGGGGCCTGGCTCCCCTCCCCACAAATGGCGACCGGGCGGTCATGTACTGTGCACCTTATTTGGGATTCCTCGTGAACGAGGCCCAAGAACGGAGCTCAGTTGACTCGTGCCTCAGTCCGCTTGCCTTCAAGTCCTCAAAGTTGACTCCTTGGCTGCGTGTGTCCCCCTTTTTCTGTTGCCTCAGAGAACCAGAACAACCTGATCAGCCGCCTGGCGACACGGCGGCAGCTGCGCGTAGGCGAGGATTGGTTACAGGACGTCCACTTTGGCGAGCGCGGCAGCCGTGTGCATTACGCGTACCGCGCCGTGTGCGACCAGCACTATCACGGCGACGCCTGCGCTGCCTTCTGCCGGCCCCGAAACGACACCTTCGGACACTACAGCTGCCGGCGCGACGGCCAGCGCCAGTGCCTGGACGGCTGGGCGGGCCAGTACTGCGCTCGGCGTGAGTCCGCCGCTCACTTTGACTTCTTTTCCCAGCTTTGGCCATTCTCTCCTTTGCTTCCCTCGCTTCCTTTTCTCCAACTTTTTTCCAATTGTATTTGTGTGTGTGTGTGTGTGTGTGTGTGTATGTATGTGTGTGAGAAGGCCGCCTGTTCTGAGCCCAACAATGCCGCCCCCCCCCCCCCCCCCCCCACATACACACTCACAATTGCCCCCCCCCGGTGCCGTGCTTAATGTGGCCATGAAAAGAGATGGCACGTGTCACTTTTGTTGCGTAGACCACCTGCATGCAAGTGCATGTCGTGTGTGTGTGCGTGGTTGTGTGGTTAGTGCCTGGTAATGTGTTTGTGTATATCTGTATGTACTTTGCACTTTGTACTGTGCGTATTCATGCAAAGGTGCTCTGCGGTGTTTGTGCGTACGTGTTAATATATATGAGTGTGCAAGTATATACAGTATTATACATGTTCATGTTTATGTAAGTGAAGTTGCGTGAGCACGCTTGTGTGTAAGTGTACTGGTGTGCGTTTGTGCATGTGAGGTCATGTGCTTGTGTGTGCGCACGTTCCAGCAACAGTTTGGACCTTGTTTTTTTTTTTTTCACACGCCCTGGCTGACTTGCTGGCATCTTTGCTCCCTCCCTCCCACCCCCCTCCCATCCATCCATCCATCCATCCATCCCTCCCTCCATCCATCCATCCATCCATCCATCCATCCATCCATCCATCCATCCATCCATCCATCCATCCATCCATCCATCCATCCATCCATCCATCCATCCATCCATCCTTCTTTCCTTGCTTCCTTCCTTCCTTCCTTCCTCGCCTCCAGCCATCTGCGCTTCCGGCTGCAGCGCCGAGCACGGCTTCTGCGAGGCCCCCGGCGAGTGCACGTGTCGTCAGGGCTGGCAGGGCGAGCGCTGCGAGCAGTGCGCGCGCCACCCCGGATGCCTGCACGGGACCTGCCGGCAGCCGTGGCAGTGCGACTGCAAAGAGGGCTGGGGCGGACTCTACTGCGACCAGGGTGAGTGCCGGTGCAAAGCCCCCGCTGGCCGGGCGGCCGGCCGGTCGGCGTCGGGCCCGCCTGAGCGACGGGCTTTTTTTGCCGCCCGCAGACCTCAACTACTGCACCAACCACAAGCCGTGCCGCAACGGCGCCTCGTGCACCAACACCGGGCAGGGCAGCTACACCTGCGCCTGCAGGCCAGGATTCAGCGGGAACAACTGCGAGATCAAGAACGACCTGTGCGAAAGCGCCCCCTGCAGGAACGGAGGCAGCTGCAAGGTGAGCTCAACCGGCCCGCGTCCGCCTCGCCCGCTCGCCAGTCCTTCCGTCCTAAATATCCTTCGGCCAGTCACAGAGCGTAGACCGTTGACCCTCATTATGTTGGTAATAATTGATCATTCAAAGGAGCGCACGAGAAAATATTGAATCCAATCCAATAACGTTTAACACTGTAAAAATGTAAGTTCCACTCTGACCAAAGAGTGCAAATGTATACATTCAAGTTTCCTCATCAAAACAAACATCCTACGATGGAAATACCCTCCCAGCCTCCTTCCTTCGCCATCTAGCACAGCAGTCACACTGAGAAAAAGGGTTTTTGCTGAATATTTTGATCAATGGATACTGTGACTTCAATCCCTCTTATTTCTCCATCATCGTCACATTTTCAACTGTAGTAAGTGGGTAGTCGACCGGCCACTACTGCATTTGGAAGAATAAGAATGAACAAAAATCCATCATTGAACATTTTGCAAAACACATCTTGCACCTGACCTCCACATGGTCTTCCCAAAATGTTGCCAAAATAAGCAATTTCCACTTGCCTTGCTTGTTTACAAGCGCTCCCCCATTTCTAGCTAGCTAGCAAGCTCCGTGGATGACCTCGTGTGCGCATTTGTCACAACAAGTCAGAATGAATATTACTCATCGTTTTTACGATGATGCTGCTTTGCCGCGCTTTGGCCAGTCTATGTCGGCTTACGTATGGACAAACGATAGAATGGTCGCCGCCCGATATCAGGCCACATGCAAACACCAGAGCAGGCAACCCACTCCAGGCTACTGGCAGCTGTTACGGGACGGGACGGGGCCAGCCCATTGTCCATCTGCGGATGGGACGGGGCCAGCCCATTGTCCATCTGCGCCGCCCCTTTGCCGAGTCGTCGCACTCCAAAGAATCATCAAGTATGATTGACTGCTGCGACATCTCCTTGAGGAAAGGCTCCCCCCAACGATGATTGATGAGGTCAGGAAACGCCAAGTCTCGGATGACGTTAGACGGCCGGCCGGCAGGCGGGCGGGCGGGCGGGCCAGCCGGCCTCGCGGCAATCCTTCACTGATGCCACCTTGACCACCATCAGCAACTGTCCACCGGCCCGCCTGCCCGAGCCGGCCAGCCGCCTATGCTGACTTTGTTCCCTTCTTGGACGTTGGCCACCGCGAACTCCCCTGCGTGGAGGTCTCCCGCCGCCGCCGCCGCCGCCGCCGCCGCCGCCTCTCCCCAAGGCAAGGCTCCACCCAGAATGAAGTGATTCCCACCACTTGAAACACCGCACGGAGGAAACTCAAAGTGTTCAAAAGGACCCACCTGGCTGCGTCCCGTCTGCAAGCCTCCGCCAGTGGTGCCGACTCGCGCCGCTTCTTCTGCTACTCTCTTTCATCGTTGCCGCCTGAGGACCGAGGCGCCCGAGCGGCCCACCGAGCGCTCATCTGCAGTGCCTGCCACAAAAGCAGACCTAAGGAAAGCGCAAGTCTTGAGGCACCCACGCTCAAGGATGACCTCGCTTGCAGGCGCAAATTTGCCAGGACACGCTGTTGAAGATGCCGACCCAAAACTGCACTGGCCGGATGGAGGCCCTTTCAACAACAGCAACTCCCTGTCAGGGCATGCGGAGATAAACCATGGACTGGTTGCCACAGTTGACGTCCCGGGACATGCGTCTACACAAACAATGGATCCGTCACCAGTCGATGCCAGACTACATTTAGTCCAGTGAATGGGGTGGGGGGGTGTCCGAAACTGAGTCCATCTTCATAAACACTGAACCAGTCACGTGTCAACTTGCTGGCACAGGGCTGTATCGTCCAAAGTCTGTTTGTTTGCATGTTTGGCGCACTTTAATGTTTGCCATCATCAAACATAGTTGTCGAAGAACACACAAGTAAAGACAAAATGCATTTTTCTAAAGGAATATTTTTATCATTTAGGAAGAAGCATATATATGTATATATATATATATATATATATATATATATATATATATAATGTGTGTGTGTGTATGTACGTCTATGTGTGTATGTGTGAGTGTGTGTGTGTGTGTGTATATATGTATACACATATATATATATATATATATATATATATATATATATATATATATATATATATATATATATATATAATGTGTGTGTGTGTATGTACGTCTATGTGTGTATATGTGAGTGTGTGTGTGTGTATATATGTATACACATATATACACATATATATATATATATATATATATATATATATATGTGTGTGTTCGGGCGTTTTGACAATGTTTTGAGTCCAGCGTGGCTTTCTACTGGCTATCTTTGGGGGAGAGCAAAGTCAGTGCCGCAACAATGACACGTTACAGGGTCGCCTTGCGTTAGAACGTGCCCACACTCCTGTCATCTTCAATCAATCAATCAATCAATCAATCAATCAATCAATTTTTGTTTTTATGGCCCTCTACGATAGCCAACTGGTGCTTTACAATAGGATAGGATGCCATTGCAACCCATTGATTCTGTAAAGGTAACATTTCACATAGCCCAGCCCGTGTCTCGTAGAATCACAAAGATCAAAACAAATCTATGTCCACCCAAAAAGCGCGGAAAAGGCGAGAGCGGGCCTTGTACAATTGAGCGGATGAAGAGCTGCAGATTGGTCGCCGGTCCCCAAAGTCTTTCGGCTGACTCAGCAGCGTTCCAACATGATGAGTCAAAAAAAAGCCAACCTCTTTCAACGTAGGAACATTTAAGCCCAAATAAATGGATTGAAAATTCCTCTCCATTTTTCTTTTCCTGAAATGCATTATTTGTGTTTTGCTCCATTTTTGACAGTCTAGATGTCTGTCCGGAAGCGCGTTAAAGCGCACAACATCCAACTTTAAAGAGCAAAATGAGAAGGTGTAGGCAGCTGAAGCCGGAGGGCAGCCGCCTTGGGTCGCCAGAGGGCAGCCATCTTGGGTTGCCGACCAGCGCTGTTATATTTGGGCTGTTCTCAGCGCGTGCTTTACGTTAGTTAGGTTGGCGGACGGATGGCGGCGGCATGGAGTCGTCAAGTGCGGCCCCTGATAGCGCCTTGCTCTCCGACACCCAAAGACATCATCAATACATCCGTTTTTCTGTCTGAAAGCAAAATGGCTGCCTCCTCTGGGCAAGAATTGAAATGTGCTTATCGGAGTCCATTTTCCTTTCAATTGCTTGTCTCCTTTTTGAAAGAGTGGCTCTTTTTAGCGCCCAGCACAGTGTTTGCTAAAAGTCTTTTTCTTGGTTTGCTTTCAGAATTTGTCGGACGGCTTCCTGTGCGTGTGTCCTCGGGGCTTCTCCGGCCCTGATTGCGGCACCGGCGGCGTCCTGACGTGCGCCGACGAGCCGTGCTTCAACCGCGGCGTGTGCGAGGCGGCCACGTCGGGAGGCGGCGGCGGCGGCGGCGGCGGCGGCAGCTACACCTGCCGCTGCCCGCCGGGGTACGCCGGCTCCAACTGCGAGATGAAGGCCAACCGCTGCAGCAGCAACCCCTGTGCTAACGGTAACTCAATTGCGCCACACCCCGCTAGGCCAACATTAGTCTCCAGCTTGTCGGATGGTGAACAAAAGACTCTTAAGCGGACAAAAGTAGACTCCGAATATTGACGCCGATGTATGACCATGTAACCATTCCGCTTTCGAATATCTTGAGTGTAGATTTGGATCCAGGATTCCCCCCACACACACACTGTGCAGGAAACAAGGATGTTGCTAACATTAGCGCCGCTCTTGTCATTTTTGGAAAAAATGTTGCCGGAGGGCTCGGCGGCACTGTGGCTAAAGCGCAGCCAAAACACAGCTGACTTGCAGCTAAAGCTAAAAAAAGGCCACGACTGCAGCGGTGGCCAATCAGGAAGTGACGGACGGCGCCAGCGCGGCCCAAACGAGAGCGTGAAATGGCCACATTAGTCGATGGTTATCTCCCCTCGGGCGCATTCATCTTATCCTCAATCTCCAAAACGTTCCCGCCTGACAAGCAGGAAACAAGAAAGGCCGCCGCTGCCGCCGCCGCCGCCGCCGCCGCCACACAAACGTGGACCCCGGCCAGTGGCGTGTTTCCGAGCACAAGCAGAGTAAACACGCTAACAGAGGCGTTGCATTGATTCCTGGACTTTTGTTCACTAATAAATGGATTCATATGTAGCGGACCTCCGCTATTGGCCAGCCTGGAACGCCTTGGAATCAAAGCGGCTCCATATGGGCCAGGACAAGTGAGCCAGCCATCCTCCTCTGGCAGTCTCTCAGATGGTCAATGGACAGCGTAGCTGACTTTAGCCTAGCTGCCATCACGGCGCCTCTGAGCCAGTGTTGAAAGGAAAGCGCTTGGTCCTTATTCACATTAGCGTCAGTTGGTGAAAGCAGCGGTTGAATCTCTTTCGACAAGAGCATGGGGTTGGCGCAATAATTGCTCTCAAGCAGCTCGTCCGGCCTTTTCCCGCCATGGACCAAAAGTGATTTGCATGGGGTCAGTGTCAAGTCCAAAAGGCCAAGCGGGTGGTGGAGTCAGCGTTTTGTTCCCTTTCACCGCGGAGGTCAGATCAAGAAGAAGCCCGCAGAGGCTTCATCAAAACAGGCGTGGCGACGGCGGCAGCGGCGGTGGCGGCCGCTTCCTGTTGCTGACATTCATTCATTCATTGCTTCATTAAAAGCCCTTGTTGAATGTCACCGCAGCGGCATGACGCTGCCGCCGCCGCCGCCGCCGCCAGGCTGCCTCCGTCCGTCATGCGGCCCAGCCACGCTGCAATGTTACTTGCGCGATCTTCGACTGTGGTTTACGCCTGCCTCACTTTTGCCAGAACCACCTTTGTAACTTGAACTGCAAGTTCAGTTCCTTCACTGCAAAATATGACGCCATGGTTTGATTTTTAAAAGCCTTTTCTTTCTCTTTTTTTTTCCCAAAGTAAGCTACTTGTCGAGCGTGAACTATACAATAGCAAAGTGATGGCATGCTAGTTGCGGGTGCACTTCCTTTTCAACCTGGCGTATTTGTACCCGTTTCAAATGACGGTGGTGGTGAAGCTATTCCAATGGGAATGTGGTTCATTCATTTGGTTTTGTAACTTTTGACACATTTAACAATCTCTCGCAAACAAAAGGGTCGTCTTTATGCATTCACACAGGAAGCTTTGATTTCAAGCGCGTCCAATTGCAATCCCAATTTCAGGGTGCGAGGGGGCTATTTTCCATCATCCTTTAGTCAAGTCGTAATTTGATATCCTTGGAAAACAAGGGAAATAACTCCATTTGGAACACACTGGTATTTCCTTCCTTTTGCTTACTTGTTCTGGTTCAAGTGCTTGTTAGTTGTTCCAATATCATGGGGTGTTGTCAACGGATTGGAGTGAATGGTCTTTGTTGCTTCGCTGGTCTCCAAAAAACACTCGGTGGAGAAGGAAGCACTCCAGTGGGTGGACGATGGCTGGCCCTCCAGTGACACACGGCTGATTGGGAAAAGATTGGATTCAACCGATGTCAGAGTGATGTCTCTCCAAAAGTTCGAGTGGCCCCAAAAGCAAAGATGTTTGCAGCTTTTTCCTTCTCCTCTCTCTCTCTCTTCCCTCTCTTTCTGTGGCCCCACATCTTTTGTACCTCGTAAGACAGCAGCTGCGGTTGGAGTCTCAGTCGATGCCCCTAAAAGGGCACGGACAAGGGTCTTCCTGGTCACGGACAAATGGCCCTTCCATATTCTAAGTACCGACACATTACTGAAACGAGAGCTTCTCTGTACCGCCAAAATAGCTTCTAGTAGTCTCACTGCTGCTCGCCTAAGGCAACATACAAAGACGCATAGAATCCAAATTTTACGACGGGATAACACGCTAAGCTAACGTGTTTTGAAGGCAGGCAGGCAGGCAGGCAGCCAGGCAGGCAGGCAGGCAGCCAGGCAGCCAGGCAGCCAGGCAGCCAGGCAGGCAGGCAGGCAGGCAGCCAGGCAGGCAGGCAGGCAGGCAGGCAGGCAGGCAGGCAGGCAGCCAGCCAGGCAGGCAGGCAGGCAGGCAGGCAGGCAGGCAGGCAGGCAGGCAGGCAGGCAGCCAGGCAGGCAGCCAGGCAGGCAGCCAGGCAGGCAGGCAGGCAGCCAGGCAGGCAGCCAGGCAGGCAGCCAGGCAGGCAGCCAGGCAGGCAGGCAGCCAGGCAGGCAGCCAGGCAGGCAGCCAGGCAGGCAGCCAGGCAGGCAGGCAGGCAGGCAGGCAGGCAGGCAGGCAGGCAGGCAGGCAGGCAGGCAGGCAGGCAGGCAGGCAGGCAGGCAGGCAGGCAGGCAGGCAGGCAGGCAGGCAGGCCAAGTGCTTTGGAAGCCATTGTGTCGATGGTAGGCTGCCACGCTAAGCCAAGGTGTTTTTCCTTTTGCCTCAAGGCGGCGAGTGCGTGGACTCGGGCTCCGACCAGGCGGACGCGGCGGCGTGCCGCTGCCGCCCAGGTTTCGCCGGCCCCCGCTGCCAGACCAACGTGGACGACTGCGCCAGCAACCCTTGCCGCAACGCCGGAACCTGCGCCGACGGCGTGGCCGACTTCACGTGCACGTGCGCGCTGGGCTTTGGCGGCAAGGACTGCTCCTTGCGCTCCAGCCCCTGCGACCGCTTTCCGTGCCTCAACGGCGGCCGCTGCTTTGCCCACTTCTCGGGGCCCGTGTGCCAGTGTCCGCCGGGATTCATGGGGGCGCGCTGCGAGGACGCGGTCTGGCCGGCCGGGCCGCCACAGCCGCCGCCTTCCGAGGACGCGTTCCCTGCCGCGCTGGCCGCCGCCTGCGCGCTGGCCGCCGTGATGCTGAGCCTCCTGGCGGCGGGCGCCGTCTTTGTCGCGCGCCAACTGCGGCGCGGCAGGGAGCTGGCGGCCGCCTCGGCGTCGGTCAAGAACAACCTGGAGGCCGTGAACAACCGATTGGTGGCCGAGGACAGGGGACACGTCAAAGTGTCCAATAAGGACGTGGCGCTGAGCGGGGACGGAGCCAGGCGCGGGACTGTCTTCAAAAACAAAATGGCCACTGACTACAAGCCGGCCCTGGAGCAAATCAGCAACAAGTTGGACAGGTAAGAAAGGGGCCAAAAGCAATTTTTTACTTTCAAATATGGAATCTTTTGTTTTGAACGCTAACTGTAGAAAGCCGTTTGGGCGTACTCCGAACGACAACATTTGAAGTGGAACAGTTCAAGCAAAGTTTGCCAACAGTGTTTGCTTGCTGCACTTTGGTAACCATCACGCTGCTCAAACATGAGGGCGACCCAGGTGTCAAATCCCCATCCGGCTGGGGCGGTTCCGCCGGACACGCAACGTCGCCGACGCTGCCTTGAAACGTCAACTTTGTGTTCGCAGCGCAGCGCAGCGCAGTGGCTGTTCTAAGACCTAACGGGTGGCCGGCCCACCCTCGGCAGCTTTATGTTTTCTTCCAAACTCTTTGTGTATTCCTTCCCTCCCTTTTGGCCCAATGTGCTCGGGTACCTTTTTCTCGTCACTCGGCATGAAATGTCAGGAAGGTGTCAGTGTTGTGCAATCTAACGCTTTGGCCGTCTGTCTGTCTGTCTGTCTGTCTGTCTGTCTGTCTGTCTGTCTGTCGCTCTGTTAGAGTGGAGCGCGAGGAGGCGGCGGCAACTTTGCTGGCAGAAGGGCGCTACCGGCCCGTCCTGGCCCTGCCCGAGCAGATGGAACACTGCGTCTTTGCCACCGAGGTACACACACAAAAGCTGGGCGTTTGGGAGGAGGAAGGAACGGAGGGCGCTGGCTCACAAGTCAGCACCCGTGTGCACTCAACAGGCTCCTCTCCAACTCAAACAGGAAACAACGTGGCGGTCCAGCAAGACGCAAACTCACCTCTGACTTTTGCACAATTTGGGGGCGGGGTGGGGGACAAAAAACAGATGACTTTGTTGCTTTTCAAGGATGGACGTATGTGTACGAATGTGTGTGTGGTTGTGTGTACATCCATCCATCCATCCATCATCCATCCAATCATCCAATCATTCATCCACCATCCATCCATCCATCCATCCACCGATAGGTCATATCAATGACACACCTCTGAGTTAAAGAAACAAAATCACTACAACTAAGAATGAAAAAAAAAGCCTTTTGTTCATGCAATACAATGCAACTGCAAAAAACACCAGACAACAAACTGAAAGTAGATTTTCAAAAGTAGCGACAGCGTTTAAGGTTTACACCTCGCGCGTTGCATCTAAAGATGGCTAAAGATAACTAAAGATGGCGGATTCCGCTCCAGGTAAGACAAACTTGACCAAAGAGTTTTTTTGGCCAATGTTTCCTGGTGTTCGTACACAACGGGTGACTGAGGGCCTCCAACTGTGTGCTTGAAAAGAAATTCAACGCAACTCACGACTCACAGCGAAGATGATGGGCAGGCCTTCCGCATCACGTCAGTCACTGGCATCTTTGTCTTCTTTGTCCTCCTCCGCAGGTTTGACCTCCAGCGCGGCAAAGGATTTTTCTTTGGAAGAAGCCGACGCAATGAAAGAAAGCTTTTCCTCCTTTCTTTGCTTTTGCCAAGAGAGAAAAAACTAGAGGAAACCAAAGACTGAATGTTGCGCACCCTTTGCACTTTTCCAATCCGGGCCTCCGTTTTGCCAAGCGTGTCGTTAACCTGCGCCCGCCGACGACCGAGCGTCGCCCATCGGCAAAAGGTGCGCGCGACATGCCACTTTGCCTTCGTGGTTTTATACCGAAATTGTGTCTGTGGTGCCAGTGGGCGGGTCTTCAATTCAGACCATGCAATGTGTGTACAGTTTTATTTAATTTCGACGTCAACGTGTACATAGTTCCTATTTAACAAATGCAATCCTCATCTATTTTCCTAAATAAATGACAAAAGCAAACTCTCTGGACGCGTGTCGGTGTGTGTGTGCGTGCGTGCGGGCGCGTGAACGTGTTTGACTTCCTGTTTAAAAGTTTGCAAACATTTAAAAAGTCAACTTGTTGCTTCCCCCAGAGCCCTTTTTGGTCAACAGCTGCCCCATAAAACTCCACTAACTGTGTGTGTGTGCGTGTGCGTGCGTGCGTGCGTGCGTGCGTGTGCGTATGCGTGCGCTCGTGCCCGTCTGTCATTTGACTTCCTGTTTAAAAGTTTGCAAACATGTAAGAGGTCAACTTTGGAATTTGTGTGTGGCCACTATCTGTTGGCCGTCAAACTGCAACTTCTTGAAAATACTTAGCGTGATGTTATTCCTGCAGCTTACAGGTCATATGACCATTTTTGAGCATAGTGAAAAAGTGTGGGTGGTTTTGGAGGACAAATTGATTCCATTTCAATACCAATTTGTGTATTGTTGCCTCAGCCTGGTACTGTACACGTACACTTGTGTTTGTACCTTAATGTACGTGTGTGTGTGTGTGTGTGTGTAGGCCCCAGCTTTCCCGCCGTGACTCTTGCTGTGGCTTGAACTTTCTTTTCTTCTTGTGTGTGAGCGTGGGAATGTTGTGCTTGAGAACAAAGTGGTGATGGATATGTCACACCTGAGAAGGAGGAAGTGCACATGAAAGCAGAACACACACACACGCACACACACACGCACACACGCTCATAAAATACCCAGTCAAGCACCTGTCATCACTTGGTCACCCTCTGCAACCTTTAACCCACACCCAAACCTTTTCCCAGCTTGTCAACCGCGTGCGTATGTGTGTGTGCGTGCGCGTGCTTACGTTGTGGGTTTTTTCGGCAAACCTTTTTGTGGCTCGTGTGCGTGACAGTTCCATTCGTGTGCTTATTTTTGAGAGCGAACGTGCATGCATAACAGAGTTTGCGGCCTGGCCTGAAAATGTCTGTCGCCTCCGAAAGCTTCCTACGTGTGCGTCTTTGCGAGGCTTTCTCGCTTGCGTCACGTTAGCGTGCCGACCGTTGGCATTTGGCAAGCCCTGCGCTGACCGTTAGCACAGCTGGCTAGCTACTCTTGGCACCTCTTTAGCATTTCAAGCCAGTCGCTATGGTTGCTACCGCTTTGCGTTGGGCCGCTCGCAACCAAGCTCGCGCACGTTCTTTCTATTTTCAGATGAGAGAAACGGGCCTGCGAATTTGGAGGTCGTCGGCAATCACAAAGCAAGCGTGAGGCTTGGAGCCCAGCAGCGGTCTTGACTTTGCTTGGGCTCATCTTCACCTCCTCCTCATTGTGTTTTTTTCTTTCTTGCCTTTCCTCCTGCCGGCTTCCTCTTTGCATCCGCCTTCTGCTGACCTTTGACCTCAGGCTCGGTGGGAACGCTGCGCAATCCGAGAGTTGGCGTGACGGTCACGAGGGCAAAGCGCTGTTGCAGACGCCGGGATGACAATAACAGAACACACCTGTCCACGCATGCGCGCACACACACACGCATGCACGCACGCACGCACGCACGCACAAACACACAACCGCACACACAATCACAGCGTGTGCATGTTTGCATGTGTTTGAATTCAGCCGTCCAAAGTGAGCTAACAGCAATGTTGGCCTGGTTGAGCGACTCCCTGATAACCTTTGACCTGCCCTGCGAACGTGTGTCTTAGTCTCGTGCAGTGTTTCCCAACCACTTCCTTTGTGACCTTTGACCTGATTCCTCCCATTTTGTGGGCACGTGCAATGCACAACATGGACGCAAAAATGAGAAATGATTTTTTCCAAATTGGATATGTTATTGCAAGAAGGTTGTGAGGTTTTTTTTTTTTTTTTTTCAACCATAGAAATGATGATCTTTTGTGTTCTGAAAGTGTTTTGCCTTCTCATCATGGACGTTTGAGTGCAAGTGTGGTTTGGTGACGGGCGGGCGGGCGGGCGACCCATCCGCCAACGTTCGCAACGCTTTGGTGTTACTTCTTCTTTTTCTCCAAACTCACGACGAGTGGCAGGTGGCAGGGGCAGGCTTTTCACATGCAAGTTTAGAACAAGGAACAAGCCGTCAAAGGTTTGCTTTTCATTCACTTCTCTTTTTTGGGCGCCAACGTGAGTGAGCATTCGCAGCTTTCTGGTAAGTACAACAGCAAAATGACTTGTGTCCATCTGTCCGTCCGGCCGGCCGGCTTTTGCAGGCAAGGGCGGGCAACTCGGGTCCCATCTTTTGCAGGAAGCGTGCCATCGGCCAATGTGCTCTTTCATCTGTTTGCTTTTTTCCTCTGGCGGTGGGTGAAATTGGTCTGAGGGAGCTGGGTGCCCCGGACTCTGCCCCCTCGTCCCCCACATTCGAGTGAGCCACGCACGCTAAGGAGGTTGAAGATGTTGCGCTGGCTGCTGCCCCTGCTGGCCTGTGTGAGGATAGCAACGCTGCCGCAAGATGAGGGGACCGCCTACGATGGCCACCCATACCATGGAGCGGCTTGCGCGTGGACGTGCGCGGTCTTCACGATGCAGTGGCCGGCGGCCTTCTGCCAGGTGACCTTCGGCGCGGCCATCATCGAGACACGTACCGCGTCGTTTGAGCTTCTTTCTCGTGAGATGGCATGAAAGGAGAGCAAGGGGGAAGGACGCAAGGAAAACAATGCCTTTAGTGTCATTGTACAAATGAAACTACGAGGGGTGAGGATGGAAGCCGCAAAGAAAAAAAAGAAAGAAAAGAAAAAAAAGAAAAAAAAGAAAAGAAAGAAAAGAAAAGAAAAGAAAAGAAAAGAAAAGAAAAGAAAAGAAAAGAAAGAAAGAAAGAAAGAAAGAAAGAAAGAAAGAAAGAAAGAAAGAAAGAAAGAAAGAAAGAAAGAAAGAAAGAAAGAAAGAAAGAAAGAAAGAAAGAAAGAAAGGAAAGAAAGAAAGAAAGAGAAAAAAAAGAAAAAAAAAAAAAAAGGAAACAACAGTCGTAACATGAACCAATGACAGAGAAGCAATGTGTAAAGACTTGCTTGGCTCGTGACCTTGCGTGTTTGTTTCTGCCTTGCGGTGTGGGCTCAGTCGTTGGACAACGCTTCTCTCTGCACCATTCCTGAGCACGTCGACACCTGGACCATCCACGGCCTGTGGTAGGTCAAGCGCTAAACTCTCACAGGATCCCATTGGGCAGTGCTTCTCAAATAGTGGGGCGCGCCCCCCTTGGGGGGCGCGGTGCTATTCCTGGGGGGGCGCGTGTGACCCTGGGGAACAGGCTTTTTTTTTGGCAGTACTAGAATAAAGTGTAATTGCGCGTTTACTACAGCAGGGGGCAGTGGCGCTCTCATTGTTACTTCTGTCACGTTTGCGACAGTGCAACATTTTACAACTTACAAGACAAGTTAGGATAGTCACGGTGGGGAGGGGGGGCGCGAATAGTTTTCTTCTTGCTAGGGGGGGGGCGTAACAGAAAATAATTGAGAAGCACTGGGTTAAATAAAGGTTAACGTAAAAAAAAAAAAAAAAAAAAAAAAAGTGAACCCTGAACTTTGAACCCGCGGTGACCCCGCGGTGACCCCGTGGTGACCCCGTGGTGACCCCTGGGTGACCTTTGAACCCTGAACTTTCAACTCTAGTTAGAAATCGAAAATGTGCACATGACCCCGTGAACTTTGAACCGACCTTTGACCCCTGGGTGAACTTTGAACCGTAAACTTTGACCTTTGACCCCTAGTTAATTACGGTTTTTTTTTTTTTTTAAACCGGCATAGCAGAACGATCCATGGTCTTCAGATGCCGCGCTGTCGCCATCTCCTGGTCAGTTAGTGAAATGCTTTTGCTGATGTTTTTTTTTCTCTCAATTAAAACAAATCAATTAGCCAGTTGGTTTTCTTTATTTAATATCTATTATCAGACAAAACCAAATTGTGAATCAGTCACCTAGGCTATAGCAGAACAAACAATCCATGGTCTTCAGATGCCACGCTGTCGCCATCTCCTGGTCAGCTAGTGAAATGCTTTTGCTGTTTTTTTTTCCTCTCAATTAAAACAAATCAATCAGCCAGTTGGTTTTCTTTATTTAATCTCTGATATCAGACAAAACCAAATTGTGAATCAGTCACCTAGGCCAGTGCTTCTCAAATAGTGGGGCGCGCCCCCCTTGGGGGGCGCGGTGCTATTCCTGGGGGGGCGCGTGTGACCCTGGGGAACAGGCTTTTTTTTTGGCAGTACTAGAATAAAGTGTAATTGCGCGTTTACTACAGCAGGGGGCAGTGGCGCTCTCATTGTTACTTCTGTCACGTTTGCGACAGTGCAACATTTTACGACTTACAAGACAAGTTAGGATAGTCACGGTGGGGAGGGGGGGCGCGAATAGTTTTCTTCTTGCTAGGGGGGGGCGTAACAGAAAATAATTGAGAAGCACTGCCATTGGGTGACTCCAACTCAAATGAACGATCGCATGTCGATCACGGCGAGAGCGCTGGCCGGCCTTCCAAAGGCAATCAACGGGGCAAAGCCACCGACCGCAGCCGGGCGCTCAACTTGCATTGTGCCTTCTCTTCTCAGGCCCATGAAGGTGACACAATGCTGCAGGTGTTGGCCCATGTTCTTCTCCGACGTGCAGGTAAGGCCATTGGCGGGCGGGCTGGCTCGATGTTTGAGTGCAAGCTTGGCCATGACTGGCGTTTCCCTCAGGAGCTGCAGGACGCGCTGGAAGAGTGCTGGCCGTCCTTGTTGAAAAGTCAACCCAGCTTCCATTTCTGGTGAGAGAACGTGCGGCGTTTCGGTCGGCGGCGGCGGCGCCGAACAGATTGGGCCGCGAAGCGAGCGAGCGCAAAGTCGCACGCAAACTCGCTCGCCTGTCCTGGCTCACACGCGGCAGGAACGGCAAACGCCGGCAATCATTCAAATTGGAAAAAAAGAAATTGAAAACCGCGGTGAGATGAAGCTTGAGCGTTCTTGATCCAATCAGAGTGGATGAAAAGCAGCCACTGGAGCGAGGGGGGGAGGGAGGGGGGCAGGAAGGAAGGAAGGAAGGAAGGAAGGAAGGAAGGAAGGAAGGAAGGAAGGAAGGAAGGAAGGAAGGAAGGAAGGAAGGAAGGAAGGAAGGAAGGAAGGAAGGAAGGAAGGAAGGAAGGAAGGAAGGAAGGAAGGAAGGAAGGAAGGAAGGATGATGTGGCTGGGCAAAATTGGCTTTCAGGAGGGACGAGTGGGAGAAACACGGCACGTGCGCAGCGTGCGTGGAAGGCCTCAACTCTCCGCTCAGATACTTCCAGACGTGTCTCAAGCTCCGAGGCCGCTTCGACCTCCACAAGTGAGCACACGCGTAAGGCGGACATAGCCTGCGTTACCACGACAACAGCTTTGAGCAAACGTGAGTGTGTGCGTGTGTCACAGAGCCCTGGGGGACGCCGGGATCAAGCCATCCTGCGATCGACCTTACAAGGTAACGACCGACTCGACACGATACGTCAACACGTGAAGTGCAGAAGCATGTCCCGGTCGGTCGGTCCCGGCCGGCCGGCAAAAGAGCAGCTCAATCCACAAATGCAATCAATGCTGCCTTTGTTGACTTGCGTGCAGCTGTCTGAGGTGCAGGACGTGCTGGCTCCTCTGCTCGGTCGCACGTATGAGATTCAGTGCATCAAAGACGACAAGGTGGCTGGCTGGCTGGCTGGCTCTTTCTTCTCTCGTCAGACATTTGGTTGGTTTGTTTGCCATCTCCTCTCACCACTTCCATCTTATCTTTCAGGAGCGCGAGCTTTGGTTCCAGGTTAAGATCCGCCTGTCTCGCAACCTGACCGTCGGCTGCGAGCACGCCGCGGACGTGACGCCCATCTCTCAAGGTCACCCCTGCCCGGCCCAGGGGACCTTCTACTTGCTGCCCATCGACTGGCGGCGCCCGTCGCGGCCCTGCGACTGACGTCTCTGCCGCTAAAAGGCGGACGGACGGACGGGCACGACCCGCTGAGCAAACATTCCTTCAAATTGTCCACGCATCAGAAAATGTGACCCCAGCCCAGTCTGGAGCTGAGCGCTTCCAACTTTGCTTTTTTTCTTTCTGGCCTTTTTTCCCCCCGACCAGCCAGCCAGCCAGCCAGCCAGCTCGCTCGCTCGCTCTTCTGTTTGGTTGCTCTTTCCTTTTGCTTGCCTAAATGAAGCCATGTGGACACAATCCCATGTGGCCTGTTTCATACTTTATTGACATGCGCGCGTGACTCAAATCTGACGGCGCTGGTAATAATTGTGCTGATGAACTAAGAAAAAATGAAAAACGAGGAAGAACAAAAAGCAGCATTTGGAGGAAAAGCGTCACGTGACAGCTCAACACAAATGGGTGTTTCTCTTACGGCCTCAGTGGCCCAGACATCCCAGGAACCGCAAGTTGAGGATCATGAGTTGGTTGTCCAGAACTTTGCGCACGATGCCGTCGTCTCCGTCGATGCTCAGCAGGGTGCCCGTGGCCTCCCGGTGCTCTCCCAGTATCACCTTCACCTGCGGGCAGACACAGCGCTCAAGTACGAGCGGCCGGCCGAGCCGAGCCGGGCCGGGCCGGGCCGGGCCGGGCCGGCTTACCTTGTCGTTCTTGGTCGGCGTGACGGGCTCCAGGTGCTCGCCGCTGACGCTCACCACCTTCTCCGACTCCTGCATGAAGACGGAGCACATGCCGCCCTGCAAAAGACGCCCGGGCTCGGTCACAAGTCTTTCCTCCGAATGAAACGCTTGCTACGGTGAACTCTCACCGTGACGCTGCGGATGACTCCCGTCTGTCCCATCAGGTCCATGAAGGAGTCCTTGACCCGCACGAGAATGTCGGTGGTCACCCAGTCGCTGCCGCCCTGCTCGATGTTGGAGCCCGGCGTGTGGGGGTTGTAGCCGCCGGGAGATGGCGCTCCGGGCGTCATGGGGCTGTAGCCCACCGGACTCGGACTGGGGCTGGCCTGTGGGACGATGCGTGATCAAAGACGGTCAGACAATGATCAGAGAGCTCAACTCGTAAGCCGACGTCTCGCGTTTGCCGTCGCCATCTGACAGCCGCCCGTCGAGTCGGTCGGGTCAAGCCACGGAGAGAGAGACGTTACCTGGTAGGCCATGGGGGACGGCGTAGGGTGGTAGCTGGCCGGAGAGTGGGTGTTCTGGTAGCCTACCGGCGAGGGCGCCACCTGGTGGTAGCTCTGAGGACTAGGACTGGGCTGGTAGGAGCCTTGGGGGGAGGGCGCGGTGTAAGGAGAATATTGCTCCGTGTTGTACCTGCACGGGCACACAAGGTGGAACACAAGGTGAGGGGAAAAATGGAAGCGTGACAATGTGAAAAAGGGGAACAAAACAAAGACCCACTGGGGCCGCCGCCGCCTTGGCGAGATTCCACTTACATGGCAGGCGTGCCCGGCGTCTGAGGGTTGTATTGATTGTTGACCTGCGGAGATGGTACTTCCGGGTAACCTGGCGTCTGGGGGTTGGGGGTCCCCCCGTAGCCCTGAGGCGAGGGCGATGGCTCGTCGTCAAAGCCAAAGTCGTACTCCTCGTCGTTCCTGCAATGTGAACATTTTGCGCATCGGCACAAGGCGAGCGATTGCCCCTGGCCCGGCCTGGCCTGGCCAGCAAAATCTCAATTGCAGCTATTTTTGGCCCAAACTTGTGTGTGGGCTTCACCTGGACGGCGTGTTGGGGTTATTGGGGTCCCAGGCCCCGCTCTGGCCAGGCGTCCTGCTGCCATCGTGCAGCGGCGTCTGCGAGCCGCTGTGAGGCGTACGGCTCCCTGTTTGGCAGAAAGCGGGACGAGGTCGCGGTACGAGGTCGGTTTACTGTATTGCTCATGTCGCCTTCTTGGCTTTCTGATGACTCCAAATCATGAAGCGCCATCGCTCACCGTCATGCAGCGGCGTCTGAGAGCCGCACATGGGCGTCCGGGAGCCCGAGCCGTACATGGGCGTGCGCCCGTGGGTGGAGGTCATGCCGCTGTGTTTCTGCGCACCCCTGCAAAGCAGAGAGTGGCCAAGCCAAGCCAAGTGTCAGCGAGGCTGACGCACGGTTCAAAAGTAAAAATGACGGCTGGCTTGCATGGTGGTCAAGCGCTGTCTGTCCACGGAGATGGTCTGACAGGTGGAGTGGAGCTCCACTCTGGCCGTGGACTCTGTGGCGTCCTTCACCACACCGATGTAGCCTGGCCAAAGAGCGGACGGACATTAGGGCGTAGGAAAACGCAAAACCACATGAAAGGGAAAAATGAAAAACGTATTTTCTTTTTTTGCTTTGCAACGGATTGGGCGTGACCAACTGAAGCTGATGGGGTGGGCGCTTACCTTTGTATGGACCCTGCGAGATGCGAACGGTCTGACCAATCAGCTCGTTGTCCCGTCGTCCTCGGCCCCGCCCCATGCCGCCTCCTCCTCCTCCTCCTCCTCCTCGCTGTTGAGCACCTGCGGGGCGAGCGGCGGCATCAGACGCGAGGCCTCGGCTCGGCTCAGCAGCGGGCGCCGCTTACCACCGCCGCCGCCGCCGTGATGCACGGGGCTGCTGATGCGAGGGCTCATGGGAGCAAAGCCGCCCACCGTGAAGTTGGTCACGTCTCTGGGCTGAAACACGGCGCCGTTGTTACTATGGAAGGAGCCTCCTTCCGCCTCGGATCGCCGACGACCGCTTTTTCCCAGATCCAGAAGGACTTACCTTGGAGCCGCCGGCCAACACCAGGTGGCGTGTCTTGCAGACAAACATCCCTCCGTTCTCCACCAGCTTCTTGCAGTGCAGGAAGGCGAATCCTCGGAAAAGGTGGCGGATCTCGCCTTCGCGGCCCTGCGGGTGGGCGAGCGCACACGCGTCTCAACCGGAGGGAGCGCCACCAGACTCGCCGGGCAAAGCCAGCCAGTCCCGAGCGCTCTTACCGAGTGCGGCCCGTCGATGACCTTCACGATGTCTTTGACGTGGATGTTGTTCTCCTCCGAGTCCAAGGCCACGGCAAAGCGGTTGTCCTTCTTCCGGTTGACCGCCTGGTGGCGCACCGTCAGCACTTTGCCGTGCATGTTGAGGACCTGCCGGAGGACGAGCGGCGTGGTGCGGGGCTCAAGCGTGGACCGAGCGTGCGAGCGTCGCTCGCGGTGGTGCTTTACGCCTGGCGCCTCACCTGGAAGGTTTCTCTCTCCAGCCGCACGATAACGCCCACCGTCTGCGGGTCCAGCTGGACCAACTCCCCCCACTCGTGCTGCCCCCCCGCGTCTACGCCAGACGCCGTTTCTGAGCAGAGCTGCAGATCTCTGGGCAACACCTTCAGCTGCAGGCAGGCAGGCAGGCAGGCAGGCAGGCAGGCAGGCAGGCAGGCAAAAAAAAAAAAACACAAAACACACAGACAATGAAATCGGAAATCCAGACGGCCGACACGACGGACCGAGGAGCTACCTCGTGCATGGTGAGATCGGAGAAGAGGATGACAAAGTTCTCCTCTACGCGTACGATGAGGCCCGTGTCGCCTTCGTATCGGCCGGCGATCACTTTCACGTGGTCGCCCATTCGGAAATATTTCTTTAACTCTTGAGCTGGAAACTCCAGGGGGTCCTAAAGTGAAGACAATAAAGGTCTACTTCTTCCAAGTGGACATGTTGAGAGCCAACATGAGCAGTGGGGTCAGGAAGAGCACAGCACGCAGGCTGCAAATCAGGAATGAAGCTTTCTCAAAAGAAAGGCGCACCTTGAGGTCTTCGTGTTTGGGCATGATGGTGATCTTGTTGCCGTCCACGCTGAGGATCTTCCCCTGCAGGTTGATCAGCTCCCCCTCGCACACCTCCACGTTGTCGCCCGCCTGCAGGTTGTGCTCACGCTCCTTGCCTGCAGAGACACAAACTGCTTGCGGCAAAGCCAACGCACACACATCTTCGAGCAAACGAAACGCACGCCAACCTGATTCGCTGACCACCTCCAAGTCGATTCCTTCCGGCTGGTCTTCAAACTTCTCCAACTCGGACAGTGTGGGCTTCACGCCATCTGTGATCTGTCAGAGGAGACATGCACACGCGCGCACGCACGCACATTTTTCATTTCCATATGAAAGCAGAGTGATTGGTCCAGAGGCAGGAAATTTGCGGATTACACAAAACAGCTCGTAGCAAGCCTTAACCTCCATCTTCTCCAGTTAGGCCTTGCAATCAATGAGGCAATTATCAACACAATAGTTACTCTTAGTTGGGTTAAAAATGAAGAAAAAAATGGAGCAACCGATTACGATTGGAGTCACGCGGAGCGCGCGCGCGCTCGCTCGCTCGCTGCTCACCACTGCCGACATGGCGAAGCTCTTGAACAGGAATCCTTTGCGGCTGTAACGGTTGCCTTCGAAGATCATGAAGTCGCCGTCGTGACTGACCTCCCCGCCGAGCGACCTGTCAATCAAACACGCAGGTGTCACTACGACATACACGGACGGCAGGTGGGCAGGCGGGCGGCAGACTTGGTGCGGACCGGATTTTTTCTGCATCAAAGAGCCTCTGAGCGGGCCTCTTGAACTTCTTCCTCTTGGCATACCAGTCTTTCTGCAGACACGCAAGGAATCGGACAAAGCACTAATGCGCGTGCACGTGCCAGCCACCTACCAAGCTCATCTTGGCTTTGATGCGGTCCAGTTCGATGCGAGGGATCATTTTGAGGGAGATGGTGTTCTGGCTGGGCTCAACGTAGTCCACCTGGAGGGAGAGCAAAGCACACAGATACACCCACCGTCTTATCAGTCACAGGCCTCAACTTGCACAAACAATGTGGTGCGCGACGCGTTACCTGCGCGATGTCTTCTTTGTACAGGCCTCGTTTGAGCCTGACCCAGGATTTGGGCTTCAGGTTGGTGACCTCTTTGACCACCTTGAGGACATCCGTCATCTCCTTGATGGGAACCATCTGCTGCTTCCACAAGCCCATGCGAAGGTTCCCGATGCCCTCGATGGCAGCTTTCACGTGCGTCTGCTTGTAGGACTCCACGTAGATGTAACCTTTCACGTGGTCCGGGGCCACCACCGACTTGATCTGGAGCGGCTGCGAAGGCCGAGCGAGGGCGGGTCAGCGGCTTCCCACTCGTGCCCGGCGTTCCGACGAGCTTCTTACCGTGTCCGTGAACTGATAGGCGATGAACTTCCTCATCAGTGCGATGGCGGTCGCCCTCTCCTCTCCAATCTGTGAAGACGGGAGGGAGCCCATGAGCAAGTGTGTGCGTGTGTGTGTGTGTGTGCGTGTACGTGCGTGCGTGCGTGCGTGCGTGCACACGCGCGTAGGAATCGCACCTTGCACTTGACAGTCCACAGATTAGGATCCCTGATGTTGACAAATGCAGCGGAGCAGTTAGAACACGAGGCGATTGCGTGAGCTGGGCGCCGCCGCAGTTTGCGAAAGCGGTGTTTACATACTTGACACCCGGAAGAAGCTGCTGCTGGGTGATGTCGTCAGAGAGCTCCTCCGACCCTCCCGAGTAGCTGCACGCCACAGAGGAGGATGGCATTTGGAAGATTGATGGTTTGCACATTTACCGAAGCCAATAGCTGCAACGGCTTTTGAAGGCCCTTCAGCTGAAGACAAGAAACTAAATGGGGACGAATATGGGCTCGCCGCAACTTAAGGTTTCTTTCCGCTCATTTCTGACGAAAAGCCTGATTTGGGATTGCAGCGTTTTCACCCGACAAGTATTTCAGAGGCCACTTTGTGGGCAAAGCCGCCGCTCCTCCAACATGAACAAAGAGAGCTCGGCGGTGAACTCTCCTAATCCTCATTTGGTCAGAGGAATCCAGAAATACTCACTGCTCCACTCCGGAGGACTTGGCGTACTTCCTCATGTAGTATTCGCCCAGCTCCTCCTCTCGAGAGTCCCTGCGCACGCCAAACAGGCAAATCTGTTCGCAGCCGTTCATCACCTAGTGGCAACGCCGCAGCCCAATGGCAAAAACGGCCTCGCTCTCACCTCCAGAGGTTCTGGAGCCTCCTGGAACCCGAGTGGTCGTCATCCAGGACCACGTGGTCGATGTTGGACACTGAAAGCAGGCGCTTGGCGTCACCCCCGACGACGTCAACAAGTGTGGCGCACGCCAACACGGCCACTTACCTTCAGCCTCCTCTGTGCGAGAGGAGGAGAAAATAGAATGTCACTAAAGTAGAATGAGGAGATTGGAGGCAGGTTGGGTCACACAAAGCATGATGGCAGAAGAACAGCGCAGACATTGATGGCCACAGACCGGGAGCAGACTTAGCAGCAGTTGAGCCGCTACTAAAGAGAATTCGCACCTTTCTCCAGGATGTCCTCCGCTCCTTCCCCCCATTGGTCTTCTTCATCCTCATCCTCGTCGTCCACATCTGAGAGGAGAAACAAGAGTTGAGGTCTTGTGGGAGGAGAAAGCTTGATAAAAAAAGAATCATAACATTCAATCGAGATTTTGTACCGGCTTCGTCCAGGATGAAGCCTCTGTGACGTGGCTTCTTCCGAGGACGGTCGTCGTCGTCCTCTTCCTCCTCTTCATCATACTCATCATCCAGGTCCTCACCTTCCTCCTCAGCCACCTTGTCGCTCCCCACGGGGCTGGCCGGCTCCTCCTGAATGCCAACGTGAATGAATTTCGTATGACCTGCTTGACACGCTATCTACGAACGAGGGCTGGAAGAGTTTAAAAAAATAAAAAATCTAACTGCAATGCTTGTATGCTCACTATTGCATTGAGATTTCAGATTTTCAAAAGCCTCTTCCCATGTGTTTTGGAACAAACAAAAAACTAATATCATCCGTATTCTAATGAACCACATCAGGTCGTAACCCTGCAAAACAATGTTTGCTAATGGTACCTGCAATTTAATTCACATACATTGTATCAGAAATACATTTATTTAAAAAATCAATGTGGCACTGACAATTGTGGAAAAACATGGTTTGTTGACAAACATTGCCGTAGTAATAATACAACGTGGGTTCCCAAACATGAAGAGCAGAGCGTGACGACAATCATAGTTATCGTTTCGACCATAGTTGTGCAGGGGGAATCAAGGCAAAAGAGGCACGCGCACGCACACGCACGCACACAATCTTAAAGAAGGAAAGTCCGGCGCCTTGGTTGATGTGTCAATGGATGGCATTAGCATTAGCACGAGCCTACCTCATTCTCCACCTCTTCGGCTTCCCCGTCGCTGCTGCGCTCGCTTTGGTTGTCGGAGAAGTCGCTGTCGTCGCTGTCAGACATGTTTTAGGGCGCCGCGTGACTGCAGGAGCGCAAATGAAGACAAACATCAAGACAACCTCGAAGACAAACATCAAGGCAACCTCGAAGACAAACATCAAGGCAACCTCGCTCTGCTGCCCGCTGCTGTGCTAAAGCTAAGCTAACATCCACAGGCCTAGCCGCGCATAGCCAAGCGATGTTGACTTTGGCGCCAGCGGGACATTTCTAAACGACGACCCGCTCTCGGGCTTCACAAGTTGTGCGTACCGTCTTCAGCTGATCGCTTGGGGCTGAGACAGAACAAGCCCAAATGAAAATGATCGCCTTGTTTCGCGGTCGTCGTTCGCAGCCGCTGGAATCAATCGCGAAAATTCGGGGGATCTGGCCAATCTCGCGAGGGTTCGGGCGGCTGCAAAGGAGCAAAGAAAGACGTCTCACTTGGAACTTGTGATGGAGGCAACTCGATGTTGACTGGATGGCTCCAGCAGATACCAGACACGATGGAGCCATCTGATATGAACCCGAGGGGATGGTGGGCTTGCAAAAACAACAACAACAACGGCAAATGACACCTATCGAGGTTTTCTTTTTTCAATGGGTGTCTACTACGATTATTATTTTTGGGTGTCTATGATACGCGCTTTTTTGGGTGCCGCAGTAAACGAAGGAGTAAGCGGTCTTTCTCCTCAGGGGATCTTTGTTTGAATGTGACGTCATACGTCGAGGTCCCAGGTCGCGTCTCGTGACGTGAGCGCAGCATAAAGTCTGTCTCGAGCGGCTTGTTTGTTTTCGTGGCTTATTGTGGGCATTTCTCTCTCTCGCTCTCTCTCTCTCCGTCGCTCGAAAGATGAACAGCGTGGGCGAGGCTTGCACGGAGCTCAAGCGGGAGTACGATCAATGTTTCAACCGATGGTTCGCCGACAAGTTCCTGAAGGGAGAGCGAGGCGCCGAGCCGTGTGCGGACAGCTTCCGGCTGTACCAGCGCTGCGTGCAGAAGGCCATCAAAGACAAGGACATCCCCGTGGACGGCCTGGACTTCATGGGTCCAAACAAGGACAAGCCCGATGGCTGAAAAAGAGACGAGCCCCCCTCCCAATAACAACACTGCGGCTTCCTATCGGCGGTCGGACCTGATCAGATGGCGGCGGCGGCGGCGGCGGCACACTTGCTCTTGTTTTTCTGTCCTCACAACGACGCCGCTGGCGACAGACAGAAAAGTCACAGTTCGGGACTAGACGAACATTGTGGGATGGACCTTGGGTTTTATGCCGAATGCTCGCCAAATGGCAAAATCTCTTCAAAGTGTTGCATTTTGGGGGGGGGGGGGGGGGGGGGAGCAAGCTATTTATGAAATAAAGGGAACGCTATTTGAACAAGCTATTTTCCGTGACATGTCATTTCACAATATATCGATTTACCTACTTGTCGGTTGAAAGGTAATCATTGAAATTTTCACATGATATACTCCAGGGTACTGACTTGCGCATACCCCGCCGAACGAACTGGCTGAGAAAGAATGGTAGTTAAAAAGAGATGCCAGCAGACGACGAAGAAAAAGAACAATATATTAGTTGATAGAGATACTGCTGATGAAATAGATGCGTTCCGAATAATATCGTCGTGGGACATGAGGAGTTGCTAAACCAAAGAGACGCACGCCAGCCAGTCAGTCCATTTGCTGTCCGAAAGAATTCCCTTGGGAGATTTGCAGTGCCATGGCAGCAAGTGCCTTGTAGCTGACAGCCGTTTCAGGCAATGGCACTAAAAGCTGAGTTGATGCCCTCCAAAATTCTTTGAAGTTCCTTCAAGAAGTGTTGGACGTTTTCTTCTGGATGGAGCTCACACGGACCACACGCTGACTGGTTCTGTAAAAATTGGCAATCCAAAAAACACACACACACACACACACACACCCCAAAAAGGGAGGAGCTTTTAGGATTTTGCGCGTCTTGGTGGTGACCATGTTGGGAGGGGCATGGTTCTCATCAAACTAAAGGCGTAGACATTGAAAATGAATTTGACTTTGCTTATTTCTCAACTGAATTTCATAAGGTTAACTTTTGTCGTATGTATAATATATCCGCACAAATGCATATCATCCTTTCTTGGCCGCTTACCTGGTTGTGAGGACCATCTTCTAAGAACTTGAGGCCCCGTTCCAAATTTTTCAAAACGTTCCCTTCACTTCGTTCCCACTCTGTGACGAGAACTCGGACTTCTGCAGAGAAGCATTTTAGGGTGTCCTTGGGACACGTCTGACAAAACAAGAAGAAGGAGAAAAAAAAAGAAAAACAAAGATATATATGTAATGATAATAGTAACAACAAGAAGAGGGAGGTGTGTGACGTCAACAGAGTACACAAAGCACAGAGCGTATAGCCTCGGGAGGGATGCTAATATTTTCATTTTCTGTGTTAAAAAAATACAGAGGTTTTATTCTTTTACTAAGCCCAAACAAATACATCTTGGAAAGAAGTACCTAAATATTGTTAGAAAAAAAAGCATACAAAAAAGTTTCAGGAAAATAGAAATGATTAGATGACAAATAACAACATATCATATTATGATCTAAACGATCTAATGATAAGTTATTGGAGGTTAAAAACTACATACAGTGAGCGACACTCAAGTTTCGCACCTTGGAGTAAACGTCATTCAAATGTGAGCGAGAGAGAGAAAAAAAAAGACGTCAAACAAATAACATGGCTGTCGTACCTTGTAGTCGCTCCAGGTCGGGGTGTACAACTTGCAATCTGAGCACTGCTGACACACACACAGATGACGTGATTAGATGATGACACACTCTGTGCTCAGTCACTTGATTAGGTCGAGCGGCTTCAGATATTTTGGTATCGCCAAATCCATCATGGTGACTTTTGATGTCTGTCTGCCCCCCCCCCCCCCCCCCTATGTATTCCAAAATGAAAAACAACGAACAAAGTCAAATATACACCGGCCTTGCGCAATACATGGGCAAGTTTTAAATTAAGTTGAATGTAAGGTTTAGGAATGGATACAAATGGAGTTGATTTGTTCAAATCTATATCTGATGCGCTTTGGGCAGCGAAATAATGAGCAAAGACAACATGCATTGGGTTCGAAATTGGACCGAGCCAGGCAGGAAATTGGGTCCATTTGTACCGAAGCGGCGTCGTCCCTGAGCAACTCCTTCACGTGCTCCATCAAGTCCAAACTGGGCATCGCGCGCGCCCCGCCGCGCAGCAGACAAGCCAGGATCAAAACGCAAACGGTGACGACGAGCTTGGCAGCCGCAGTCGCAGCCCTAGTCGCAGCCGCAGTCGCAGTCGCAGTCACAGGCCTTCCTCTCGTAGGCATGTCATCCTCGTGCTCCTCGCCAGCAAGGAACGCCAGCATGCGCCCGAGGCGAGGCGATGCGATGCGATGGGAGCCGCCGCGAAAGCTGCTCGCTTGTGCCCGCTCGCTCGCTTCTCGTTCCTTGCTCACTCGTTCGCTCTTTGCTCGCTCGCTCCTTGCTCACTCGTTCGCTCTTCGCTCGCTCTTTGCTCGCTCCTTGCTCGTTCGGTCGTTCGCATGATAGGCACGCGCACCAAACGTCATGGAGCGGCCGTCGAACGGCGTCGGACTCTGGCACCTGTTCGTCCGTCCGTCTGTCCGTCCACATGTGAGCCGTCCGTCTTTGCTCTCCCGCTCGCTGCCGTTGTTGTCAGCTTTTACCTTCTTGGCTTTGGCTCTCTCCCTCCCCTTCTCATGCCCTCCTTCTGCTTCTCGGCCTCGGACGGACGGACGGACGGCAACGCCCTCTTTCCCAGCACGCAGCGCCCGTCTTTTTCCCGAATGGGAAGCCCAAGACGCGCAGCCAGCCGAGCTCATTGGTCGGCAAGCATGCAGCTTGCAGCATGACTAAAGCATCCATCCTTTATGTAATCTTATTTCATTACTTGGCTGAACTTTTTTTTTCTATTCCTTCCAGTCCAACGGACCGGACCGTCCGACCGCTGGAGCCGTACTGTAGCTTACGTTGCCTTAGAAGACGACGAGGAGAGAGAGAGAGAGAGAGAGAGAGAGAGAGAGAGAGAGAGAGAGAGAGAGAGAGAGAGAGAGAGAATGAAAATGACAAGAACGGCAAGGCGCTGCTGTAAGCCACCGCTCACCCCCAGATGCTCACAAGCCAAAACGCATTTGAATTGTAAAAGCGCTTTGGTTTTCACCCACGTGAGGGAATCCAATCGAATGGAAACCCATGGTTCCGCTGTGAAATGAGGCACGTAGTACTTTATTGCAAAGAAAGAGTGGGACGGTGCCAAGGAAAAAGCGCAACACAATAACGGTGCCACCGGGGAGATTTTCTTCATTTGCCAGTCAATGGCGTTGCCAGCAAACTCAAATGTGAAGTCGACTTTTGGAAATATTCCCTCGCCGTCAAAGCAATTCCAGGCACGACTGAATTGTGCTGTATTTCCTCCAACTGACAAAGATGTTGACAAATTGGAGGCTGACATTTGAGCCCCGCCCTGCTGTGCCTAGCATCTCAGAGTTCGTCAATAAACAATACAATGACTACAAATGGATGGTTAGCAATAGCACAAAATACCTAATCCCAATTTCATGTTGGTACGCAACACAAGTGTGATTGAGCACTGCATTTGTCGGACAGACAACCTGTTTTTTGCTTTGTTTACACCAAGATTGCTTTCTTCCCTCTCCGGGTTCAACCACAGGTGGCGAAGAGCCGCTTGAAAAATACGCAGAGTCGCTGTGCCGGTTTTTGCCGCCCGTCCGCATTTTCCACATGCCGCGCGTCTTTTTCACAGCTGGCTGCAGTTGTGAGGAAGCGCAGAAGCGACAATGTTCACGCTGACTCGTCTGGCCGTGGGAATTTGTCCGCCCGCCGCCGCCGGCGCCGCCGGCGTCTGGCTCACGCTCACGTGGGCCGTGCTGAAGGAAGTGATCCGACCACTTCCGGCGATCTGCAAGTTGACGGTGGTGGCGTAGCTGGCGCGGCGGGCAGAGGGCGCGCAGACGGCGGCCCGCGGAGGCGAGCGGGCCCGGCGCGTTTGCAGAGGAACGTCCTGAGGCGAGGATGGCAGGGCGCGGGCCCACTTGGCCTCCGGGCCCACGTAGGCGCAAATCAACTGGCTCCGACAGCTCCCTTCTTCCAACTCTGCATCTGGCCAATCCGTTGCCAGCGCCGCCGTAGTGGACTGCGGGAGGGAGCTGAGGCGACAAGTGGGGCTGATGCTGCTGGAGGTGCAGAGGAGCCCCGGCGGACTGCTGCAATGCTCTCCAGCAACGTCACAAGAGATTGGTGACTCCGGAGGGCAAGACGGTGAGCGTCCGCTCAAAGCAGACTCATGGCCGCCTTGGGCCCAGGAGCCGTCGGACCTGCGGAGGCCGTGAGCTTTGTCGGGGTGAGGGGACCCGGTGCGGGAAAAAGTCCCATTCTCCTGAGCGGAACAAGATGACAAGGAGCGAGTGAGGGAGCCAACTTGGGGATTCCTGGCTTTGGGCGTCGCCGCCGCCGCCGCCGCCGTGACACTGCAAGTCCAAAGTGGCACACCCGTCATTTGAGGGCGTGAGGAGGACCATGCGTCAGCCATCTTCAGAGTTAGACCTAAGGTGGTTGGGGAACCTGCGCCTGGAGTCTGGGGGGGCTGGCTTGCCCTGGCAGAGCCAGGGGGGGGCGAGCAGATGCGCGTGAAGGGAGGGGGCGGGCTCGCCGCCGCCGCCGGAGAGGACTGCACGCTTGCGCAAAAGGGTCGCGCCATGCGATTGTGCGACCCAAAGGAGAGAGCGTCGACGGTGTTAGCCAACTGCGCCTTGGCTGGGCCGCTTTCACTCCCAAATTCACCGTGCCGACTCGCTCGCAGAAACGGGGAGGAAGGACGAGAAGAGTTGGGCGAATGGTAGGAAAAAGCCCAGTCCGCAAAGGGCGACCTGAGGGGGGATGGAGGATAGCCACCGTTCCCATCCAAACAGGCCGCTCGCCAAGCGGACGGCGGACGGGAAGACGGCGAGCGCGCTGCCGAGGGAGGACTTTGCAGGGATGAGCTTGGCGCCGGCCGCCCGCCGCCGCCGCCGCCGTTCTTTTTTGACAACGTTTGACTGATGCAGGAGGCGGCCAAGGATCTTGTGAATGCCGACAAAGATGCGGCAGGAGAGGAACCAGGCGCGGACGGAGCGCAAGAAGGTCCCGCTCCTTTGGACAAACTTTGGGGAGGAGCGGCCCTCTCGGAGGAACTCCCGACAGGCCTCGAAGTCTCGTCTTTCTTTGCTAAGGGGGCGGGACGAGACGGCGGAATCACGGCGAAAGGTGACACGCTGGCGGACGGGCGGGGCTGCGCCGCCCAGGGTGGAGAAGCGCTAACGGCAGAAGCGCGCCACGAGACAGGGGGCGATGTTGCGCGACGGGAGTCCTCGTCAGGGACGACGGGACTGGACGTCGCCGACGGACGGAAGGCGCTCCGGGGTGGAGAGCAGCGTGCCGAGAAGAGGGGCAGGCTGCTGGGCCGTCCCGGATTCTGCTGCTCTGATTTCCTGTCGTAGACAATGTTCATACGTTTGTCAAAACCGGGCTGCCCGCCCCGCCCCGCCATTTGTCACCATTGACTTTTGCTTGACAAACGATCAGACTTACCCGGCGCCGAAAGGGACCTCGCCGGTATGGGCTAAGTCCGACGGCAATCCCGCCAGACGCTCACGAGACGTGGGAGGGACGTGTGGCTCCGGGCCGGATGACGACGGAGCGGCTCCCTCTGGCGGCGCTCTCTGGAATGTTTGCTGGGGAGCTTTCTGAGCGTCTGGCAAAGACGTTCCTGGCGGCCGGCTATTTGACGGACTCTGGGATTTGTCCACGCCGGGCAAATCCCCTTTGCTCGTACGGTCGGGCCGGTGCGGCGCAGCTGCCGAATCCTGTTTGGATTGCTGCTGCCGAAGCTGGGAAAGCTTCCGAGGCGGACTGGAGTCTTTCAGCGCCGCCGCCGCCGCCGCCGCCGCCGTGTCTTCTCTCAACTCTGACCTAGACACCACAGCCGTGAGAAAAAGGTCACGGGCCTCAGGAGCAAAGCTAGACCCACCGGATGGAGCGGATGATGTGTCACATACCCGAGGCACGTTCTGGCTGATCTTACGGACTGGAGTTCTTCATCGGGTCCGCCGCGGTTGTGTTCTTTCTTTAGCGCCGTGATGAAGTCCCTGGGCCTGGAGAGGCTGAATCCTCGCCACTCCAGTTGACAGGCAGAGTTTGCCTCTTGGCCGCCGCCGGGCAGCGCCGCCGCCGCTTTCAGCACACCTACCAGAGAAGACGGGCCTCATGGATATGGGTAGCCGCGGCAGACGAGAAAAGGTTTGAAAAGCAAGACGTACCGCTGGGTTCTTTCGGATCCATTTGAAGCGGGCTGCAGCGCCGAACGCTCGGTTCTTCCCCATCCCTTTTGGCCGGGGCGCTCGGGTCCTCCCGGCTCACGGCGGCGCGCTCACGGTTCTTGCCGTCGGGCTGGGTGCGCTTCTGGCGCTCACGCAACATCTGCTCTTTAGCAGAGCTGTTCTCGTCCCGGGCTTCGGTCGGACACAATCGTTGCGATTGGTTCCGTCGGTGGCATTTGGGTCCGGCCTGGGCACGGATCGGAGCGTCATCCGTCCCGTCCGGCCTCCGTTGGGTTTGAGGCCTCGTGTGTCCGGAGAGCGAAGGCGCTGGGCCTTCGTCTGCTTTTTGCCGCAAGGGCACCTTGGCGGCGCTGGCTTTGAGACTGTACATAGTGGCCAGAGTTTGGACTTTGCTCAGGATGCGCTCGGAGTTGTGCGCCAGCCAGGGGTCGGCTTCAAATAAGCCGATTGCCGTGATGTCGGCGGCGGCGAGCGTGCCCTCAAACAAGGCCCGCTTGGTGGAGACCGTCCGAGACGGTCGGCAACCTGGTCTCGCTGCCGTGGGACTACCGGTGGCTTTATGTTTGCCTCGAGTCCGAGCGGAGCTCGTTTGAAGACACGGCGGCGGGCTCGCTGGGTGACTGCCTGAGGATTCTTTGGGACTTTCCTTGCCTTCTTCTTCTTCTTCTTGTCTTGTCTTCTCTTGTTGTGTACTGTGTGGTCCCTCTGGAGGCCATGGCCCGTCATCTTGGTCTGCTCCTTGGTTTCCACCGGCCGCCCGGATTTGCTTTTGGGCCGGATCGGGGCCGCTCGAGGGCAGATGGGCGGGACCCTCGCTTGGATTGTCAGGGTCTTCCATCCGGGTGAAGATTGGTGACTTCTCGTCGCCGTTTCTGTCTTTGGCTTCCAAAAGCACCGGGCTTGAATGCACGTCGTCCACATTTCCATGAGGAGAATCTTCCACAAGTGCGGGAGAAGCGCTCTGGAGACGGTGAGCGCTCTGCGTTTGAAGAGCTTCGTTCCCTTGGTTGTCATTTGGCAAAGGCGGGGGCGTCGCCGGCACCGGATGGTTCACCGGTCCGGTGGGACTGGGTGCAAAAGGGCTGCTCCTTCCAGACGTCTGCTCTTCTTCCTCTCCGGCATCTTCCTCCTCTTGTAGCTCAGCTGCTGCCTCATAATAACTTTTGATTTTTTCAATGATCCTCTTGTCACGCTCGGCGCCCGGTTCGGGCTCTGCGCTGGGGCCGTCATCCGGATGGCCGGAGGAATGGCTCGCCGCCTCCTCCCGACCACGCGCCTGGCCGTGCTCCAGGATGGAGACGGCGGGAGGACTTTCTGTTTTGTGTGGCTCGCCTTCTGATATTTCGCCGACGTCAGCGTTTGCTTCTGATTCTTCCGCTGAACGCAGCAGCCCGTTTTGCGGCCTCTCCCTCATTCGGACCTCACTTCCATTCGGAGCGCCGGCGGCGCTCTGCTCTTGGGCGTTCTGGCAAGTTTCCGCTTCCTCACGGAGCGCCGGCGGGGGCAGCGGGCAGGTGAAGTCGCTTTGGCGAGGTGGCGGCGACTCGGCCCCGGGCTGATCCGGGAGCTCCTCCTCCTGAGAAGAACGCAAAGGCCCGTTGAGCTCGGCGCCGGCTGGCGTCAAGCACGAGGTGGGCTCACCGCAAAAATCAGTCCCTCCCTTGCTCGGCTTTGGTTGATCAACTCCAGGATCTCCTCTGTGATGGACAGAGTGGGGGGAGCGCAGAGTGCGACCAGATCCTCCTCCTCCTCCTCCTCCTCCTCCTCAAGACGAGAGTCAAGGTGCGTCAAGGACAGTCAGACTTGAGTTCCGACATGAGGCTCACCTCTCGCTCCTGCCGGCAGAGGACAGAGGAGTCCGGCGTGCCGCCGCCGCTTCCCGCCACCGAGTTTAAAGCGTGGGCCCGCTTCAGCTCTCCCTCGCTGTCGGCTCGCTGGGAAGGAAAGACGCACGGACGGACGGACAAGGCTGGTCACTACATGCGTGGGCTGACGCTCACCCGATTGAACAAACAGAGGGGACGTTGTCTCACCTTCGGGCCTGCCGGGAGACGTCGCGTGAGGATGATGGGACGGGACGGGTCGGTGCGCAGCGGAAAAGAACGTTAGCTAGCGCAACACCGCGGCTAAGCCAGAGCGAGAGCCGCCCGGGGCCAGCTTTGGCCAATGTGCAGCAATTGAAAAGCCACTTGGCAAAAGGTTGCACCTTTGCATTGAGCCCATTAGGAATTTGCTCACCGTGAGGATGAAATGCCGCTCGGATGTCCTTGGCTGGAGCTGAAAGACAAAAACCTTTGCTTGACTTTTTGTGATGACCTGCATGGGAGATCTGGTGACATTGTCAAAGAGTGGACGCCTGCCGAGCCTCTTTAACATGTACTTTTCAGAATGGACTTTTGATCTCCGGCTTAATACGGTCATGCACGGTGACATTTGGAGAGAGAAAAGTGGACGTGAACGTCTCCGACCTGCTCTTTGGGCATGCATGCGTACCTACCCGACCGTCTCCTGGTGCGTCTGTAGGGCAGATTGGCCTCCAGCAGCAGCGGCAAACTCTTCCTGCTTTTTTCAGGCGTCAGCGCGAGCATGGCGGGTGGTTCTGCAAGGTCACGCAAAACATCCGCGCAATTGACTTCTCTTTCTGCAAAGGGACGAGCCAGCGCAAGTTCCACACCTGAGCGCCGTCGTCCTCGGTGATAAGGGGGAACGTCGTCCGGTCGCGGTGAAGCCCAAGGAAGCTTTGCGGGGCGCTGGTGCTCAAAGTGGTGGGCTGCTGGCAGACGAGGCGCAAAGCTTTCAGACTCGGTCGGACGCAAAGGATTTGGCAATAATCGCTGAAGGCTCGCCAGCCGTTCTGACGTCTTGCGCACGCGTGTGCGCGGTCGCGCGCGCGCGCGCTCACTCACACTGACAAAAGTCGTCTCCGAGGACCTGCCTGGCCTGCAAAGCACAATCGCAAAAACAATCGCAATGTTACCAAAAAATTGTGGGTAAAGACGAGCGAGAGCATGGGGAGCTTCAAAGAGATTTTCACATTCTTTCTTTTGATTTCTTTCATGCTTCTCGAGAAAGAGGGGCGGTAGTTGAAGCTCAACTTTGACCAAGTTCAGTCCAGACGAGACGGGACGGGACGGGACGAGCATGCGTGCCTACTTGGGCCACGTCTACACTGGCGTCTTTTTTTTCCTTTTTTGTTTTTCTTTCTCCGGCTTGCTCACAACACGAGGGTGTAGCTACAATAATGACCAGCAGGGGGCAGCAGAAGCCAACACAAAACTACTCGCGCGCTTGGGCAGCCATCCTTTTTGCCAACCGACGGACGCGCTCGTTCTTTCTCGCCAGCCAACCTTGTGCGGAAGAGAAGCCGGATGATTTTCGATGATGAGTTTGTTGAGGTAGTGAACCCACAGCCTCTTCTCCTCCATGTTCTTGGTCTGCAGTCAACAATGAACAACAAACACCATGAAGGCAAGAGCAGCCAGCAACACGCGTTGAAGGAAGGAAGGAAGGAAGGAAGGAAGGAAGGAAGGAAGGAAGGAAGGAAGGAAGGAAGGAAGGAAGGAAGGAAGGAAGGAAGGAAGGAAGGAAGGAAGGAAGGAAGGAAGGAAGGAAGGAAGGAAGGAAGGAAGGAAGGAAGGAAGGAAGGAAGGAAGGAAGGAAGGAAGGAAGGACGCTTTGGGGTGCTCTTGGCGCACCAGCAAAAGTCCAAAGCAAGCCTGCTTTGAGCCCAACGGGCAGCAAAAGTACACGCTGGCTCATTTTGGGCAAAGTTTGGAGATGCCTCCCTACTTGAAATGAATCTTCCTTCACCTGGACAACGTGCTGCCGTTTGGGAATCATCAGGTCGGACACTCGGAAACACAGCGGGTCCTTCAGAGTGTCTGCCAGCAGGAGGTTGCAGCACTGGGCAAAAAAGGCAATTGACAAACTCAAGTGGCGGCGGCGGCGGCGGCGGCGGCGGCAGCGCAAGAGAGGGAACTGCCGCTCACAAAGATGTGCGTGCTGTAGACAAAGCGCTCGGCACGCTTCTTGGCGATCAGCAGCATCTTGTCAAACAGGAAGAAGGCGCGCTCCTTCTTCACCCGCTGGACCTTGAAGGAACCTTCCAGAACCAGCTCGCCAAAGCCGCTCAGGTCGGGACCGCTCCAGTTCACCAGCAGCGACGCAATTTCCTGGGGACACGCGCTGGCTCTGTGGGCTGGAGTCGTCCAAAAAGCCCCAACCCAACCTCCCTCCCTCCCTCCCATACGGACCTGCAAGCGGACGGCGTGCTCCTGCTTCCTCTTCATGTCGTTGATGTACCAGGCCACCGCCGTCATGGTGATGATGGCGTCCTCCACCACCTCGTAGCCCGGGTCGCTCTTGTCCAAATGCTTGGCGAGTTCCTGGGAGCAAACGTACCGGTCGTTTGGGCCAAATTGCGCAACGGGACGCATTGCCGTGCAATTGCGCATCTACGGCACTAGGCGGCAGTGCGGCTCGCATTCATTTCTTTTCAGGCTGGCAAAGTTTCAATCTTGTCAAAAAGCCGTCTCCTTTGTTCTAAGGTGGGCGATGAGTTACCTGCAGGAGGAGGTGATACTTGAGGATGCGCTGCACGGGTTTCAGGAGGTACGTCTCCAGCGGCAGCGAGTGCTTGAGGGTGGCGCGTCGCTCGTGGAAGAAGCGGACCAGGCTTTCGTTCTTCATGCACTCCCTCAGAACGGACACCGAGCTGCAAATGGAAGAAGCACTCAGCTTTGGATTGATGACCCCCCCCAGCCCCCCAAACCCACAAAAGAAAATAGCAGCCCCAAACATTTGTTCTTCTCGGCTCCAGTTGAAAAGGAAGTCAAGCAGGCCTGAAATGCTGCCTGGATTTTTTTTTGCCTCCCCAAAAGCATCTGACCTACTTTCTGGTTTGGTTTTTTCCTTAACTGAGGCAGGAAGCAAAGAAGCAACCAAGGCGCCTGTGTGTGTGTGTGTGTGTGTGCGCATGTGCGTGAGTGCAGCACACAACTAAGACTGTGTTCCTTGAAAGAGGACAAAGGAGATTTTTGGGTAAGGCGTCGTCAGACGGCTGGAGCGCAGAAGGACATGACTTGAAATGCAAGCACAACACCTTCCTTCAAACAATCGTGATCAGCTCACACATTTCACAAGCAATCCCGGCGGACTAAGGCTTGCGAGGTGTGAAGAAGGGATGACGTTGCAGCCGGCCGGCTTCAACAACGAAGCAAATGGAAAAATGGATGGAAGATGACGTGGACCTGCTGGCCGTTTGCCAGACTACGCAAGACACACACACACACACGCACGGACGATGTACTCACTTGGGGTAGTTCATGCAGTACAGCGTGTAGATGTCAAAGGCTTCACTCTGTGAAGGCAAAATTGGGTCAGCAAGATATGCTCTTGACTTGATGTCTATCTCTCAGACTTTTTGCTAGCACTGCCACACACACACACACACACACACACACTCAAAAGACTTTTTACAGGGTGTTGGTCTGATCTTCAGCAGTGGAAGTTCAACAAAGTGACGTGTGTGTGTGTGCGAGCGAGTAAATGACCTGTTGGTTGCATTGGCACGCACACACACGGGGCACCTGCTTCTCACCCTTTCCACAAAGCAGTCGGCGATGGCGGCGGCATGCCGGCTTCTCTCCAAATCCTCCAGCAGTTCACTGCGGAGAGAGACGGACGCCAGACCAGGTGAGAAGATAGCCTGGCCTCGTCACACAGGCGAGGGGCGCCGTTGTTTGTCACCGACCCAAACTCGATGTTTTTTTTACACATGACTTTTGGATGCATAGCAAGTTGAAGGTGGGGCGCTGAACCTTCCTCCCAAATCAGATAGGCAGCGAGTGAGTCGGTCGGTCGGACTCCCTGCACTCGGACTGGAGCGGATGTTGTCATGGAAACGTGACATTTTGCTAGCATTTTGCGCGCCTCGTTCTCCCCCTCTTGCCCCTTGCGCTCCCTCTTCTGGCGCCAGAAGACATTTTCAGGGGGAGGGTGGACGCCGGGACCTTGGAAAGGTCTGCCTCACGCTGTGGAGCGGAGCCAACCAAAGGCAAGCGGGCTTCATGCACTTTTGGAGAAGCAAATCAACATAACACCGCACCAGACCAGACGAAAAGAAAGCAAAACGGAAGCTGAGACAAAACTTCTTTGAACTCTGTCCGGCGCACCGAGTCAAAGAAAGTCAACAATGTTCGCTATGTGCAGCAAAGCTTACACAACACTTGACTGTGAGCGTGCGAGCGTGCGAGCGTGCCTCCACCTTCCTCCACGCCGTCGCCAGCGAGAAAATGATGGGACGCAAGTTTATCATTTACGTGACTAAAAGAAGACAAATTGCAACCTTGGAGAAATGAAAATGGCTGCCGGCACTCGCTTAAGTATACAGTGTGTGCGTAGGGGCGGGGGGGGGGATGGGGGGGATCATGCTGCTCCAAGTTCCTGCAGCAACGCTACGCATGGCAACATGCACCAGACGTACGTGTCCACATCAAGTCAACATGAGGCGAGGCGAGAAAACAAGAAGAAGAAAGCAAACAAAAAGAAAAGAAAGGAAAGGAAAGGAAAGCATCTCATGGACACAATCAGAGAGCATGGAAACAAAAGCAAGTTACGGGATGACCGAGCATGCTCAAAACATTCCTTCGGCTCAAATTACGTTGTACGCGCAGCCGCTGCATGCTTTTGGCTGGCCGGCATCTGGCAGTGCCTGCGTGCGTGCGTGCATGCGCAATGTGGAAGGAAAGCAAGAAATGAGGTCAAACTGTTTCCTGAGCAGGAAGCCAAAGTGAGGTGTGTGTGTGGGGGGGGGGGCTGGGGTTCTACTTGAAGCTTGTTAGCTGCTGGCTTGTACAGTGCTCTCATCAATTCATTAAGTTGAACTTCATTACACAGATGCGAGTGCATGCACGCACACACACACACAGACACACACACACACACGCACATTCTCCTTTGCTGGCTCATACAAAAACTTCCCATGAGAACGCAGGGGCAGGAAGTCTGGAAGGAATGAAAACTTTGTGTGTGTGTGTGTGTGTGTTTGGCCTCACACATGCGTGCTTTTGTCTGTGTGTGATTTATGGGAGTGTGCGTGCATGTGCGTGTGTTTGCTGGCACTGAGCGTAAAAAGAGAATTCTCAGCAACTGAAATGGGGGGAAATTCAGCGTGGCTGCATTTTGAACAAACTAGAAGACTTGCTTTCCTTTCTTTCCTTCCTTCCTTCCTTCCTTCCTTCCTTCCTTTTTTGATGACGGGAACTTTGCGTCCCGGCGGGAGCGGAACCCGAAGAAAAGCCGCCGGCGCCAGCTTGGCCGCCGCGCTCCTGCCTGGCTCCGGCCCGGCCTTTCCATCTTATCTGCTGTCAGCGCCAAAGCGTTGCCACAAGACGTTTTTTCCACCATCTTGTCCAACGTCAGATGCAAAAACTCCACGTGACCCTCTTCTCCTTTCAACACGTTTGCACATTTTTCACTGGGGGGGGGGAACATCTGCGCCACCGCCGCCGCCGCAGCGCTTCTGCTCCGTCATCTCAGAACGATATGAAGCAGCTCGAGCGGAACCGGCCCACTGCAAACCGGGCCTCTAACTGGACTGACAAAACATGACGCACGCACGCACTTTCAAGCATTCCGGCGAGCTCCTCCCATTTTGGGACGGCCGAGCATTCAACCGCACACAGCGTCAACGTGAGGCCGCTTTGCACCCATGTGGGACCAACTTATGGCTGTCAGTGAGGACCGTTCCTCAGCGCCGGCCGGCCGGCTTACCTGTTGAACTCGTAGATGTCCTCGATGTTGCAGAACAGAGCGCTGACCTGCTCCGGGTTGACGGGAAGCGCGGCGCAGTCGATGATGCAGCCCAGGTAGTCCTGTGCGCAACAAAACGAGCCCATCAGCAGGAGGCCCAATGCGCTCACTTCAGTAGGTCAATTTGGAGCGAGCCGCAGCCAAGTTGCGGCCCCAAGGCGACAGCGGACGCGTGAGGTCACGTGACCCCGCCTCGCTCGCACGCACACGCTGATGTTTGAATAGCGTGAGCCGTGTTCCACTCTGCGCCTCGTCTTTCCTCCCACCCTCACTCAGACACCTGACACTCACTCACTCACTCACTCACTCACTCACTCACTCACTCACTCACTCACTCACTCACTCACTCACTCACACACACACACTCAGTGGCTTACTATGGCAGTTGGTTCAAATTCCCAGCGAGCGTGACATCATGTAGCTTCAATCAAATCCAGATTTCAAGCAGACCACAAAAATGGGGGGGGGGCTCTTGGGCTTTCTCCCAAACGACTCCGAGCACGGAACCCAAATGATCATTTGGTCGGTCGGGCCCTTGTCTCACCTCCACGATGCTCTTGAGGTCCCTGACGTAGGCTTGCTCCGTCTCCACGATCTCCATGACAACCCTCTCCAGCCGGGACAGCGGCCTGGGCACGGCGGCGCCCGCCACCAAGGGGGTGAGGTGCAGGCTGATGTCGGAGCCGTTCCTCTCAGGCGGCGCCGAGGCGGCGGCTGCGGCGGCGGCGGCGGCCTCGTAGGCCGGCACGGCGCCGTAAGGGAGCGACGAGGAGGACGAGGAGGACGAGGACGAGGCGTCCTGCAGCGATACGGAGGAGGCGGACGACGACAGCGAGAGCGAGGCCGGCCGCTCGCAGTCGGAGCAGACGCTGTTGACCGACGTGCAGGAGGAGGAGGAGGCGCCCCGCTCGCCCGACGACATCATCCTGCCCATCATCCCGCTCAGCGACGACGCCGACGACGGCCGCTTGGCACCTGCGTGACATTTGCGTGTGCCCCACCGCAACAATCAACAATTCGTCGGCGTCACGGCCTGAGCAAATTCCTCAGACAAAATGCAAACTAGGTCAAAATACGCTCCCAAGTTCAATCGGGTTCACGCGGACGGACCGATGGACAGACCGACGGAATGACCAAATCAATGCCAGAGAGCGAATAGCAAATGGGCCCGCGATGGACGGACGGACGGACCGCTCCGGAGGCCAGGCAAAGCGTCAGACGGCGATCGGGGTGGAAAGGCGCTCGCTCACCTGTGCCGCCGCCGCCGGATGATCTGGAGCTCCCGCGACGCCAACCCTCAGGCATGATGTGATGAGGAACGGGAAGCAACCTGAAGCAAGACACAGGCGCAAGGTGAGGCTTAGGCCGGCGCCGCTTGCTGCCATCGTGTGCACGTGGACCTCCTGCCAGGCCACTGACGTTGGCACGGCTCCAGCCTATTTGCACTCGTCCGCTCCGGTGACAGCATGGCAAAGCAAAGTCGTCTAGCGAAAGCCAAAGTCGCAGAATTTTCGGCGCTTGTGATTGGCTGAGCCCCCGACAGAACACACGCGCCAAGAGCAGCAAAGTGGCAGCAACAATAACAACAATCTCAGCCCAAAATGGTCTCCCAGAAGTGCGCAGGTACCATCAATAAAACTTTTGGATATCAAAAGAGCGGGGGGGAAAGAAAGACAAAATGCCGGCCGGCAGGCGGGCCAGCCAGCAAGCTGCGCAAGAGCAGCAGCACAGCACAGCACAGCACAGCACAGCACAGCACAGCACAGCACAGCACAGCACAGCACAGCACAGCACAGCACTGCTGTTGGCCTGCCTGCTGCTTCCTTTGTGCCCAAAACAACACCGTGACATACGTACACACAGTCGTAAAGTCGCAAACGCTCACAAATATCGGATACGTTAACTTTCCTCCTCATCATCTGCGGCCCGAAATCGTGCCGAGTGACCTGCTCGCACCCTCGCTGCCGCCCCCTGCAGGCCAACCGCAGCCACGTCTGGTCGCCAACAAACAAAGTTTGCGCCATGCACGAAAGGAGCGCACCGAGGCCGTGACCACAGTGCGGCTTCATGCGCTTGCTGCTGCTGCATTGGGAGCCTCACCTGCCTTCCGGACGACGCTTGCCGGCGGCCTCCGCACACGATTCAATGGCCCTCACAGGCGTCAACGCTCAAAAAGCAACCAAAAGCCTCCACGGCGCGCGACCTCATGTCGCCCCAAGTCGCTGGCTGCCCCGGGAAGTCCGCGCGGGCGCCCTGCACGGCGGCTCAGATCCGCTCTGACTGAGCGAGCCGGGGGCGAGGAGGGACGGACGGAGGGACGGATGGACGGAGGGAGGGAGGGAGGGAGGCAGGGAGGGAGGGAGGGAGGGAGGGCCGAGTAAGGGAGGAAGAGTCTGAGCGGCAGAGAGAGCGAGAGAGAGAGAGAGAGAGAGAGAGAGAAACGCCAGCTGCTTGCAAGCAAAGGAAAAGTCATGAGCAGCTGCGCAAAAAGGCAAGCAGGAATGTTTCTCATCTTTGGAGATTTGCTGACATCTTCGCCGTAAATGGCGCCGTGTCTCGCCTTTGAGCTGACTCACAACACAAAGCAGACACACACACACACACACACAAAACCTTGCTCCCAAGTGTCTGACTGACAAAACATGCACCAACTTTGGGGATGCGTGAGTGTGTGTGCACTCCAACAGACGACTCCCATTGACAGACAATGGTGCACTTAAGTGTCTGACAAACATTAGTTGAAGAACCCCCCCCCCCCCCCCCCCCCCCCCCCCCCTACTGACTGTGCGTGGAATCTTGCATGTCATTACGGCCACGATATAACAGGAAGATTAGACATTAGACATTAGACAGAAAGCAACTCTTGAACTCTTTGCCACAACTTGTGGCCCACAAGTCCTTCAGACTTTGGCTGACACACACGTTGGTCATGCTGGTCACTCAAATGGGGTCAGGCAACTTTTTCAACATGCACAAATTCTTTTAAATGCTTTCATTCCCAGCTTGAAAGTGGACAAACACCCACACGCAAAGTATCCAAAGATGTGCAGACAAACACAAACACACGCACACACAAAGGGAAGCTAGGCTAAGCTCAAGTACTGAGCTGGCACTTTTTTGTGTGTTATTCGCCCGACATTCCTGCTACCATTTCCCCGAACGCAATCGCCCTGCACCTCTTTGCAGGGGTTAAAGGTCAGGGAGCAACAAAGGGACAACGTGACCGGGGAAGTGAAAGCAACTGCGGACGGATGCGGTGCTCAACATTTCACATTTCCACCCAAAGCGTCAACGGCGCCAAGCTTCGTCTCGTTAGCTTGCCTTGAGAATCGAAAAGGAGGCGCAGACGTCAGAGCGGGCCTGTGAAAACGTGAGGCTGGCTCATGTGTGCGTGTTTATTTTGCGCTCGTTCCCACGACACCAAATGACCCGCCGGCCCATCCCGGCCCGGCCCGGCCCGGCCTGGCACAGCCCGATTTCCTCTCTTGCTCGCTGGCCTAAAAAGGAGAAAATGTGCTCCAACTGTGGGCTGTGTGAATTTCAATTACGATTTCCGACTGAGATTTGTCTTCCCCCCCCCCCCTCCATCAAGGCTGCGGATTGAAATCGTACATAAAGTGATGGCACGTCACTGCCTCGTCAAGACATGCAAGTTTTCCTCCACTTACCCATGTAAGTGGCGTCCAGCGTCATCGTGTGACGTCGGCTGAATGTCACCTGCTCGTGGGTGAATGATGCGTTCAGGAACAGCTCGCAAATGTACTGCACGCCATGGAGTGCCAATAAGCAGGCATGCTTGCTTGCTTGCTTGCTTACTCACCCAAAGTGATTGGGGCGTGTTATGATGACTTCATTCCAAAGCTTCTGCTTGCTCGTTAATAAAATAATGCCCCCCCCCACATGTATTGACGCCACAGTAGCTTAATACTCTATTTTCGGTATCAACATAAGGTGACCGCACTGCCCTCTTTTGGTTAGTTTGCGCAACTTCAAGTTGGCGTTGGAGCCAAAGTTGTCCGCTGGAGGGCACACTAAATAAGCGAAGGGATTGGGACGCGGATCTTCAAAGAATCCATCAATCAGAGTCTTTCGTTCAGGACGATTATTGACATTTGGGTGGGATGATCGACAAACGAGCTGAGTTTTTTTGTTTGAAGTATGAAATGCTTTTATTTTTGCTCTTTCTCCGTTGCGCATGTGATCCTTCACCTCCTCTCCTCTCCTCTGGTTTTCTGTCATACCCCGCCGCCATCTCGTGGCTGGCGCATTTCCTCACAGGCTCTCACGTTCGTCCCATCCATCGTTTTTCCACAGTTCGACCGAGGCCGCTTTGCTTCTTCTCAGCTCAATCTCCTCCGCACCCTCACATCCGCACGCCTGAGATCTTTCCTGACCTCCTCGGGTCCTAAATGTTGCTGAGGCTGGGCGCGGCGGTGAGCGAGACGCTCCCGTCCCCTCTGGAGAGCTTGGCGAGCAAAGACTCTCGAAACCTGTGGCACATGAGGAAGTAGATGACGGGATCCAGGCAGACGTTGACGGCGGAGAGGAAGAGCGTGGCCTCCTTGGCCTGGAAGAGCAGGAGGCGCGAGGCTCGGCTGAACCCGGACGCCGGCATCTGGCTGAGGGTGTAGGGCACGCGGCAGACGTGGTAGGGCACGAAGCAGATGACGAAGACGGCCAGGATGCAGAAGATGCTACGGTTGGACTTGCGCCGCACGTCGTCGCCGTGGCGGCGACTGCCGCCGCCGCCGCCGCCTTGGGGGCGGGATGAGCGGTAGATGCGGCGGGTGATGGAGGAGTAACAGAAGGCCAGAACCAGCAGAGTGAGCCAGAAGAGGCCCACGCTGAAGAAGGTGGACACGCGGTGCCACTGCACCCCCAGCGGGCTCTTCAGCCTCATGCAGTGGCGAGACGTCTCCCGGTCGGCCGGCCGGCCGCCGGTCAGCACGGCGTTGGGCAGCACGCACAGGATGAGGAGGCTCCAGGCCAGCAGCGCCAGGAGCCGGGCCGCGCCCACCCTCTGAAGGAAGTGGGCCGAGGCGGAGCCGCCCGGGCGGCGCACCACCTTGACGTAGCGCTCCAGGCTGATGAGGCCCATGAAGAGGATGCCCACGTACATGGACGAGTAGAAGAGCACCGAGGTGTAGCGGCACAGAACCACGTGGAGGCGCCAGCCGCCCAGCCCCAGCTGCGCCGCCACCCGGAAGGGGAAGGTGGCCAGCATCAGGAGGTCGGCCACCGCCATGTTCTTCAGGTACACCACCAGGGCCGAGTCGCTGGGCACCCGGAAGAAGATCCAGGCGGCCGCGCCGTTGAGCGGCACGCCCGCCGCGCAGAGGAGCAGGTAGAGCCAGGGCAGCACCCCGTGCGTCAGCACGCCGCTGGCGTCCGATTGGTTGACGGTCAGCTGCGTGGAGTTGACGGGATCCATCCCTGAGAAGGTCAAAGGCAGCCTTCAGCATTCAAGCATCATCGGCACTGGAAAATGGCCCGCCCGTCTTTTGCAAGGAAACAATTCACTTCTCCCAAGCAACCAAGGCAAACTGGCCTCATCTGATCGAAGCTGCTTGACGTGCTCTACTCACGCGAGTCTTTTCCCAGTCGTCGCTTCGTGCCGCGTCGCGTCTTGGCTGTGTGTCGTCCTCACGAGTGCTCTCCCTCTGCCCGTTGCTTCCCCAGCCTGAACGAGAACTTTGGAACAATGCGGCGCAATGCCTGCACGGGCCTGCTTTGAAGTCCTTCCGTGCGGAGGAGATAAGAGGAAGCGCTCCTTTCAATGGCAGGAAGGGGCGTGAAGCAAAGGGCGAGCGAGCGCTCGCTCGGCCTCTCTCCTGAAACAACAGGCCGAGCGAGGCCGAGCGCCGGGCATGTCTCCTGAAACAACAAGCGAGCGACTCCTCGGCCAACTATTTGTTTGTCCAACTATAAATGTCTTGGAGGCATCCACTAAGCTTTCTTCTTTCTTTGTGCGCACGCTGTCCGAGGGAAGAACATCCACTGCAGCTAAGCTTTCTTCTTTCTTCCTTGCTCTTTGACAATCAAATGTCAATTTGCTACAACCCAACTCTTTTGGCTCACTTCAGTTGCGCTTTGGAGCCCTTTTCCTTGTTGTTCGTCAAAGAACAAAGGCGGGTTCAACCCTATTGCCAAGACCCGACCGACTGACCGACCGACCGACCGACGCTGGCTTGAACCCAAAGCTTTCCGCTTGAATTTAGGGCCTTGAAATCAAACCTTAGTTTCCCCACAACAATTCCATTTCTGATTTGTGTCCACTGTTTGCAGAACAAAATCATGTGATTTGGTTTTCAAACCAAATGTTGCTTTATTTTGGCCAATAAAAAAAAAAAATAATAATAATGATTTGCTTGCCTGAGTTCCGGGATTCCTTTTGTTTGATTTTTTTAATGAATGAATTCATTTTCTTATTACGAACCACAGAAAGAAAACAAATGATGCTATGAACAAAATGATAAACGTGACAAATAGAACAGACGTTATTTGGGCACTTGAAGATAGCAAAGCTCAACATTGATTCCCGCCCCTGAACGCCACCCACTTTCTAGCGTCCCAACAAGAAACACTCCACGCTTCTCATTAGCCTTACGCGATGCAAGCAGCCGACCCAAAAAAAGAAATGAATCGGATTTGCGTGACAGGCAGCATTGGCGATAGTTTTCTTTTTGTGCTGGCTCCTTGACAGGGTAACCACGGCAACCTGTGGCTACTTCTGAGAAGCTGGTCAAATATTTTGGGCTAAAGGTTATGTGTGTGGCTGCGGGGGTGTGTGTGTGTGTGCACCTGCACGTCACTGCTCCTGCTAGTCACAGCGGCTGTCAGAAGCTGGTCTCGTTCATGTGCGGTTTGGGGCAGGTTGCCGGGGCGGCCGTGCCGGTTGGGGAGGCCGTGCCGGGCGGACCTTCGGGTGACGCGGCGACATCCGACGAGGGGGAAGCAGCGGGGTTGGTGCCGCGGCGCCCCGAGGAGGGCGTCTGCGAGCGTGTCGGGGAGGTAGCGGGCGGGCCGGTGGGGGACGTGGGTGAGGCCGCCCCGCGTGGCGATGGCGCGGGTGACGGCGTTAGGGATGAAGATGCACCGGCGTGGGGGTGGCGCAGGGCCGGCGTCCTGGGGCAAAAGCGGGATTCCAGCTCACCGCACGCGGCCAGACTCCGCCTCGTGCCTTCGGCCCCCCCCGCTGCCTCGGAGCCCTTGGCCAGCTCTTGGCAGCGCTCCACAAAACTGCCCCTGCGTGACCAGCCGCACTCGCCCTCAAGCGGAGCGCCCCCGGGGGCCCAGCCGCAGTCCGCCGGCCAGCGGGGACGCGGGCTGGAGCCGCGGAGGCGCTGGGGTCCGTAGGGGGGGAAGGCGAAGGCCAGGGAGGGCGGCCCCGAGGATGGGACCGGATCTCGGGAGGACTTGGCCGGGTTGGTGCGGGGCGGACCTTGGTCGGGGAGACTAGTGCAGAGAGAAGAGCTGCCGCCGCCGCCGCCGCCTCTTCCTCCAGAAGAACAAGTTCGATCCGCTCGGAGGCCTTCGCATAAACCTGAAGAGAGGCTGAACATGTGCGCACACACACAAAGTTGCCGCATGGCATGAACGAGACCAGAGAGTGGGTTCAGCTGACACAAGGTGTGTCGTGATCAAAATCTGTGTTTGTGTGTGCATGTGCACCTGCACGTGGAGGTTCTGGGTGTGCTGTCCGGAGTTCTGGTGAGAGCAAGGTCACACTGGTCCAAGAGCTCCAGCAGCTCCTCCTCCGTCGGTCCAGCCAGCGCTGCAAGGCAAGCGATGAGAGCCGAGCCGGAAGCGCTGCGCGGGGCCGCGTCTCACCTCGGATGTCCACCTTGCCGGCGATGTCCATGGCGGTGGTGAGGTCCCACATCTGGATGCTTCCGTTGGCGTGGCCGCTGAACAGGTAGCGGCGGGGACGCGAGCCGATGCGACTGGAACCCTCGCACTCGTGCACCACAAACGCCGTGATGGAGGTGCCGTCCACTGAGCGCACCTCGCACACCCTGGCGCGCACGTGAAGACGGCGCTCACATTTTCTCATCTTGTGCAGGAGAAGCAGCTCACCAAGTATTTGGCAACATGAAACAAATGGCTAAATATTTCATTGAAGTTGCTTAACTTGTAAATCCTCCAACGCTTTGGCATTTCAGGCTAATCTGTCATCTTTGAATCCCATTTTTCGGACTAAAGCACCTCTTCCCGTTGGACGAGAGTCTGACGTAGAGTTTGTCGGTGTCCGGGACCACTCTCTGGATGAAGACCTGCTGGTCGTCTCTCTCGCCGTATGGCCCTGACAACGCAGCACCCCAAATAATATATAAACGTATCCCCGCAGGCTGGCGCTCCTCGAGCTAGCGCCGCCGCCAACCTATTTCCGTGCCGGCGCTGCAGCCTCCCTGCCCGTCCACTTCATCCAGACTGAGGATCTTGAAGGAGGCGAGCGGCGTGGATCCCGGCTGGGTGGAGATCATCCCGCGGAAGCGGGTCACGGTCCAGGTGCGAACGTGGTTGTTGTCGGCGCAAACTGGCGGGAAGGCGCGAGCGAGCGAGCGAGCGGGCGGGCGCCACGTCAACACGGAAGGTGGGGCTGATGGGGAGGCGCCTGAGGTTACCTGAGATGAGGTGCTTCTCAGACAGCATGATCTTGGTGACGGGGCTGCGGTGGACCGAGAATGTCTGGAAGAGCTGCGGGCCCGAGCCCACCGTCTCGGGGTGCTGCACGATCACGCGCACCGCTCCGGAGCTGGTCCCGTAGGCGATCTCGATCCAGTTGCCGCTGTCGCCTAACGTGCGGCGCAAATGTCCAGTTAGGGTCCGGCGGAGCATTTTTCTCCCATGACCTGCTCAATGTACTCGCAGCAGCAGCAGCTGCGGCGGCAGCAGCAGCACACTCGCTACGGCGTTATGTGAAAAAGCTCCACAAGCGTCCCGATTATGATTTGAGTGCATACGAGCGAGTGCGCGGACCTCAATCTGGATATGGGGGAAAGAAAGAAAGAAAAAAAAAAAAAAAAAAAAGAAACGCTCAAAAGGCTCTCCACGCAATGGTCCCGAGCGGCCGTACTGGTTTTGGGTGTGAGGTAAACGCTGACTGCTGTGATGGCATCCTCGGTGGCGTCTCGATAAAGTTCTGTCACCAGTAGGTCGTTGTCCTTCATCCTCAGAGGAAACTTCTGAACATCTAGACATGCCGCAACAGGTGCCATTTGGAGCAAAGACAGAAAGAAGAAAAAAAAGCAACAAATAGGTGAATTCCAGCAAGCACTTCAATCTCTTCTCCTATACAATTCAAATGAAAATACAATCTGACAAAGAGGGGCTTGCGCAAGTGTACACACCCTCTTCTAAGTTGAGAGACTTGTCATATTAAAAAGGAGTGAGCAGACGTTTGCTAGCAGACTTTGACTTTTTGACTTTGAGATGTGCGCCGCGCGCCGTACCGATGTAGTAGATGGAGCCGTTGTTGCAGCCCAGGATGAGGAAGGATCCGGCCGTGGTGTAGCTGCTGATGGGAACGACATCCTGGTTCTGCTCGAGTGAGGCCACAAAAGACACGCCACCTTTTTTTCACCTTCAACTTGATAGTCGTGGGCTCGGGGCGCCCGTTCACCTGCCAGTGTTTGGTGACGGCGTTCCACACGCCGACCTTCCCGGTGTGACTGGTGGCGGTCAGCTGGTTACCGACGAAGAAGAGCGCCTCCACCGGCACGCTGAGGCTGAACACGCCTGCAAAACATCGGCGCCGTCAAGACCGACGCGGCGGCCGGAAGAAGGGACCGGCCATCCTCACCGATCTCGTTGCCGTTGCCGTCCGGGCAGATGGACCAGAGGATGATGTCCGTTCCCGAGGCCACGGCCACCATCTTGTCGTTGTCCCCCAGGGAGCCGCCCATCACCTTGGCGTTGAGCGCCACCCGGTCAATCAGCCAGTCCAGACGAGGAGAGGTGAAGACCTGCTGCCACCCGGTGGACTCCTTCACCCTGGCGCACAAATATGCCCGCGCGTGACAGACAGACAGACAGACAGACAGACAGACAGACAGACAGACGCGTGAGCCAGCCAGCCAGCCAGCCAGCCAGCCAGCGAGACGGATCCATGGATCAAATAACACAACATTCATTGTGTGTGTGCACCTGTGACAGGCCACAAAGTGAGAGTAGGCCACAGCGATCCAGTTGTGATGGCCGCAGATGATCCGAACCAAGCTGGGATCGGATGACGGACCTGCAGCATACATACAATGTCGCAGGTCAGGTGAATTTGTTATGAGTGTGTGGCCCGCGCTTGCTTAACCCCGAGCCCCCACCTGCTGACGACACCCTCTCCTCCGCCCTGGTCAGCATGCCAGAGTTCCCCAGATTGGGCGGCATGGTGTTGCTGCGTCGCACCGGGGCCCTCTGGCCGGAAACGGGCCGACCCGCCGTCAACTGGGAGCCGGCCACGCTGTGCCGATTGCGCCGCTTGGCCGGGTGCGCTGCCACGCAAACGGCAAGTGAGTGACGGCCCTCGCAGAAGGAGAGCGGCTGAGCGAGCGTTTGGAGATTACCCGGCGGAGGCAGATAGCCGTTGAAGAGGACGTTCCCGCAGGAGGAGCGGTCCAACTCGTCGCACAGCTGCAGCTTGCACACTGAACACGCGGCCGCGTCATTGGAGCCCACAGCGGGAAGGAACCCAGCGAGCCGCTTCTCGACAAAGACTCACCGAGAGGCGTGATCCCGTAGAACTCGGCCTCGCGCATGAGCATGTGCACGCCCAAGGAGCGCGGGTGCAGCTCTTTGGTCCGCAGGAAGTTGAGGATGGGTGCAAACAGGGAAGGATCTCTGTCGATGAAGACCTACGGAGGCCGAGCGGAGACGTTCAAATAGGACTGGGCCAAAAGGAAGTCGGCGCCAATCCACTTACGGCTCCCGTTTCGTCCTTCAAGGTGGAGATGCGCCCGCTCAGGAGACTGAAAACAAACCCGCACAGAGTCGTAAGAGCCACTTCCATTCTGGAGCTACGTCAACCAAGCTTTGCGAGAAGTTGGGATTGCAAGAATTGCACACAATGCAGCCGGCCGGTGTCCACCCAGTTCCTGAAGCAATTTATTGTATCGGCCAATCCATCTGCATTTTTAGGATTCTTTTCACGTTTGGAATACTAATATTGTATTGGCCAGTTGTGTTCCTCATCACGACCCACCTCGTATTCACATATTTTTCAATCAAATGTGGCACTCCAACACACGTCCCATCCATCCATCCATCCATCCATCCATCCATCCATCCATCCATCCATCCATCCATCCATCCATCCATCCATCCATCCATGTTGCGTGAGCTGGTGCGCTCGCTCACCTGGAGAAAAAGGAGTCCGGAACCCACGTGAGCGTCTGGCGGGAAGTGCTGAACCTGCAAAACAAGCACACACACGCAAGTTATCGTTGCAAAGTGTCTTTTGAAACACCAACTCCTGAGCGTGAGGAAGCACCTCACTCACTCACTCACTCACTCACTCACTCACTCACTCACTCACTCACTCACTCACTCACTCACTCACTCACTCACTCACTCACTCACTCACCAAGCTTTTCCAATGGCCTTGCCCTCAACTAAATCAAGCACATCAATCAGCGGCTCAATTAACGAGCAGAATTCCAAAGCACCCAACAGGACGTCAAGTGGATTGGACACTTGGTTCGTTTGACTTAAGTGCAGTTGGCGTTTCATCTTTCTTATGCTGTTTGTGACTGAAAAAATGTCAAATCCATCAAACGTGCCGAGTTACAGGCCACAATTTGGGGGACTGCGTGGACGCTGCCATGACGTTAAAAGCAGATCGAATTGAAACCCTCTTGATGCTAAATGCTAGCCACAGTTAGCCCGGATCTTTCTCGCTCGCTCGCTCGCTCACCTTTTCCCGCCCACGTTCAAGTGGATCAGGTCTCCGCTCCTCACAGTGTTCGACATCGTGCCGACACCTTCCATCGACTATTAAAGCAAAAATAAACACTTGGAATCCATGTTTTGGGACGGAGTCACTTTCGGTTCTTGTCGTCGAATTTTTTGCTTCCGGACTTGCAATGGGGACGATGATGGGAGAGAAAACCCGGAATGGCATTGTGACTGGTGGGAGGGAAAACCCGGAATGGATTTATGAGTGGTGGGAGAAAAGACCCGGAATGGGTTTGTGACTGGTGGGAGAAAAGACCCGGAATGGGTTTGTGACTGGTGGGAGAGAAGACCCGGAACGGGTCTATGACTCTAACGGGACTCTGACCCCCCCATCTCAACACAAATGTGTGAGAAATTATAATTGAGCTGTGTAAAATTATAATTGGCTTTATTTGATCACACAAATAAAAATGTTCACACAAATGGAAAGGCTGATACATTTTGGAAAAAAAACAACAACAACGATGACAGTGAGACCAGACTAAAACACAGGATGTGAGACAAAATTTGAAATTTCATTTATGGAGAAATATTTACAAGTCCAGGATACGAGCTGTTATTTGGTGGTGCCCCACCGTCTCACGCACACAACTAGAATGAAGTAAAACAAACAGGCAATCAATCATCCAATTTGGGTGAAGATTGAAAATCGGAAGTATGACAACGAGACCAATGACATGGAAGGCAAATTCCACCTGGCTAACTGCGTGAAGAGCAAATGCTAAGGCCAAACTTGGACTTCAAATTGGACCTTGGCAGGGACTTCCCGAAGCCGGTTGGAGTCCAGCTGAAGGTTCACTCCGCATGCTTTTGCGGTCTCGGCGTCTCCGCCCCGCTTTGGAGCGGTTCCACCCGGTCCGGTCTTGTTGGTCCCTGTCCAGCCTAGGCGGGCACGCAGCGGTTGAGCGTGCGCGACATGACGTAGCCGCGCCGACACACGCATCGGAAGGAACCGTCCGTGTTGACGCAGCGCGAGTTGACGCACGGGAAGTCCACGTCGACGCCGCCCTCGCACTCGTCGACGTCTGCCGACAAAACGGGAAACGCGGTCAAAGGGCCGACAAATTTGACAGCCTACCTTAGCTGGAGTTTCAAAGGCGTCTGTCTCACCGACGCAGGTCATGGCGGTGGCGTCCAGCCGGTAACCGTGGTAACAGTCGCAGGTGTAGCCCTCATCCAGGCGGATGCACATGCCGTTCTCGCAGCCGTCCAGAATGCCGCAATCCTCCGCCGCCGCCGCCGCCGCCGCGCTCAGGCCGGCGTAGGTGTCGTAGCGCCCTGGATAGCACACGTCGTCACTCAACGTGGCGCTCCAGTCCTTGCACTTTGCTCCACTCACGCTCATATAGCCTCCCTTCCGCGTAAGGCCGGAACGGCGCCGCGGGCCCCCAAGGCTCGGCCTCCTCGTCGAAAGGAGATCCTCGGGGGAGCGGAGCCGAGCTGAGGGGAGGCGCGCCTAGCGGCGGCGGCGAGTCCTCGTAGTCGCTCCCCGGGTAGTAACCCGCGCTGGGCACAGCATGACAACACATTACGTACAGACGAATGTTACAAAGTGAAATCAAACAAAGATGCCACCCAAGCAGCCATTGTTTGACCGACCACAAGAGGGCGCCTGCGTGGCACCCTGCTACGCAACTGCCTTTGTTCCTACCCAAAGCGCGGTGGGCCGGCGGGATAAGCGACGGCCGGCGGCGTCCCGCCCGGGAACTCGGACTCGCCAACGGGAGAGTAGTCGTCGTAGTCGGTGGGCGGGGCGAAGGCGTCGCTGCCGAACGGGGGGAAGAAAGGCGGGCCTGGGGGCAGCGTAGGGCGAGCGCGAGGTGTCATCAAGCGGCAACAAAGTAACCCCGAGAAACCACTTGCTGCTTCACCACGTGGAAGGACTCGCCTCACCATGATAAGAAGAGCAAAAATTCGGACAAGAAGACGAGCGCTCCGTCTTAGCGGAGATTTTTGTCGCCTTGCGTTACCGTTTGTTCAGGCACAGCTTCTTGGCAACATGTTCGAAGTGAGCGATGAACAAAAGCAAAACAAAGTTCGTACCTCCCTCTCGTCCCGTTCCGAGCGCTTCCCTTCCCGGCGCCTCGGGGAAGACGGCGGCGGGAAGGGAGGAACTGCACAGACTGCCAAAGTCGTCTGCGGAAACGACCGCCGCCGCCATCATGGTCATCGTTTGTTCCTCTTTGATTTGAACGCCTGGCGCTTACCGGAGTCGCTTTGCGGGCACAGCGCGCACTCCATGCCCCAGCCCTGGCCGTAGAGGCAGCAGCAGTCGCTGAAGGTGACCCGCGCCCCCAGCAAGGGACTCTGACACATCAGCTCGGCGCTCACCGTCTGCCAGCACACCGACAAGTTCTCATCTGCCCACAAGCCAAAGACATTTGCTCACAGCAATGCCATGCCTGACGTTTGGAGAAAGAGCTCGGATATCTGATCAAATCTTGACCGTTCCTCAACGGCAGCGGCGTCTTACCCAGGGAGAGGCGAGAGGCGTTGACGCACTTGCGTTGCGTGTCGTCCAGCGCCAGAGGCGGCGGACAGCTGCAATAATAAGAACCCAAGGTGTTGACGCACAAGCCGCCCTCGCAGCTCTCCTGCTCGCACTCGTCCAGATCTGCAAACGCCAGGCCGTAAAAAGTTCAAACGCCTGACGTTGAGCGCATGCTAATGCTAACAAGCAATGCAAAACGCCCTTGACGAGCTAACAAAGGCGCTCGCTACAAACGTTTCAACACAAACAGTTGACAAGCATGTTGGCATCACGCTAGCGTGATCAAAGGACACATTGGATGCAACTGACATTTATCACAAGCAAAACAGGAGGCCCAAGCTTTATGCTTAGCCACACTAATGAAAGCAAATTTGCCCCATTGGAACGACCGTATGTTTTTGTTTTTGACTTTCAAGGCTTGATGATGTCATGGTGGAAAAGGCGCACACCAATGCACCCACCTCCTAGGTCAGTGCTTCTCAAATAGTGGGGCGCGCCCCCCTTGGGGGGCGCGGTGCTATTCCTGGGGGGGGCGCGTGTGACCCTGGGGAACAGGCTTTTTTTTTGGCAGTACTAGAATAAAGTGTAATTGCGCGTTTACTACAGCAGGGGGCAGTGGCGCTCTCATTGTTACTTCTGTCACGTTTGCGACAGTGCAACATTTTACGACTTACAAGACAAGTTAGGATAGTCACGGTGGGGAGGGGGGGCGCGAATAGTTTTCTTCTTGCTAAGGGGGGGCGTAACAGAAAATAATTGAGAAGCACTGTCCTAGGTGAACAATGACAGCATGTGTGAGGGACTTGAATGTCTTTCCACACACCTGCTTTTATGGCATTTGGCAGCGCACACCAAAAAAACATTGTCAAGAAAGGGGATAACGTTGATCGATGGGTCCAAACCTCAGGAAAGCCCATGCCGCAGTTATTGCTCACACAAAGAGCTGTCATGAGACTGACTGACAGACAGACGGACAGATAAACATGTGGCGCAATCACTACAAAAGTGCCCATGCGTGTGCGTGCGTGCGTGCGTGCGTGCGTGCGTGCGTGCGTACCGACACACTCGAGGAGCGCGACGTTGTAAACAAATCCGCTGGAGCAGTAACAGCTGTAACCGGGAATGTTGTTGACGCAAACGCCGTTCTTGCACACTTCCGGATGGAAGCGCTTGCACTCGTCCACGTCTGCCGCAAAAAGACAGAAAAGGTCAACATTGGTCGAGGGGAGAGCCAGAGGGAGCGAACTGTCGGTCGGCGGGTGGGTCGTCGTGGCAGTGACCCGACTCATTCTGAGCGTTGTCACCTGTGTAGCTGAAGGCCGCGTCCCCGGCTGTCACGTATCCTCTCCCGCTGGGACACAGCGTCAGGAAGTCGGCTGGGCACAAACATCACGCGTGACGTCACCCTTAAGCGCGGCCGCCCATGTGACCCTGAGCGAGCGCTCACCTGAGTGGGCGGGAGGGCAGGCGTGGTACCTGCAGCCCAGGCCCCAGCCCTCCCCCAAGGTGCAGCAGCACTCCTGCCAGCTGCTGTTGGCGGCCAGTAAATGACACGACGAGCCCACGTTGTAGTAGCACTCGCGCAGCTCGCCCCCCGCCTCCGAGAAGGACGGCCAAGACGGGGAAGGACGGACGGGGAAAGCCTCTGCGGGCAAAGTCGAGCCTTTCCATCAACGCCGACAGCTTTGCAAAAACGGCCTGGCTTTGGCGCCGGCTGACGCTTTGGGACGGGCCGAGGTCGCCGAGAACAAGTCGGACCTACCGACGCAGCTTGCGTTGTTGCCGGGGGCCCGGCTGAGCGCGTAGCCAAGCGGACAGGCGCACGTGAAGGAGCCCGGCGTGTTGATGCACTCTCCCGTGGGGGGGCACCAGTTCTCCTCCAGACACTCGTCGATGTCTACACCGAGGAGAAAGACGCCGCTCCTGACAAATGCAACGCCCAGCCAGCCAGCCAGCCAGCCAGCCAGCGAACGGACTCACCTCGACACGCTCTGCCCCGGCCAAACGTTCGATACCCCGGTAAGCAGTCGCAGCGGAACGAGCCAGCGGTGTTGACGCACACGCGCTCCGCCTCGCACGCCGACGCATTTGCGCACTCGTCCACGTCTGCGGGACATTTAGCGTCTGGACGTGTCTGTCTGTCTGTCTGTCTATTTCACAACGTGTATGTGTGTGCGTGTACCTTCACACAGTCCATTTGTAGCACGGTAACCTTGGCGACAGTCCACACACTTGTAGGAGCCCTTGGTGTTGACGCAGCGCCCGCCTGGACACAGCGCTCCGTCCTCACACTCGTTCACATCTGTCCGAGACAAGACACGGCTGTTGAGGTTTGTGCATGCGTGCGTGCGTGCCTTTGTGAGATGGCGGGCCTTACCTGCGCACTGTTTGTCGCTCAGCACGTATCCCGGGCGGCAGGACACGCAGCGATACGAGCCCGCAGAATTGACGCACGTCTCACCTGGACACTGAGACGGCTGCGCGCACTCGTCCACATCTGGACAGAAGCACAATGCTCATGATGCTAACAGGGGGAATGCACGAACAAACAAATGTTCCACTTTGACATGGAATTGTGTGGCGCGCCCACCTGCGCAGGTGTTGTTCTTGAGCTCGTAACCGGGACGACAGAGGCATCGGAAGCCACCCGCTGTGTTTTGGCACTCTCCGTCGGCGCACGGGGCACGGACGCACTCGTCGATGTCTGAGCGTGCAAAAACAGAAAGACACAAAGACAGAAATCAATCAATCAATCAATCAATCAATCAATCAATCAAATGCAAACGGGCCACAGCATCAAGGTTCGGACACAAGCGGCCGCTACCTGCGCACACGCCGTTCAGAAGTCGGAATCCCGGCCGACAGGAGACGCAGCGATACGACCCGGGATTGTTGAGGCACTCCTGACCGGGACACAGCAGGGGATCCTCGCACTCGTTTACGTCTGGCTTGGCCGCATTGGCCGCAAAAGGCACGTTGGCGACGTTACATCTACGTTCGTACACGTGTTGCTCTCACATTTGCTTGGCCTCGTTTGCCTTCTTAGCGACGTGAGACGCTTTGGCTCAGTGATGCGTATGGGTGACATGGTAGCAACATGAGCAGTCATCCCATTGTCAAACGTGGAGCGCTCACCTTGACAGCTGCTCTTCCGAGCGTCCGTCTTGTATCCGGGCGGACAAACGCATCGGTAGCCACCTTCGCTGTTCACGCACTCGCCTGGAGCGCACACACCTCCAGACGCGACACACTCATTCACATCTACAGACACACACACACAAGAGTGCGTCTTATGACGTTGTGTGGTTTTGGTCGGAGCGGACGACTGCGCGTGCGTGCGCTTGCTCACCCTGGCAGTGTGTGCGCTGGGCGTTGGCCCGGTAGCCTTGGTGGCACACGCACACGTGTTTGCCGGCCGGCCCGTCCACGCAGCGACCGGCGCCGCACACGTCGGCTTTGCGCTCACACACGCCTCGGACTGGCGCACACAAACGCAGCAATGAGCCCGTCTTGAAATTGAAAAGTGGCCGGTGTTGTTGTTGTTGGGAGGACTTACGCTGGACTTGGGGCGGCCCCGTGGTCGTCTGCGGGGATCCGACATCTCCGTCGGGGATCCGCCGAGCCGGAGCCAGGTCCGGAAGGGAATCTCCTCTTCCCGGCAGAAGAGCTGCTCGAGATACGGAGGTCTCATCGGATGCGTGTTTTGAGAGAGGCTTCCCCTCGGTGGGGCAATTTGGGGCCTACCTTGACTCCCACTTGTTCCTTGCTTTTTGTGACTCTCACCGGCGCCTTGGCCGGCGCCTCGGCCGGGGCCTTGGCCGGCGCCTCGGCCGGCGGCTTGGCCGGCACCTTGCCCGCCGCCTCGGCCGGCGCCTTGGTTCCGATTGGTAGCGTGGCTCCTGCCGCTGCCCCCTTGGCTCCGACCGTTGCCTGGGCTTTGATTGACAGGTGGACTGGCGCCCGAGTTGGTGCCTTGTTTGCGAGCGGTCGCTTGGTTCCCGTCAGCGTCTTGCCTCCCGCCGGTACGTCGGTCCCCGCTAGCGTCTGGGTTCCGACTCCAGCCTCGACTCCCGGTCACGTTTTGGTTCCGATTTGAGCCTTGGTTGCCGGCGATGCCTTGGTTCTGCCTGGCGATGCCTTGACGCCCGTCAGTCACGCCCTGACTCCCGACAGTTCCGTGATCGCGGCCCGTAGCGCGACTCTCGCCGGATCGCGGTGGCGATTTGACCGCAGAGGCGGTCGGTTCCGGGCGGGTCGGTTCCGGGCGGGTCGGCCGCGGCTTGTGCCGGGCGGCGCTCCCGGGAGTCGCGGGTCTGGACGACGGCGGGCTGACAGCCGGGCGAGGTGCGGCTGAAGCGGGTTGGCCGGAGGGGGGCTTCTGCTCAGACCCGCCGGCGCCTGTAAAAGGAGAGACGGACAAATGGATCTCGGGGTAACGGCGCCTTCTGGCCCGGAGCTCGTACTGTGATGTTGCCGGTTAGCCGCTCCTCGGGCGGCCAGTTGGTCTGCCGCCGTCTTCTGGCTGAAGGGCAGGACGGAGGCGGAGTAGTGGTAGCCCGGACCGGCGGGGCAGATCTCCCTGAAAGCCGCTGGGACGGCAAACATCACGTCAGGCCTTCTGCCCACATTTGGAGGGCGCACACCTCACGGGAGCGGCGGCTGGACTCACCCGAGCCAAAGTGGGGGCAGCGCTGGCAGTCGGGCCCCCAGGCTTTGCCGACTCTGCTGCAGCAGCAGATCTGCTTGGTGATGTTCCTGAGGATGGGCAGCGAGCAGGAGGACGGGCCCGGACCGGAGCCCAGGACCCGGTGGCACTGGCCCTTCTCCTCAGATATCACCCTGTGGGCTGCGCGAGGCACAGGAGACGAGCTGTCGGATGAACCTTTGCGCTCCTTTGAGTCCCTGACATTTACTCACAGATGCAGAGTCCATGCGAGGCATCCAAGATGAAGCCCGGCTCGCAAACGCAACTGTAACTCCCGGCCGTGTTGACGCACAGGCCGTTCTGGCAAAGGCCGGGCCGCAGGCACTCGTTCACGTCTGCGGGCGCACAAAGGCCAAAGCTCACCTTGACCAAACTTTGGGAAACAGACGGGCTCGTCTCCGACGGCCGACTTAAGGCCCCAAAAGGGAGCGGGAAATCTCCCCAAAGGCCCGATGGCCACCGCCGCTGCTTTGGGAACCCACCGGACGGACACCGAGCGAGAACAATTCCAATGGGAATAACAATGACAAGTATCAGCTCACCAAGGCAGTTGCTTCCGTTGCCCGCTCGAAAGCCCACGGGACAGCCGCTGTCGTTTGGAGCTACCGAGTGAGTGGCCGTTTTCCGTCGGGTTGTCGCATGAGCACACAAAGCAAACGCAAAGCAAACAACTGAGTCCAAAGATCTTGCAGATGACATGTGTTGAATTGCTGCGGATGTTTTGATTGTGTCGCTTCCGCTGCTCTGCTCTGCGACCATTCAACAAGATAGTAAATGTCCATGATGAGTGATCCAGGACGTGTGGCTGACCTGCGTGTGGAGGGCAGAGGGCGCAATCGCCCCAGGCCTTGCCCGCACCCCGGCAGCACATCTCTTTGCTCCTCAGCCCCGGCAGAGGAGAGCTGCACTGTACAACGACAAAGGGGTCACGGACGACTCCGAGGCTCGGCGGCTTGCGCCTCTCACCTGTCCGTCTTTGACCTCCCTGAAGCAAAACTTGAAGCCGGCGTGCTGGGCGTAGACGCCTCGGTCCCCGAGCGCCCGGACGCCGCCCTCCGCCCGAGCCGGCGCCCCCGCGGAGCCAGACAGCGCGCCGGCCGAGACTCCCGCCACCTGAAGGCCACCCACGGTGAGCGCCACCGAACCAACGGTCGAGTAGGGCGAGGGAAGCTCGGACCTTGATCACCTGATGAACCTTCACGCTGGCTTCGGGAGGGTGCTGCACCGCCACCTTCACCAGGGATGCTCCGGCTGCCGCTCCTGGAAAGGAACACAGCATCGGGTAGGTCCGAGCATCTGGCTGAACCGCAAAGGACGGACGGGCGGACGGACACGGCACCTCCTGTTTCCTGGTCCGGCTTCGAAGCCCCCAGCGGCAGCAGAAACTCCGATCGGGTCAGATCGACTTCGTTGGGTGAGGAGGAGGACCGGGGCGTGGCCCGCGAGGTGACGGGAATCTGGCAGAACTTTCCGGTAAAGTTTGAGGGGCAGAGGCATCGATCCCTCAGCAGACACACGCCTCCGTTCTTGCACAGCAGACGACAAACAACTGCACAGAGACGCGTCGGCCCGCGTCGGTATCATGGAGGCCATTCCAAATCCTCTTTTGAAAACATTTCCGAGGTTCCATGAAAAACAAATCCGACCTTAGCATGCAGCAACTTATTGCTAATTGCTTTTCTCTGGAGCCAGGCAAAATTCTGCCGCTTAAATGGCATTTTTGACGCACGCATGCACGCCCGCACTGTGCGGTCAGCGACTCACAGACTCTGAAGGCGTCCCCGTGGGGGGGCGGTGCCGGCGGGCCGCTGAACAGGGTGGTGACGTTGCCGCGCTCGCAGTGATTGACGCAACGCTGCTGGTTGCAGCGCACCTTGCAGATGGTCGGCGTGAACTTCACCTGCACCCGGTCCACCCCCGCCTGGCCGCCCGCCAGGGAAAAGGAGAGCGCCAAGGATGACAGGAAGGAGAGCAACTTCAGACGCAGCATGACCGCTCGCTTTTGGACTCCTCACAATGTCTTGGGCATCATTCAAAAGAGGAAGAGGAGGACGAGCACCGGGACAGAGTGCGCTCCCTGAGCACCACCGGAAGAAGCACAACAAATAGAAGAGAAGGAGAGAGAGAGGAAGCTCTGGAGAAAGAGAGAAAGTCCGGTTCCAAAGCTGGTGCTTCTTGCGTGTGTCTGCAGCACAACAACAACGACGACGACAACAACCGCAAGCGGGAGGAGAGGAAGAAAAAGCGTTCCACAAGGAAAAGTCTGCTTCCGGAGGAAGACGGCCCGGTCGGTTCCGAAAGAGAAAGTCTGCTTCCAAAGGAGAAAGTCGTCTTCCAGAGGTTGTGCACCGCAACTGAGCGAGACTTGGAGAGAAATGGAATCCAAAGCAGCGAGCCGCTCGGGCTCACGGCCAACACAAACGCTGCGTGGGAACACGCCCACTCCTGCCGCTGCCGCCCCGGCTCGGCGAGCGAGCCGATGATGTCAGGATAGTCAGAAAAGGGTTGCAAAAAAACAAAGCCCAGGGAAACGCTGAAGTCTTGCACGAGCACAGGCGCCAGATTGTGCGGCTGCGTCTGGAAGAAACCTTGCACAAGCAGAGCAACACGCAGTTGTTGACATCCACAAGCAGGCACCAAGGAATGAAGGAAGCAAGCAAGGCAGGAACGAAGCAAGCAAGGCAGGAAGGCAGGAAGTAAGGCAGGCAGGCAGGAAGTAAGGCAGGCAGGCAGGCAGGCAGGCAGGCAGGCAGGCAGGCAGGCAGGCAGGCAGGCAGGCAGGCAGGCAGGCAGGCAGGCAGGCAGGCAGGCAGGCAGGCAGGCAGGCAGGCAGGCAGGCAGGCAGGCAGGCAGGCAGGCAGGCAGGCAGGCAGGCAGGCAGGCAGGCAGGCAGGCAGGCAGGCAGGCAGGCAGGCAGGCAGGCAGGCAGGCAGGCAGGCAGGCAGGCAGGCAGGCAGGCAGGCAGGCAGGCAGGCAGGCAGGCAGGCAGGCAGGCAGGCAGGCAGGTCTGCTGCTGCCACCACCACCATCAGCAAGCACAGCCAACTGCCAGCTGGGTGCTCTCGGCCTGGCAGAATGGGCTTGGCCCATTTGTGCCATCAAATTCTAGCCGGGCCCGCTTGTGCCACCCGCGCTCACGTCAAAAGTGAGTGACAGCTGGCCAGCAGGTGCAGAGCTCCTCACACTTGACAAAGAATCAACAAAGAGTTGAAGCCATTTCGAAGACGCTAAGGCCACAGAGGCAGGGGTTGGTCTTTGGCCGCTCGGGCACGTCAAGTGGCCAGCTCGTGCCCAAAATGGGTTTTTTCTCGCTTTTGCTCTTGGCTGAGGGGAAAAACAAACGACGACGACGACGTGGCCCTTTCGATACATAATAGCTCACTTGTAAATCTTCCGGCAATACGCTCAGCACCCACTGACTTGCGTTTTTCCGACCGACGCCTTGAAAGAAAAAAAAAAAAAAAAACATTGTGAGGCAACTTTTGAAAGCCTCTCAGGTGTGGCAGGCGGGGGGGGGGGGGGGGGGGGGCGGCATAAAGACAACTTGTTCTTGTTTCTGTTTGGCCATGAGCTCACGTCTCGGCGCGCCACACGCGAAGGCGAGCCAACGCACGGACGCGGGCCTCGTCGGCCCCAACCCTTCTTGAAAATGTTTCTTATTTTAAATGGCATTCTTTAACGCACACCTTTGCATACAGTGGAGTTTTGTTGCTTTCTATTGCTTGATGTCAAAATGGTTGCTGTTTTGAGATACGGGCGGGCGCAATGAATCAAATCAGCTCTGATTGCTATGACATATTTTGCTTGACAAAGTAGGCACGGACGCACAACAGGAAGTAGCGCTCGCAGGAAGGAAGGAAGGAAGGAAGGACTCAGCCAGCGTGTTCACGTTCCTTATCTGAAAGCTCACAAAGCCCCAAAGCGCCATTCCTCAACAGTGACATCACCACCAACTTGTTTTGACTCGGCGTGCAGGCGTGTGTGTGTGTGTGTGTGTGTGCGTGCGCAACGCATCAATCACCAGGAGCAGATCTGCACATTCCCGATTAGGGGGAAACAATGTACAGGAGCTTTGAGACAATACTGGATGTTAGCCTGATTAGCTTAGCGGCAGTCTGTCAAGATAAACTCCCAAATGCACGCATGCACGCACACACAGAATTAGGTCAATGGAAAATGCTCAAAATAAGCTCATGGAAAATTCGTGTCTTGCCGTGCATGGCACTGTTAAAAAAAAAACACATCATGTCATTGGCATCGTTCCGATGACCTGGCACGCCGAGGTCATTTTTATGCTCTTTGCAAAAGTTTGAACGATTGTGTGCTCGAGTTGTCATCGAGTTGATGAACTTGGTGAACTTGTCAAGTTAGCACTGATGCGATCAAATTGCGTGAGCACTATTTGATGGTTAACATGTGGCCAAACTTGTGCTAAAGGTACGGCATCAAGTTCCATCATGTCGCCGTACCTGCGGCGTCGCGTCCATTCTTCTCCTTCTCGAGACGCTTCAACAGGACGGTGAACATCTTGTCTCGTTTTCCTGCCGCCATCTTCCTCTTCAGGACGGACTCAGCCTCGCGCACACTGTCAAGTTGTTCATTGTACAATTCAAACATCTTTGGCAGAAGGGCAATCCAGCAATAAAACATCTAGAAATGATATTTCCAGACAATGCCAGCTGGCTACATTTAGCATCTAGCTATCTTCAAGTCGCCGTTTCAGTTGAGCTCTTCTGAAATGCAACTTGTTTTATGAAACGAGAGACTCGTGTGGAAAAAAAAAGCAATTGGGAGTAAAAACGTTGCTGTCAAAAGAAGAAAACAAAAAAGCAAACTTCTCAAATGTGTCGAATTTGACACAATCAAGAAAACTGGAGGTGATTCAAGGGATAAGCTATTTCACAAAAGAGGCAGTTATCAGTCAAAACAAACTCGGAGAATCTTCTCTTTCAGAACTTGGGAATTTTGGGGCACTGAAATTTGTCGCGGCGCTTTGATTGGCATCATCTCGCGGCCAAACAACGCCGACATCGAAGCCAGTCGAAGCCTTTCGTTTGGACACTGCTCGAGCAACGCTCGCTGTACCAAGCTCACCTGAAGAACGTCTTCTTCTCTGATCCCACCTTCAGCTTGCTTGCGCTGCTCCTCAATCTGCAACACACACATGCACAGTATGGCTTTTCCATGCAACGACCATCTCAACACAACAATTGGTTCCAACAAAAGTGGGAGAAAGCAAAGTGATGAAGATTTTGGTTTTTGGGAATAATCTTCAGGCGGATGTTTGGAAAGGGAAGCCAAAAAAGTTCGAAGTCTTCAAAAGTCAACTTTAGCACGTCAACGCGAAGCGGCAAAAGTGGCGAGCTGGCGCCAGGTCACGCCGGGGTGCGACAGGAAGTCTTCGCTTTGTCCCGTTTGTTGACGTCGCCGAACGGCGCAAACAGAGCGCGTCAGCAAGAGAGAGGATCACGCCGCCTCCGGCCGAGGATTTGAAAGTGAGGCGCTCGCCGCTGCCATTGAGAGCGAGCGGCCTGCCGGGGCGGGCGGCCTGCTTGGGCGGCCGGCCAGCCAGCCTGCAGGACAAGCAGTGAAACAACACATGTAGACAGAAGGTGACAATGCTCACCAAGCATACTTATTGCCACCAGCCTGTAGTTCAGCCATCATAACTCTGTGAATCCTCCACCATTAAAAAGAAAACAAACAAGGCTAAAAACACAATTGTACGGAAGAGGATTAGGGCCAGTGAAGAAAAAAAAAACGAGGGGTGACAGGATTCTGACTTTTTTTCTCAGAATTCTGACTTTAAAGTGGGAATTCTGACTTTATTCTCAGAATTCTGAGAATAAAGTCAGAATTCTGAGAATAAAGTCAGAATTCCGACTTTAAAGTCAGAATTCTGAGAATAAAGTCAGAATTCTGAGTTTAAAGTCAGAAATTGGGAATTCTGACTTTAAAGTCAGAATTCTGACTTTATTCTCAGAATTCTGACTTTATTCTCAGAATTCTGAGAATAAAGTCAGAATTCTGAGTTTAAAGTCAGAAATTGGGAATTCTGACTTTAAAGTCAGAATTCTGACTTTATTCTCAGAATTCTGACTTTATTCTCAGAATTCTGACTTTATTCTCAGAATTCTGACTTTAAAGTGGGAATTCTGACTTTAAAGTCAGAATTCTGACTTTATTCTCAGAATTCTGAATAAAGTCAGAATTCTGAGAATAAAGTCAGAATTCTGAGAATAAAGTCAGAATTCTGACTTTAAAGTCAGAATTCCCACTTTAAAGTCAGAATTCTGAGAATAAAGTCAGAATTCTGACTTTAAAGTCAGAATTCCCAATTTCTGACTTTAAAGTCAGAATTCTGACTTTTTTTCTCAGAATTCTGACTTTAAAGTGGGAATTCTGACTTTATTCTCAGAATTCTGACTTTATTCTCAGAATTCTGAGAATAAAGTCAGAATTCCCACTTTAAAGTCAGAATTCTGAGAATAAAGTCAGAATCCTTTCACCCCTCGTTTTTTTTTTCTTCACTGGCCCTAATCCTCTTCCGTACAATTGAGCCAATCAGAATGGCAGACTTCGGTCGGTCTCTTTTAGGGCTTTGCTCTCTTCTGACTTTGTCTCTCAAAGCCTACTTCTTGTGTCTGTTCAACCAATGCTTCCCGAGACTTTTCTAAGGGTTGACTCTTTTCCAAAGAATCGGATTGAGAATCGTTGAACATTGTCCTGCTGCAGTACCAGCTCCAGAATCAATTCAACTCAACGGAACTGAATCTCAATTGAATTGGAATCAAATCAATAAATGAAATCGCGCACTGACCTCCCCTCCATCCCAGGCAACTCCGCTCGGGGGAGTCCCGCGGCGGCGGCGGCGGCACCCCTCCTCTCCTCCAGCGTTTCCAAGCCGGGGCTGCGCTGACCGCCCTCTCTGTGTCGATGTCGGTGCCGGTTCCGGTGCCCGTCGGCGGCGTGCACGCCGAGCATCCACGTGGTCGTGCATACGCAGAGCAGGAGCACGCGCATGGCGGGGGAGAGACAATTCTGCTGCAAGTGGCACATTCAAAACTCATTTCGTCGACCTGCGTGTGAAATGGGCAAGGGGCGGGTGGGTGGTCTGGGGGGGCACCCCAAGTTCTGTGCGTGCGGCGGACAATGGGGGCACCAACGGCTCGGCCAATAGGCAGCCAGGAAAGCAGACCCTAGTCAATGGTCACGTGAGACCACGGGGTCACATGAGCAACGGGTGGGGCCCGTGGGCACAAAGTCAAGCGAGGAGTCATCGTTTGTTCAATTGGATTTATTCAAATCGAACGGCTAACAATGTGGCGACACCACACAGACATCAGTCTAAGACTACTTTGAATGACGTAAGAATAGGTTAATGGTTTAATCGAATACTTTGAGGATTGGAGTTGCTATGCCTCCATCTTCTGGAGACGACGATTGGCTGCGATGGCGCGTGACCACCACTAGAGGGAGGCATGGCGACTCTGTGGCGGTGACGTCAGTGGAAATCCCATAGCTCGACTGGATGTCGCAAGCCGCAACAAGACAGGAACTAAGCCCGCAACAAGACAGGATCGAAGTTCCGCCAACAGCCACGCCACGCCACGCCACGCCACAGCTCGAATCACTCGAGAGAGACGGACTGTGTAAACGCCGTCCGTCAACTCTTTCGTGAGTTAGTTCTTAACGTCCAACAGCGTTTGGGCTGCGCATGCGTGTCCCAGGCATGTGTCAAGTGCTCGTCGACTGCGACCAGGCGTTCCCTCTTCGGGCCCAAAGTCTTGCAACCGTCCAGACTGTGTTGTGCTTGCAGACACGCGCGTCTAACTCGTGTTGATGTAAGTCTACTCTATTTGTTTGGCTCTTATCTTGCTCTTTTTCTCTTCGGACTCGGACTGTTTGCGCTTTCAAAGTTCCTGACAACATGACACTCATTTGACTGCATGAAAAATGGAGCATTCGGAGGTGTGTGGGTGTGACGAAAAGAATATAGCATCAAATGAAATATGACACTTAGCATCCATTGACATTATTGATTGGGCTTAGAGCTTGAGCGTTTGAAAGCCTATCTTGTTGCTGCTAGGGGGAAGAGAATCGCGTGCATCTGGTCTTTGGTCAACTTCTTCGGGCCTTTGCTGGTTGCCACGGTGATGGTGAATCTCCACACGTCCACTGTCCCAGCAGGTAGATAGATGATGGCAACCCAAAGACAGAAGCGCGCACCTCTGCCACCCTGCCTGACATTAAGGTTTCGCTGTTGGACTTGAATCTAATTTGTCATGGCATTTCCCAACGTTAGAAGCGAGGTGCCAGGACTTGGGTGAGTTGCGTGTCCTGGAAGGTGAGGCGTCGTGGGTGCGCTGTCCCTTCCGGGGCCTGGCCAATGGCTCGTCGTCGCACGCCCTGACGTGGTACCGCCTCCTCCCCGGACACCTTGAACGACCAATCAAGCGCAGGTCAACTTCGAGTGGCACGCTGCAAAATGCTGTTAGATTGCTCCTCACATTCACATGCTTCTTTGCGTGGTTCCGCGGCAGTGGGCGTGTGAGCACCGAGCGCGACTGCTTGCGCTTTCAACCGGCCGCGGCTGAGGATTCGGGCCGCTACGCCTGCCGGCTACGGTCAGAAGCAGCGGCACACGCACGCAAAGATAAACGTACCGAGAAAACACACGCTGGGTTACACGTGCGCGATACGTTACCGTGACGGCCGCCTCCTCCAGGAACCGGTCGGCGTGCGTGAACGTGAGGGTCGTCAGCCGGCCGCAGGAGGCGCCGGAGGATCCCAAATGCCATTGGCCGCTCGCCGCCGAGCCCGGTCAGGTCGTCATCCCTTTGGAGGGCGACATGGTTCTGGAGTGCCCCGACTGGCGAGAGGTCGCCGCCGCCGCGGCCGACGACGCGCCCGCCGTCATCTGGTACCACGTGAGGACCCGTGGCCCGTAATCCGTCTTTGTGTCGCACGCTCACCTTCACGTGCGGCTCTTTGCGCACGTCAGGCTTGCGAGCAGCCCGACCGATGGACTAGCGACCGCGAGCAGGTCGGCGCCCGTCTTCAGGTCCACTACATGGTGGACCACTACCAAGGGCTTTACGTGTGCCAGGTGCACTACCGGCGAAGCGGCCGAGCGCTTCATTTCACACGCGGCCTCAACGTCACCGCTGTCTGTGAGGACACGCACGCACGCACGCGCTCACACAAAGTGCGAGCAGCACTGCAACGCCGCTTATGGTGTGTCCAGCAGCCTCTTCACTGCCCAAAGTGCCCAGCGTGCTCCAACCGACACGCGAGCATGTCTTCAGCGTCAAACGGGGTGAGCGAGCGAGCGAGCGAGCGCCTGTCGAGGATATTTTGGTGACGTGCCGTTTTGCGTGGCGCTCGCCGCCAGGCCAGGACGTACGTCTGCTATGCACGGGACACTTTCCCTACTTGGACCAGGACTTGGAGTGGGACATCTGGTGGAGCGTGGACGGGAACAGGACGGAGCAGCTGGCAGAGCGCCGATTCTCCACAAGCAACAGGTAGCAAAGCTGGAATGTTCCCCATTATGGTATGGTATGGATCCATCGATCATGTTTGTATCCAGGCGCTTGCGCAGCCGATACGGCGATCGCACCGAGGAGAGCGTCCTGCTGATTCGCAACTTTGGCTCCCAGGACCTCGGCAAGACTTACAACTGCTCCGTGAAGAACCGGGAAGGATTCCAGACGCGCAGAGCGCAGCTTGAAGAAGAAGGTGAGCAGCGCCATGTTCTTGTTTCCGTCTGTTTTTGCGGGCGGGCGGCAACTCAACTTGCGAGACAAGTGGAAGCCACCCAAGGCGGCAAACAGGCTTTTCTTACCGCTTCAGCGTCCCTGCCGTGGTCGGAGCTGGCTAGCGGTCTGGCCGTCACGCTGGTGCTGTCGCTGCTCGTCTCGGCGCTTTACCGCGTCTTCCGGCTGGAGCTGCTGCTGCTCTACAGGTCCCGCTTCGGTACCGACGAGCGCTACACGGGTGAGAGCAAAATCAAGTCACGCGGCTCAAACCAAAACAAGGGCATTTCCGAACAAAATCTCTCCGTTCTAACGGTTGAGGGAGGCCCTTGTATCCTCCTGTCAAGTGACTTCCTGCCCACGTGTGCATGCGTGTGTGTGTGCAGACAATAAGGAGTTCGACGTGTACATGTCGTACGCCAGGAAGAGTGAGGAAGAGCAATTTGTTCTGAGCACACTACGCCGAGTCCTGGAGAACGATCTGGGATACACCGTGTGCATCTTTGACAGAGACAGCCTGCCGGGCGGGAGTGAGTTGACACTTGAACTCGTGATTGAAAACAGCTCGCTCGCGTGTGTGCGTGTGTGTGTGACTTGATGGCGGCCAATCTCATTTGGATCCATCCCGTCCGTCTTCCTTTCCGCACGGGCGCTCAGCCATCACGGACGAGACGCTGAGCTTCGTGGCTCGCAGTCGCCGCCTGGTGGTGGTGTTGGGCCCCGGCTACGCTCGACAGGGCTCCCAGGCCCTGCTGGAGCTCAAGGCGGGAATGGACGGCCTGGCGGGCGGCCACCTGCGCCTGGTCCTGGTCCAGTACAAGCGCATGCGGCGGCAGGAGTGGGTGCGCGAGCTGAGGCGGGCGCGCGTGGCGCTGGCCACGGTGCGCTGGCGGGGCGAGCCCTCGCGGGAGCTGACGTCGCGCTTCTGGAAGAAGCTGAGGCTGGAGCTGCCCGTCAGGAGGCCGCCCGGCGCCCGTGGGGATGAGGAAGGAGGCCAGGGGGCGGGGCTGATGACCACCCCCAACCGGGACCAGTCTCCTCTCAACCCCGAGGCCTCGTGAGCTTGCCATTTGTGCGGAAAGTGCATCCATTGCGCCTTTTCCTCCTTCAGCTGACTTGGGCAGAGGGGAGACCAAGCAAAGTGGTCGTCCAAAGCTCGCAAGCGTTCTGGAAAATATGCCGCCTGACATTTCCTGAGCAAACTGGGTGCTGCCCCGATGCGCTTTACTCTCATTTCATTGTCGCTGGTTGGCGCAACCCGATGCAGGCCGCCCACCGATGGCTTCACCCCTCCCAACGGCGGAAGTGGGCCGGCCGCCGAGCTACCGCGTGACGTCAGCCAGGGCGCGCCTCCGAGCACTGCCCCGACCCACCCAAGTCAAGGAACCCTGCTGACGTTTGTTTGAGCTCACATCAGCATTTGGGGCTCTGCCAAGCAGTCACCAGAACCAGGAGGAGTCATTTCCGTGTCTCTGCTGCCACTGCTCCAAACTCTTTCTGTATGCACTCACTCATGTTATCACCAATAAAAAGACTCCATCAATCAAGAATTGGCCAAGACTTTTATTGTGTAGTTGAGTAATCATTTGAAGTACCGTAGTGCTGGATGCAAATGGACGTTGACGCGTTTCCACCGCGCTGCCGCACAGCGGCTCCCGGCCGGGGCTTCCGACGACGGTCAGGTCAAGAAAGGCACGCAACTGTCGACAGGCTGCAATTAAGCACAGCAAGAAATCTCCACTGTCTGTGCATGGGGGGATCATCGTAACGTTTGCTTCATTGCTCTTGACGTTCGCTCATCTTTCAGTGCCACAAAATGGATGCCCATGCCATTGGAAGCCTTGCCGGCGGCGGCTACTTGCCGTTCCACCACGCACGCGCGCCGCCGCACAAAGACGCCAGCCTCAAGTCCGAACTGCACAAGTCTTACATCCGCATGACAATGCAGAGTTCAAAGCTTTTCCTTTTTTTTTGCGGTGAGCGTAATGTTTGACCGCGTCTCGGGGCGTCAGGACACAAGGGCGCCCGCCCCCCACGGGAGAGCGCGACACCCGCACGTGACAGCAGAGAACGTAGAGCAGCGCCGCGCGGAGGCTCCGATCCCTTAGCCCGTAGATGAGAGAACCCAGACAGCGGGGCAGTTGAACGAAGCAGACAAAGAGAAGGGTTTGGACCAGGACAAAGTCCAGCCGGCTCAAGGAGGCCGCCAGATGCGCCATGATGATGCCGTAGAGCACCGACGTCAGGCTGAGGACAAGGTGCAGCAGGTGCAGCAGCAGCGTGCGGCCAGCTTTGCGGAGAGACTCTTTGTCGGTGGCCGCCGACCTGGCCGACAGCGCCACGCCCACGAAGCTGAAAAGGATGCTGGAACCGGCCCACGCAAACAGGAAGCAGCTGAAAACGTCGTAGTACACTTTGGACACGGGCGAGAGGAAGAAGACGTTGAAGGTGCACAGCTGCGCCGTCATTCGCTCAAAGGGAAAGGTCTTCAGCAAAAGGCCCTGGACCACAACGTTGAGACAAGAGACGGTCCACGCGGCCAGCACGGCCCGCGCCGTGTTCCCGGCCGTCGCCACCGAGACGTGGCGCAGCGGCCGGCACACGGCCACGTATCTCTCCAGCGACATCAGCGCCAGCACCAGAGGCGAGATCCTGCCCAGCAGATTGGCCAGCAGCACCAGGGCGCCGCAGGCCGAGTAGCGCAGGCTGACGCCGGCGTTGGAGAGCAGGTAGAGCAGCTGGCTGAGGCTCAGGTACAGCGTGTCGGCCAGCAGCAGGTTGAAGAGCAGCACGTAGCGCGACGTCTCCCGAAAGAGGCTTTTACTTTGCAGGGTGAACAGCGTCCAGCCGTTGACAAAGAGGAAGACGGCGCAGCAGCCGGTGGTCAGGACGCCCACCGCCGCTCGCTGAGAGAGGCTGGCCCTGGCCGCCGCCGTCGCGTTGCCCGCTGACACAACTTCCATCAAACCGGCAGAGACCTTCCGCAAGAAGAAGTCGCGCTCCAGCTGGAGCAGAGTGCGCAACCGTCGGGCGCCGCCGCCGCGCTTTATACCAGCCAAGCCCCGCCCCTGGGCCGCCGCAGACGGGCCTCGGTCCAAAAGAAGATGGTCGAGAAGGCAGCGGTTAAGAGTATTGCTCGCCTCGCACCAAAGGACGTGGCCGGAAATGGCGGTGACCGGGCCGGAACGGGCCGTGGCCCACACTTCAAACCACACGCAACACGTCCAAGAATCCATGAACGGTGTGGACGTTTCACAATACGAAAAGGGGCCCGTTTGATCTCATCTATTGGGACAATCTGGAGCGGAGCGGTCCGGTCGCTCGCCGGCACCCCAGCAATCCCAGGCGGCAATCCCACAAGCCTCCAATTGATCTCAGTCAACGATTAGCAGCTATCTATCTCGATTGCATCATGCACGCTGAGAACATGGAAAAGTCAACTTTGGGTTGGGTTCTTGTTGTTGTTTGGCCTTTTCTTGACAAAGCGCTGCTTTTCCCCCGTGCGACCAAGGGCCTTGTTTTCCACAACTCTGAGCCGGTCCCCAAAAGGCTCATTGAGGCCTTTTAATAATTCAAAACGTTGACGCCACCGTTAACGAGTCCTGCGGGTGTTGCGTGCGGGCGGGCGCTCGACCGCGGGGACACCGCTTCACTTTGGCAAACTTGGTTAGACGTAGGTGACATCCCACTTGACTTTAGTGACTCAAGCATCGTTCAGATATTCCTATCATATTGGATCCAAATAACAACAGCAACAATCACTCAAGTATGAAAAAGGAAGCGCTTGGAATTCTCCGGTTCAAAGTAGCAAGAAAGTAAGATGATTCCGACTCTCTGCACTTCTATGTTATGGAATAAAAATGCAGCTTATTCACCATAGCGAGAAGCCGGTACCACCACCGCCGCTGGCGTCTCCAAGTCTTCTCAACATTTTGGCGTGCGTCATGTCCTGTTTCCACCTGTAAAACAACAACAACATACTGTAAAGGTAAGCTCTGTCAGGCTGTCTGGCTGTGATACACACTTGTGAAACATGTAGACACAACATTATGGACACAAATGACTTTGATGATTACTGTCAATTGACACATGACCGACATCCAACTTAAGCATGTTGAATATGTGCGTGCGTGTTGTCCTTTCTACTCTGAGTGTGACCAGTTGACAATAATCTATTGAGTCCACAATGAGCAATCTCATCTCAGTCTTTTAGGATCCGCAATTTGGTCCAAAGCAAGATACATACAGCTTTGCATTCGCTCGTGATTCCAAACAAAGCTGATCGATCCGTTTTGGGTTCCACTTGCCGCTCATGTTGCTTCAACCGCCAAGCCACTAGAGGGCAGCACAGTACCGCACATGAAAAGCAGCGAACTGTGAATCCCAGCAAACGTTGTGGAAAGCTTCCTCTTGGCTGCTCTGAGCCAATGACTTCATCTGTCAACAATCTCCAAGTCAATGGATGCTATCTCCTTGGAAAAATGGCCCAGCGAACCACATCATGATCAATGTGTTAGCTTGCGTTTTACGGGGCACCATCAAACTTGGTGCCAGACCATTTGAGTCGGGTGGGTCACGCACTTTTCAGCAGCCAGACGCACAAATCCAAAATGAAAACACCGGCAGCCGGGCGAGGAGCGTGGAGCCCATGTTAACCTTGTTGACTTGACTTGCTCGGCCCGGCCCGGCCCAGCCCAGCCCCTACCCACTTCACTACCATGTGTTTGACTTTGTGCTAAAAGAGCCATTTTCATTGCTAGGCACGGGTGAGGAGCAACAGCAGTTATCGGCGCCGATGGCGGCCTTTACCCATACTTAAGGCAAACAAGGGTTTGCAGATTTTGGTTCTCCTCCCTCCACTTCCCTGCTGGTCATTCTATGCTTATTTGTCATCTCCCAAAATGCTTGCACCCCACGGAGGAGGAAGGAGCAAGGCCGTGTGAAGCGCCAGGCGCCTCCTTCCGGCAGAGCGCCCCTGGCACAACAACGTCACAACGCATCAGTCGGCACGGCATTTTGCTGGCGTTGGCCGTTCTTTCCGTCCGGCCGGGACGGCGGGATCTGCCAGAACAACAACGCTGGCTTCAAGAATGGAGAGGAAGAGCGCAGAGGGGCCGACCCGAGGCGGGGGCAAAGTTTTGAAACGGGATCAACTGGGCCCGGTGGAGCGAGAACGAGCGCTGGAGTCATCAGGCATGTTTGGGAATTGGGACTGCAAACTTGTTTTTGTAGCAATATTTGCGCCTGATGCCCGTCCGTCCGTCAAACAGACAGACAGACAGACAAACAGACAGACAGACAGACAGACAGACATTTTTCCTGACTGCGTATGGAGATCCCAGAGAAGGCCCAAATGGGATTGGCAGGCCTTTGGCTTTTGATGTTTGGCGCAAAAGTGGAAAAATGTGCACATTTTGATGTCGTTGGAGAAGCGAGGCCCTGAAAAAATTCAAAAGCCACGCAGCAAATGTTGGCTGTTGTCCTTTTTTTGCCTCCTCAACTTGCATCTGTTTCTCATTGCGGAGCGGCCTGGGCCTCCGGCACGTGAGGCCATCTCCGCCCGCCGGCCCGCCCATGCCGCAATGATTTTTTCCATCTTGCATGCAGCCGGGACGTTTTACCCGCCCGACTTCAGGGGCAGCGCGTGGACACAAAGCGGCTCTTTTGTTTTGAGGAGGAGGAACGCGAGGCAGTGGACGGAGCCGCTCACCTGGAAAGTCTTGCCATTATTGAACGCACGGCTTTTTGGAATGAAATACGAGTCGGACAAGGTGATATTTGGTAGACCAGCGCGTCGCTAAGCTTTACCCGATCAGGCCGCGGAAGACGACGGCTGATTTTTCAACGAGGCAAGGACGGCTTGCTCCAGGTTTATTGGGTGTGGGCTCGTGCTTTGTCATGCTTCCTTTCCAGGCTTTGGCATTTTGTCACCCTCAAAGCCCGTGCTTCTTTTTCATTTTTTGTCTATGTTGCGTCACTGTGGCTTGAAGACACCAGTCAAGCCAGAGTCCAGCAGCCAGGTGAGGGAGGGAGGGAGTCAGGGAGGGAGGGAGGAAGGGAGGGACACATCTTCATCAGGTTTGTTGTGCTGCGCGTTTTGCTACACAACAAGCCACGTTTCCACCAAGCACGACAAGATTGATGGCAGGACCTAATGGCTACTATTGCAAAACAATGAAAGCCGTGCCGATGAGGCCGCATTCAACTCAGTGGCAATTTTGTGGAATTTCCGATATTTTTCAAATCGATCAATCGGACAAAAGGTTGCCACTTTATCCATCTTGCCTTTGCTTATTATGTATTGTTTTGTGAAAACAACAAGTAGATTGCAATTAAACAGAGTCACACAAGAGCGATTTATGTTGTACTCATTTAAAGATTTGATGCCGAGAGGAAAAGTGCAGGAAAGACATCATACGTGATTTCTACTTTGCCATGCTCACGCTCTGTACTCCGTGTGGTCTTTTTTTTTTTTTTAGTGGGCGGAGGGGGGTCACAGGGCAGATTATGGGTTGCACAGTGGGCGCCCACACTAAGGCCTTACTTACTGAAGGGGGGGGTGGGGTGCCTCAACGCTTTTGCATGGAATTCAGTCTGGTTCATTCTTAACACAAAACATGTTTTTGCATTTGACAAGTGTTTGCTTCAAAACATTCTCTTTTCTTTTCATCTCCACAAATAGCACTCTAGCCAAACCCCCTAAAGGAATGTCAAGTGCCCTCAAATGGCTTAAATGTATGCGTGTGTGTGCGTAAATGCACACTGCAACAGCCTGTCTGAGTAATGGGATTACTTTTGATGTTAATCCTCCAAGACCTTAAGGAAGGAGGTCGGTCACTCACACTCACACACCATTCATCACAAACGTGTATGTGTGTGTGTGTATATAAATGAACTGGTAACGTGGTCGATTTGTCATTTTGGTCTTGTGACGAGAGCATTGGAGCAAACTTTGCTTTGGCGACTGACTCACCCCATGATCCTTTCTTCTCTTCAGCCATCTTTTCGTCTGTCGCAGCAGCAGCAGCAACAGCAGCAGCACGTTGGCAAAAGAAGTTCCCATGAACCAGGGCGTCAAAACACTCGTTGACAACATTAAGCTCGCGCACCTGTCCTGTGAGGTTGCGGATGCGCGACCTCGACATTGTGCAAGTGCGGCCGCCGCATTGGAAAGACATGCACGGAAATTTGAGCTGACCTCTTTGCTCAAATCACACGTCAAAGTGTTTGGACACGTTCGTAGCTCGAAAAAGGGAAGTGAAGGTAAACACGTCGGTCAGCGAGCGCACTTTCCCCGGCCGCCATATTGGAGCGGTGCAGACGTCACAGACAAAACGTTGGCCAACTATTCCATGGCTGCATTGCATTCCACCAGCGTCGCCGCAATAGAGCGACTTTTCTATCGTTACCGGTGATTGATGACGAGCGTGACACTTGACGTTTTTCTTATGAACATGACCTACTATACCAGGGGTGGGCAAACTTTTTGACTCGCGGGCCGAACTGGGTTCTAAATTTGGACCGGAGGGCCGAACCAGGAGCAGATGGACGTAGGCTTTGTGTGAAGTCATATAAGCGACCTGTAAAAGTCATTGCATAAAAGATTTTGGCCTTTAGTAGGTAGTAAAGCATGGATATTCCAAACAAGTTCTTTGAAAACAAATGCATTTATTAACAGCATTAAAAAAATATATATAATAATTCACTAAAAAACTGCTATCAGTGATTCTCATAAAATACGACACTGTTATTATGAATAACAGTCTCCATCACTTCAGTGCCTGCAGGTCAGATTAATGAAAGATGTTTATCTTGTGAGATCACATCAAACGGCAAACATTCTGACCAAATATATCATCTTGAAGAATCGGTGAAAGCATACATCCAAATAAAGTAATCAAAACAGCAACACGGTGAGGGGTATCTGAAAATCAGAGCAGAATTTTAACTCGCAAACACCTGGTAACAGAGGTGAGGAAACGGGAAACACTTCCTTAAAGTAAGCCTTAAGAACTTTACAGGTTAAGATTAGTCGCAAACAGGTGGTGCATCAATGTCCTTGAGCATCCTGCATTGTTTGAAAATGAGAATGGTCGCTAGTTTCAATCCCTGCTATGTGTACAAATCATATTCAAATTGCATTTTTTTACAATAAACTTGAGAGCCTCCCGTTCATTTTCAGTGGGAACGGTGTTGTTGGTCTCCCTTTTTTGCTAGTGCGTCATAGTCTGGAGTAAAATTTGTTGTGGCAATTCTTAGGAGAGATCCGAGGTGTTGGTCCGTTTACCTCGATCTGTGACGGGTTGATGTTGACGTTCATGTGGCTGAACGTCACGTCACGTACGTCGAGCCAAATTGGCCACTCTCTTTTAAACGCTCGGCACTGTGTCCACCTTGCTTTTCCTTGGGCGACTCATTTTAATGAAAGGATTCCAGGGGAAGGTTTGTGGGTGGCTTTAGCGCAAAACTGCATCTGAAAGCTCAGCGCGCGAATTACAAGAATGCTGTTGTCAAAGCCCACGCTCTAAATTCGGGACTGATACGAATAGAGCGAGAGTGCGCCATGTTCGTACTACTGAGTACGTACACGCATTTGTGAGTGTGCACCGAGCTTCCGGTAGTAAATGCGCAGGCGAGCGCTTCGCCATCTACTGGGGAAACGCAGTCATTGCAGGCAAAATGACCAACAAAAAAAAAAGTTTAATACAATTTGTTCAGGGTTGGCGGGCCGGATTAAACGGTCCCGTGGGCCGGATGTGGCCCGCGGGCCGTAGTTTGCCCACCACTGTACTATACTGTTTTGAGTTGTTGGACTTCAACATCTCAATAAACCGAATGAATAGAACTTCGATTTTTGAAATGTGGTGACAGATGGATGGGCTGACCCAGCTCACCAAACTGCAGGGATTTAACTTTTTGCGGGGTTTGTTTTTTGAATTGAGCAATGAATCAATGAAATGGATATAAACACGCAAATGCACACAGTTAGCACAGTTGAGAGAGAGCACGAGATCGGAGTTTGACGACCGTTCGATGCGCACAGCTCAAGCCGCTATCCCTTCCATATACCAATATCAAAAAGGAAGAAAAGTGACAGCCAGCTTTAAAACACAGCATATGGTATTTTTATTTTAGTTATGAAATTGACAAGCACTCATCAAAGGACATGTTAAAACATTCTATGCGCCGTCCGCATCGACTGACTGACTGACTGACTGACTGGCGGCGGCGCTGCTGCTTTCAAATAAATACTTGGTTTTCCTTTTTCCAAATGGGGAAAATAAAAGAGACATAACACGTGAGGCTCAAACACGCGAGACGCACGGACAGACAAACTGACGGACTCTCCAAGTCGACCTGACTCTCAAACCGACATACGTATAAAAACAGCCGGAAAGGATTTGAAAATACACAATCGTACAAAAAGTCACTGTCAAATATCAGCTGGCATTATGAGAGGAAATCGGTGTGTGTGTGCGCGTGCATGCGCGCGCGCGCGCATCTACTAAGTCAAAGGACAGAATGTGCTTCCGTATTTGTACATGACGTATTCACGCGTTGCATTAAATGTAATGAATGTACATTTTTGACAGTCCTCCGTCCAGGCGGTGGCGCTGTGAAGGAGACGATCTCGACGAACAGGTTCGCTTCGCAACGTTCACATTTTCCGTTTACAAAAACACAACCCATGTTGATCATAATAAAAACTATTCTTAAAACTCTTCCAAAAAAAGGGCAAGATAGTCATGAGAACAGGTAGAGTACAAAAGGTGGTCCGGCCGGGAGTTAGCACATTGAAGCATGCACGTGTGTCACGTTTGCCCTCTCATGCAAGGTCGTAGCGGATCAAGCAAAAGGCCACGTGGATTTTCCTTCACTTTGAGATGCCCACTCACTGGTCCCCCATTGGCCTCTTAAGGATGCACAAATGCACTTGCTCTGCTCCGTCCAAAGGTTGCTTTGCCCAAAACAAGCCTGGTGAATTTTCCTTGTCGGTCACGACAACGTAAACACATCGAATTCGGGCGACGCGAGATGAGGACAACTCAAATCCGACGAGACCATTTCCCGATTTCCTCTTCAGCGGACTACACCAATTCAGGCAGCAATCCAAGAAAAGATTTGACACACTTCCATCCGCCGTCGTCACCTTCTGCTGCCGGGTCCAAACCGTTCTAGCGGAATCACATTTTGTTGATTTGAGCCTTTTTATAGACATGCCTAGTAAATTGCACGTTACTCAGTCAAGTAGGCTTCATGGGTTGACTTTTCCTGAAAATTGCAGAGCTGCGTTATTCCCAGTCACTGGTTTGACAGCGTCCGCTTGCCGCCACGCTCCACCAAACGCATACCATGACGAAGCCGCTCCATTCCCGCCCATATGGACGCCATCTTCCCAAATCTCCAGCACTTTGGAGGAGCTGGCCCCATCAAACGGCAGACTTCCAGCGTCTGCTCGGGTTTGGCTTCTCGACGTGCGTCGCGAGTTGCGTTTGGCCGAGCGGATGAGGACTGGGGGGGGACACAACGGTCCAAAGACTTCTTCAGGTAGCGGACGATCACGGCAAGACCACAAGCTAACGTGCTGGAGCGACAAAGATGGACAAATCCGATGGACAAATCCGATGGAGTCAGCGGCCGCAAACGGACCGAGGGGGGTTGGGGGGTCTCGTCTGAAGAGCGACACGAGGCGCTTCTCGCAAGGAAGAAAATGCTGATGGAGAAAGCCGAGGTTCCTCGGAAGGGAGCGCCTGTGTGCTGGCGGGGAAGCTTGTGTGAAGTTTGCATAGAGGGTGAAGGACGGAGCTGCACCTTGACGCCGGCTGCTCTGGCGCTCGACGTAAACACAAGGCAGGCGTGAGCCACGACGCTGCCTTCCTTCCCTCCATCCATCCAAAGTTCAATCTCCTTCACCCTGCTTCCATCCCCTCACGTACCGTTGGTGAGAGAGCAAGAGAGAGAGCGAGAGAGCGAGAGAGAGAGAGAGGGGCGAAAGAAAAAGCGTCAACGTCTAGGCACTCTTTGATTTCCAAGGCAATTTTCACACAGAGTGAGTTGGTCAGGTAGAAGGGTGGAGCGTGGAAAGGTGGTCGGTGCTCAAGCGGCGCTCAGGCCATGATCTTCTGGGGGATCTCGATGGAAGCCTTGACAAAGACGCAGTTGTCGCGGACGTAGTTCCTCTTCTTGATCTCCTCGTGCGAGATGAACTTGGGGTAGCCGAAGCCCAGGGTGCTCTCGTCCAGCGAGTTGCGAGCGCCGCTGGGCTTCTGGAAGTTCTTCCAGTTGGGGTCCGGGTTGAAGGTCTCGGTGATGTGCTGCGGCTTGGAGAGCGAGGGGTCGCTCTGGTCCAGGATGGAGAAGGTGACCTTGTAGGCGAAGGGCCACTCCAGGAGGTTGTCGTACTCACCGGGCAGCACCCGGATGTAGACGGAGAGGTGCGAGCCCTCGCCGCTGCCGTTGCCGTTGAGGAAGGCCGACACCTGCAGCTTGTAGCCGTAGCGGTGCGTGTAGAAGGGCGGGCTGAAGAACTCGTGGTTGCTGCGCAGCTTGGCCTCCTGCAGCTTGCGCGAGTAGTCGCTCAGCTTCCAGATCAGGACGCCGTCGTGGCTCACCGACAGCTCCTCCATCTCGCGCCGCAGCTCCAGGATCTCCTGCCGCTGGCGCCCCACCAGGTTGCACATCATGGTCAGGTGCGACTTGGTGCTGTCCTCCAGGTGCCGCCCCACCGCCAGCTTGGGGCACTGCCGAAGCGCAGAGCGTCAGAGCCCGGCCTCAGAGCCCGGCCTCAGAGCCCGGCCTCAGAGCCCGGCCTCAGAGCCCGGCCTCAGAGCCCGGCCTCAGAGCCCGGCCTCAGAGCCCGGCCTCAGAGCCCGGCCTCAGAGCCCGGCCTCAGAGCCCGGCCTCAGAGCCCGGCCTCAGAGCCCGGCCTCAGAGCCCGGCCTCAGAGCCCGGCCTCAGAGCCCGGTCTCAGAGCCCGGCCCAGGCGGCACTTACCCGATGTTTGCAGCCGGCGTCTTTGAAGGGGCAGAGCACCAGGGCGCTGCCGCAGTTGTCTTTCACGTGGTTGGCCAGGTCTTCGCGGGCAATGTTGGGCGTGCCGCACTGGTTGGGGCACTGGACGGGGAAGCGAGGGCAGTGGTACTGGTGGTTCTGCGGGAAAGGAGCCATTGAGTCGGCGGCGCTTTGACGTCGGCCGCCGCCTTGCCCGTTTCTCCACGCAAACCGACCTGGATGGTGTCAAAGACAAACTCCTTGCCGCAGTACTTGCACGGCTGCGTGCGCTTGGGACACTCGGCCGTGCCGTGCTGCGATAGTAGCCGGCGCATCATCCGCGCCCCGCATTTGTTCTCGCAGTAGACGCTCTCCTGAGGACACACGCCCTGGTGGTTCTGGAAAGAGCACAAAACAAGGAGCACCTCTGGAGAAGAGCAAACTAGGCAGGCAGGTAGACAGGCAGGCAGCCACGCAGGCAGGCAGCCACGCAGGCAGGCAGCCACGCAGGCAGCCACGCAGGCAGGCAGCCACGCAGGCAGGCAGGCAGGCAGGCAGGCAGGCAGGCAGCGGTCTTGTTTTCCTTACCTCGTAGGCCTCGCCGGTGAACTCGCTGCCGCAGAACTCGCACTTGACTTTGCGTTTGGGGCAGTCGTGCTGCAGGTGGTCGGGGAGGTCGCGGCGGGTCAGCTTGACCGAGCAGCGATTGGGGCAGGGGATGACGTTGAAGGCGCAGGTGGAGAAGTGGCCCTGGGGGAGGAGGTGCGAGGAAAAGTCACCCGTGACGGGAAAGACCCCAGCAGAGGGGAACCTTTTGCTGAGGTGTGCACGCTTGCTCACCTGCAGCTGCTTCATCTGTCCGGTCCAGCGGCAGCCCTCTTCGCTGTGGATGCAGCGGATGGGCAGCGCCAAGATCTGCTGCTCCAACTCCGGGTCAGGGTAGATCTGCAAAACAAAAGGCCTTTGAGAAGACCCGACGGACCCGAGCCACGAGCGGGGCTCCTGCTGCTGCTGCTGCTGCTGCTGCTGTTGCTGCTGCTGCTGCTGCTGAACTTGGGCCTACCTTGGCGTAGTCCAAAGGCAACTGGTCTTCGGGACACTTGAAGACTCCCTCACTGCAGAGGAGACACAAAGAAGGCCCTTCAGAGACAACCTGCAGCACTTTGCTTCACCTGCGTCTCAATCGAGCGCTCGCTCTTTGCTTCCTTCCTCTCGTGCGGCGTTGCCGCGTGACTGACCGTGCGGACTTTGGCCCAGAAGGGGAGGGGGAGGGTGGGGCCAGTCAAAGCTTCATTCTCCTCCCTGCGGCCAGCAATGAACAAGCCACAAAGGCCTGAGAAAGGGACTCGCTATTTCACGATGCCCCATCATCGGCCTCCAAAGTTTGCCTTCGGCTTTTGTCGGATTGCCAGCCAATTTCAACCAGTCGACCTTGGTCTGAACGCTAAGATTAAAATGTCCAAAATGGCCGACTTCCCGGGTCAAGGGGAGGCCGGTGGTGGCAGAGGACGAGTTTGCACGGATAGCCCCGAGTGCCCAGCGGGCGAGCGGAAGAGATGCCGAGCGACGGCTTCTGCACTCTGGAGCGCCCTGCGAGAGGCGCCGTGATGCCGGCGCAGGCGGGACGGACCGAGGCGGATTCGGACCACCGCGCCCCCACCCGCCTCGCTCGGCCTTTCCGCGTGACGCACACAAACGCAGACAGGCGCAAAAGGCCTCGTCACGGGCTGTCAGCGCCATTCCGAGGGCGCCGGAGGGCGGGCGGGCGGGCGGGCGGGCGGCTGCGTCGCCACGCTGCTCGTCTCTTTGTGACAGCGCATTCGGTGGGGGGTTGGGGCGGCCAGCCAGCGAGCCAGCCAGCCAGCCAGCCAGCGCACTTGCTCTCGACTCCATCACGGCTACACAGGGAGGGAAAGGATAACGCGGAAGGACAGACGGGGCTTTTTAATGAGGCACCCAATGGATGGCGAGTGAAGGAGTGCCGCGCTGCGCTGCACCGCGCTGCGCTGCACCGCGCCGCGCTGCACCGCGCCGCGCTGCGCGACCTACAAAAGCAAATGCGCCGTTTAAGCGGCAAATGTCTTGAAACTTTTTGCCGATGATTGAGTTCTTTCAAACAAAAAGTCATACAAACGTCTTCAAAAGATCTTTTCCTACTTTTTGTGGTGAGAATTCAGCGACCACTTTTTGTCACAAAGAGCGGAAGCAAACACCAAATGTGCGTGTCGTTCCCGTGCCACCTGAACGGATGGGGTGGCGTTTTCACCTGCGTAACCTGCTGATCTGCTTACTTGCCCCGCCTCGCCTCGCCTCGCCTCCAGGTGGACGGGCTCAAAACGCACCACTGCCAACATGCGGCAAGGCGGCTTCGACAGCCCGCAACAGCCTCGCCAGTACGAAGGAAGCGGCGGCAAGCGGCAGGAGCTGACCAACACGGCAAACACGGTGCCAGATACTCGGGCTGCGTCTCGACACGGATGACGTGAGCCTCGCCTCGCCTCGCCTCGCCTCGCCTCGCCTCGCGTGTTGGCTTTCTTGGCCAACTGGAGTTGCCATTACGTCCCCACCTTTCGATCAATGTGTCTACTTTTCATTCGGTTGCTTGGCCAGCAAAAGCAAAAAAGAAAAAGAGGCACTACTACGACGGCACGCCGGCCGGCGCCTGTGTGGCTGGCCCGTTTCCCGCGCTTCCGCCTCCACCGGCGTGGGCCAATCTAGCAACACTGGGAAACAAAACATCCAAAAGATTGTACTAGGAAATGAGCCGCGCTGGCAAGCGAAAAGAAGAGGAGGCGTGCTCCCCGACATGCGTGTGGACCGCTTCTCTTCTCTTGGTCTGCATCATCTTTTCTTTCCTTTTCTTCCCTTTTTCCCAACAGCTCGGCATGTGTGAAATGTGGCTGTTTCATCACAGATGGCGCCACTAATTTTAGCCTCGCGGGGCAAACTGCAGGGATCGGCGGGCGGGCGGGTCGGGCCTCGATGGCGTCCGCGTGCCAAAGGAGAAAAAGGCCGCTCCTCCGCCAAGCAAGCGGAGACGCGCAGCAAGCTTTCGTTTGACGCTCTGCCCTAGCTCGCCCGATCGTACGTTCCCAATGACGAGTGCAATCGTATTTGGGGGGGGGGGTCATTTTCTCAGCCTGCTCCACTCGCCGGACGCTGTCGTTTGCGACGCCATCTCGGGTGACGAGGAGACCGACAATTGTTCTTCTCGTGTGCCGGCAACTTTGGGGTCTCCATGGCAACTGCTACGGGAGGAGAGAGGATCTTTTTCGGGAGCAGCTGGCAGACGGCCACGCAAAGGCGTCTTATCGGTGGGATTGGAGTCCAAATCCAGTCCCGAAAGCAAGCGCTGCCTCACGCCGGCGGCCGCATCAATAGCCTTCCGGAAGGACGACTCAACAAAGTGGCCTTGGCAGACGCCACCGGAACCGGCCGCAAAAGCGCCATTCATTCCGGAGCGCACCTGGCTGAGCCCGGCCCACGGGGCACAGGGGCCCCTTTGACTGGGGACAGGTGCCCGCCGGCCCGCCGCCAGCTTCCGGAGCGCTCCGTTTGGCTCCCGCAAGATCCACTTTCACACACAAGTTGCACTTCCTGGACGTGACGTGACGCAAATGCTCCTGAAAGCAAACGCTACGGATGGACTGCAACAAAAAGGAGCGCACCCTCATTTCTGTGAGAGTGCAAGCACATGCACGTCTGCTTTCATTAGCGTGATCACTGACCCGATTGGGCGCGACACCAACGCAAGGGAGGGGGGGGTGGGGGTTGGGGTTTTGATACCCGTGCCGTCTGATTGACTTGGAGCAGAAGACGAGCCACGCGTCCGCTTGGCGCTCCGGAGCACCGCTGGAATGTTTTCCAGGTCTGGGGCCCCTGAGAAAGCAGGACAAGTTGAGGCACGTCTGTCCACGCGCCATGCAGGGGCCACCTCACTTTCTTGTCTCTCCAGCCAGCCATCGGGCTCACGTTCACTTCATTTGATCCATTTCAACGCGACGCTCGGCCTCGCCGGTTTGACGCCAGCTCCCAATAAAAAGCTGCGAGCCGCTGGCCGCATTGTCGCTTGGCACCGAGATGGCGCCATAGCACTGCTTTTGTTAGACAAAAGGGAGGGATGCCAAAAGAGAGTAGAATGCGCCCGCAGGAGAGAAATTCGCACGGCTGCGTCAGATGGACCAGCGCCTCAGACGCTAATGGCCCACACGGAAGGTGGGGTTAGGGTTGGGTTAGGGTTAGCTAACCCTAACCCCCCCAGCCATTACCCCCCAAACACACATTTCCTCGGCGCCTTCAAACGGAGCGATTTGGGCCATTTCCTGGGCTGGCTCGGATTACGTTGACAAACGTGAGCTCACAGCTTGATCCACTTACTTCCTCAGCGTTTTGTTTTTTTGCTCAGAAATGCGCTCGCGTCGGCGCGGCGTGAAACACGGAACAGGCTTGCGAGTCGGGTTCGGTCGTTCAAACACAGCTTAGCATGTTCTGAAACGGAGCTTTCCAGCCTGGCTCAGGGATTCGAGATTCAAGATTGGCCCCGTCCCACCCGGCGAGCAACAATTGCGAGGCGGCCAACGCGGCGTGCTCGTGGGCTCCACTTGCCGCTCACCGCAAACAAGAGCGTCTGTGTGGGCGAGAGGTCCGCCCCTCCGGAAGCCCACCTGCAGGGGGGACTGCTCAATGGCTCTCAATGTCCGCCATGGCCGCAAAAGCCCGCAGCTGCTGCGAGCGAGCGAGCGAGCGAGTGAACGTGCGTGTTGCCGTTGCCTCCCTCCCTCCCTCTCGTGCAAAAGTCAAAGCCAACTCGGCCACATGGCTGCAAAAGAAGCGCTGCAGTGTTTTATGTTTACCAAGGCGCAGGCTACGCTAACGTTGGCGTGACAGGACGAGTCAGCCAAGGTGGCGGCGTCATTAGACGGAAGGCGGAAGGATGACGAATGCGGCAGTCATGCCGCGCGGCAGCATTCTTGCCTGCCGCAAAGAGCGGACCGAGTCGAGCGACCCGGGCACGGCGCCAGCCGGCCACCGAAGCAGGCGAGCAGCCCTCGCCCTGTCCATGAATTGGCCCTGGCTCAGGTTGGTTTGAGCAGCCTGTTGAAGCAACCATGTTTGGATCAAGCCTTTTTCGACTTCCTAGCCTGACCCGAGTTGGTGTTGGTCAATTCTAACATTGCGGCGGTGTCATTGCGCTAGCCTGCTTGGCCGGATTGACCCGGCACGCCGCATTGGCCGGGCACTCAGCGCTAAATCCAATTTCCGGTCACAGGCGGCAGACGTCGGTCGGCAGGTGGGCTTACTTTGGCGGCGGGAGACGGCATCTTAGCTAGGCTCCCGGTTCCGCTTTCGGACAAGGGCGCGGGGCACTTCCTGACAGCTCGTCATCACAAACCGGCCCTTGTCTTTTGGCTCGGGTTCAGCGTCATGGTCAGCCGTGTTCCTCTTTCCGCTCGCTCGTGAGTTTCCTCCCCTCGGGGTGTTTTCGGGCTTCAAGTTACAGTCAACGTGAGAGCGCTTTTTTTTTCTCCCTTTTTTAAAAGGTGATGAAAACAACAGCGAACCAGTTTGGCTGAACTCCATCCGCCCCCCCCCCCTCCCCCGTAAATGCAGCACGCAAAGAAAAGCCGCAACATTCCTACGACGCATGTAATGACTTTTTCCAATGTATTTTTAGGGGTCGTCGCTGTCCGTCGAACAAACAGCGGTGAGCTTAAAAACAAGAAGAGCGTGCTCGCTAAACGAGAGGCTTGAATGGAGGGCGAGCGGACGAGAAGATTCCAGGGCAAGGAAAACATGTGTGTGAAAGCCACGGATGTGGGATTGAGGGGTAAACAAAAATCCACTCCATATCCAACAATATTGAAGCAGATGATCACTTGACCAAAACTATCATTAGCCAAGTAGCAGAACTGCCTACTTTTGGCAATTTCAATTCAAACAAATATGACTGTCTTTTTTTTCCTTTTGTGAAGATTTGTCACTATTTGAAGTCAGCAAAGGTCAAACAGGGGGGGTTGGGGGCTTCACATTTGCGTCACGTTCAATTGAATCGTTTTGCTGGATGTTAACGCGGGCCGTCGCCGCATCTCCAGATGGAAGGCTCGTCCGCAAACGTCATGGAAAGTCCAGGATGCTTTGTTGATGTAATAAGTGTGCGGTTTATGCACGTACTTGGCCAAATGAACCCCGAAACACATCCCAGACGTGTTGCGTTCACATTCAGCGTCGTCGTCGTCGCGTTTGGTACCGTCATGGCGGCGAGTCCATCAACGCTGCAATTGCTTTGGTCAATTGGCTCCCTTTTCCATCCGGTTGACTTGACAGACAGACTTCTTTGGAGCTAGGTGTGCGTAGAAGCATATGAACAAAGACCCCTTTTGGGGAGCTGAGCAGCAGATTAGAAGGTGAAGCTCGGCGATGGCTTGTCCGACCTCCGAGGGAGTGAAAGAGCTCCCCACGGAGGGAGGAGTCTCTGTGTCGAATTCCATCCTAACCAGGAGTTCAATTCCCAAAAAACAAAGGATGAAATCTGCTGAGCACCCCGATGACGTCTCATGGCGTGCATGGCGTGCATGGCGTGCGTGGCGTGGCGCCCCGCGAGTGCAAAAGCGGCCAATGTGTCGCGCTCGTCTCAACGCCACTGGTGTCATTGTGCAATGTAAACAAACACGAGACCGTGGAAAGGTGAGCAGGACACGCCTACACGTCCCTCTCTCTATTTAGCTAAGATCAACAGAAACTGCAGTCTCCGGTATCAGTGGGCGGGCGGGCGGTTGCGCGCCCACATACACGCACACGCGTACATAGACCGAAACACAGATTGATCGATCGATCGATCGATCGAACGTACGTACCTTAAGAATTCTTGCAGGCAGGTGTCACAGAAGCGGTGGCCGCAGGTCGACACCTGGACGGGCTCCCGCATGGCCTTGCTGCACAGCGGACACTGGAAGCGTCTCTTGGGCTTCTCCAGGAACTTGTAGTCGAAGCCGGGCATGGTGGCTCCTACCGCGGCGGCGGCAGTGGCTTGGGCTACGGCTGGGCTGGGCTCGACTCGGGCTTCTCTCGGCCTGGCCGCCGTACGTCCCTGTCCTTGCGGCGCCTTCCTTGTGCTTCACGCCGACGAAAGGCGAAAGACGGGATGTCGCTCTCCTCTCTTCGCTCCTCCGGCCGGCATACAAAAACGGGGGCCGAGCTTCAAACGAGGGCAGGGGAGGAAGGTCGGCGCTGCTCCTGCGGCGGCGGCGGCGGGCGGACTTGCTGCTGACGGACCGAAGCAAGCAGTGTGCAAGCCCTCCGACTGTTTGGGTGCACCGAGGCAGGCAGGCAGGCAGGCAGGCAGGCAGGCAGGCCCGCCTCCTCCTCCTTCTTCCTGGAGCAGGAGGAGTCAAGAAAGCGCTCGCTCACACGACTCGATTGCTCTTACTCTGATCTCCTCTGGAATTGCGCTTTTGTCCACGTCGGCGCTTGCTCATCCATCCATCCATCCATCCATCCATCCATCCATCTAGCCGCCCGCCCGCCCGCCGTATTGCCCCAGCATCAGCGAGGCAGCCAATTAGATGCGCGTCGGACGCCGATTTGCACTTAATTAGGCCAGCAAACACAAAAGAGACTCACTCACGCACGCGTCGTCGAGCACAAGCGCTACAGTGCCACCTACAGGTGCACCTGCAAAACAAAGGAGAGCCAAATGATGGAAGAGCGATTTTGTTTCGCGCATGAAGCGGGACAAATGGTCATGCTCATTCGAAGGTTAAGGAGGCGCTTGGCGAGGCGCTTCAACCATTTTCCCTTGGCAATGCACCGCGCGGATGCACACATCGACGGAGAGGAGTTTTCACATTGCTACAGCATTACATCATCATGACATCATCAGCGGGAAAACAATGGAGGGGAACGTGCACAATCCTCTTTATTTCAAACAAATGCAATGATGCTGCGTTCAAGACATCAAAGGCACTGGGCTCGCCTTATTAAAAGTACAATTCGCCATGTCGCCAGCCTTATCTTCTCACTGCGTCCGATATTCAGCGTCGCTGCTGTACTGACGAGCTCAGAAGAGCTGAGACGCTCTCAGTTCGAGTACGATGAACTGAAAGCAAAGGCCCGTCCGTCAAAGACGCGACTGCTAGCCAACGTCAATTTCCGCCAGCACATTCACGCCTGAGTGATTCACATGTGTGAATTGACACCGCAAGAGTTTTTCAAATCCATTTACTGGTTGAAATGCAGATGATGGCTGGCCTACTGGTGGAATATCTTCTTGACGATTTGTGGACTTTGACCTTGTTGGAATGGGAATAGGTTCCCCTCATTGATTTTTGGTCATCTGGCAGGGTTTTTGTCCTTCCGCTAATCTGGCCGGTGGAGCACAATGTGAGCAGTGTGTCTGTCCGTTGGCTCGGTGCGGGTCACTTGACTGACATCGGACTTAAACACTCCACTGTTCTTTCCAGTGTGCATTGTAAACGTCTTCATTCTCAGGAAGGCTTAAGTGTGGGGGGGCGGGGCGGGGGCGGCCCTGGAACCGGTTTGCACTCTTACGGCCACAATGGCCGTACGGCGGCCCGGCCGCAGGGCGGACGGCGGCCTGATTGATGGCGTCCCCTCACTGACGGGGCCAAATGCGGCACATGCTCCATTTTTTTAGCCGCCCGCCTGCGCCTGGAGCTACGATGACGGCAAGTCATCTTTCTTTCCCCAGTGAAACATCGGAATGGAATCGCTTTCCCCAAAGCAAGCAACAATTGCTGTAAGGTGTACAGTGCAATTGAGTTCATATTTGACTGGAGGAAAAGAATTCAAGCGCATGTGGGTCGGATGTTTTCTTTCTCACGCTCACATTGCTCCTCATGACGAAAAGAACGCGAAGCACGTCCTTGGCGACACGGCTGGTTGCTTGCTTGCTTGCTTGCGACCGAGCGTGCGCTATGCGCCTACGTACGTGCTGTGAGCGAGCGTCCTTTGTGAACTTGATTTCCATCTGACGTTTGAGCCACTAAAACGTATTCATTGCAATGATCTTGTTCCTCCTCAGTTCTCTATAATAACGCGTCGTTCTGGAAGGAACATCTCGCATGTAATTCCACGAGCTATAGGTTTAAAAAGACGACATGGACGTGCGTGTGTTTTCAAGGCTTATTTTTATTTTTTTTAACTTTGACTTCTTTGAAGACATGTCAGTACTTTAGGAGCCCGATACGAGAGCTCTTTTTGCCCCATCCCTGTGACGAACGACTGTGGGAGCTCTTCTGGGAATTTCCCTTTTCTGTTCCCAAAATCTCGCCAGGCGCACGCCCAGATTTCGTTGGACTTCCTCAAAGGCGATCATCCGCTCTTTTGCGCCGCCGGTGTATTTTCTGCATCTACCTCACGTTCCGATAGTTTGGGGTGAAAACAGAGAACGCCGGCTCGGTCCTTCAGGGAAGATTCCGAGGGGTTGGAGTCGGGTCGCGGACGCTATCACCTCGAGGCGGCTTCGTCGAGCAAAGCTGAAACGAGCGAGGAACGAGAGAAGCGTGAGAAACAACAAAGCGTCAATCAAAATGCCGTTGTCAGTGGCTTTTTGGATTGTCTCAGCGGCGGCTCGGCAAGGATTAGCAACAACATGACTTATTAAATTGTCATGCAATGTAATCTTCTCTAAACCTGCATCTATTTTTAAACCGGACTGGAATGGATTATTAAACCGAGCGTGGTCGTGTCGCAGCTCTCTCGGGCAAACGCTGTCGCAATTTGACAAGCGCCGCGCCGCATGGTGCTAAAAGCACCACTTGAGAATGGTGCGGCTTCTTGAGACTTTTGGCCGCAGCTAGCTTTAGGGATGCATTCAAGTGAGAAGAAGACCGAAATCCACGGGTTTGGTGTTTGACAGCCACTTGACGAGCGTACGGGTAAAAGCTGGTCGGACAAATGTGGCCAGTTGAAAAGAAAATGGCAGACTTTTTGTGTCTTGGTTTGCTGGGACGTTTTGGCTGCTCGCTGGCACCAAGTTGTCCATTTTAGGCTGCTGAAACACTTTGACAAAGCCTGGAGGTCTGTTTGAAGTTACAAACGGCACTGGCGGAGGGATTAGTACATTGCCCCCCTGCCCGCCCGCCCGCCCGCCCGCCCGCAAAATGCCAGTGTGTAAAACATTACGTTTGAGTGCCAGCAGGCTGTTGCCGTGACAACAAGCCACCGAGGTGACGGTGAACGGTCGGCTCTGGTCCAGCTGCACCGCCTTGGGTGTTCCCGAGTCCTCCTCTTTCCTCCCCAGGCGCCCGCGGGCGCCCTTTCCCCACGTGTACACCTCGCCATCTGTCATGACAGGGAACATGAGAGCAATTGAGGTCAGCAGCACACAACACGTACGTACAACTTCATCACTTGCTTGGCCTTATGTGGACCAACATTTAGCGAAAAAAAAAAAAAAAAGATTCCAGTACACACACATACACCTTGATTTACAGTAGATCACTTGCTTAGTTTTGCAGGGATGAACTTTTTTGTTTCTCACAAAAAAAGATCTTTTTTTTTTTTATGTACCTAACTCATGCACACATCCACACACATGCGCCCCCCTCTCCCCCCAGATCTGCCAAGGTGTCTCCTGCAGGGCCAACACAATGGCCCCATCTGCCAACAAAGGCGTCCCTTGATGGGCCGAAGCTGCAGGAGGCCAGGTCGGCCGCTGCCGCCTTTCACACCGGGGGAGCCAATCACTGGCACAATGTGACATTTCGCCAATCGTCGCCTCCGGCCCCTTGTGCACACAAGCAGCAAACGCGCACGCGCATTTGCGACAAACCACTTTCACCGCACCGCCCCCAATGCTTCTAGCCCCCTCTACTGGCAGAAGGTTGATACTGCAAGTGTCTATTCAGATTCCCCCACCAGGGGAGCTGAGGGAGGGAGGGAGGGAGGGAGGGAGGGAGGGAGGGAGGGAGGGAGGGAGGGAGGGAGGGAGGGATGGATGGATGGATGGATGGATGGATGGATGGCCTTCCTGATGCAAGCGGCCCATTGAAATGCAGTTTTTTACCCGTTTGATCGGGTGCAAATGACGATTATCCGAGCACTCGGCACATTGCCAGCAGGTGGCGCCGTGGAACTAAAACACAAGCAGCAGCAGCAGCAGAAAGACTCCCAAGGCGCACTCACTCACCAGACTTGATGGCCAGCGTGAAAGCGTCTCCGCAGGCCGCCACGGTGACTCCCCGCAGGCCGGGCACCAGGTAAGGAGCGCGGCCGCCCCGTCGCGACCCGCAGCCCATCTGTCCGTGTTGGTTGCTGCCAAAGGTGATGCACTGGCCGCTCTCTGCGGGGGTGGGGGGGACGACCGAGGGTGAACAAATGAGGCTCAAACTTTAACAAGATGAAGAATGAAATTGCTTTCCTCTCTCTCTCTCTCTCTCTCTCTCTCTCTCTCTCTCTCTCTCTCTCTCTCGTTTCAGACATAAAATGTGCGGATTTGAATTTGCACGTCGCCGGAGGCTGGATCCGACCTGTCACGGCGACGGAGTGGGCGGTGCCGATGTCAATGCAGACAATCTTCTCCTTGTCGAGCGGCGCCGATCGGACGGGCGCGAACGAGTGCACCTCCTCCACCTGGTCGGAGGGAGTCGGCTCCTCGCCGGACGTGATCTTGTCCAGACCCAGCTTATTGAACCTACGGACAAAATGCGGGAAACAAGTACAGATTGTGAAATACAAAAGTAATTGCCCCACTTGCAAGTGACAAAAGTACGAGAGCTCGGTGACCACGCGCGCGCGACTAATGACCTGTTGCTTCCGCAAGCCACCATCCCGTCGGCCGCGCCAGGGCTGACGATCATGGAGCAGTCGACGGCGCACAGGACCCTCTGCGGCTCAAAGCGGGCGGGCAGACGCACCTGCTGGGGAGAGTTGTGGGTGTCCTGGGTGCCCAGACCCAGGCGACCTGGCAAAGGACGGACGGCGTCACAAACAGACAAAGGCGCGAGGACTTCCCGGCAGGCGTCACTCCTCCCACGTTACCGTTGTCTCCTCTTCCCCAGGCAAATACTTCTCGTTCGTTGGTCACGGCCAGAACGTGGGACGCGCCGCACGACACCTGCACCAGCTCGTAGCCGAGCAGCGCCTCCACGATTTTGGGCTGAGCCGGAACGGAGCAGAGCAGAGCAGAGGGATTACTGCTTGGATTCTTTGAATTGGGATTGCAGTGACGCACGCCACGGTACCTGTGTGACGTCATTAAAGTTGCCGTGGCCCAGGCAGCCGTTGCTCCCGCTTCCAAAGGTCATGATGATGCCTCTGTCTGCAAAATGATGCGGATCTGGAACTTTTGCCGCTCGTCTGCGAGCGACTCGCTGGCCACCGCTTTTGCCCAAAGTCAGCCGAGAGCGGCCCCGCCCCGCCTGCCCCGCCCGGCCTGCCCCTTGTTGCCAGAATCTCTCACCTGTCATGCAGGCGGTGAAGAGATCTCCGCAGGAAACGGACTTGATGGTGACTCCCGACTGACCCTCCAGGAAGCGCGAGATGAACTGCGGCTGCATCTGTTCCACCGCGCCGGGCAGGCTGACCTCGGCGGAGCCCGCCGACGGCGCCTGTCCACATCCCAAAGCAAAGCAAAGCAAAGCAGTTGGCGAGCGGAACGACACATGGCGTAGCTCGCTGAAAGAGCGAGCGCCTTTCCGCGAGCCGGCCCAATGCGACTGATGGTCACGCACCTCCCAAGCGATGAGGCGGCCCGACTTGGTGACGCCCATCTTCTGCGTGCGTCCCAGCGACACCTGCAGCACCTCAGTGTTGAGCACGGGCAGACGCAGCGGGGCCGAGATGCCGCCGCCCCACGTGTACACCGATGACAGCGGGAGGGAATGCAGCTTGCCTGTGCCAGCTGTGGACGGGAACAAAGGCACTTTTTTTTTTTTTTTGTGTCCACTGAGTATTTGTGCTTTGGCATGGCTTGCTCCCCAATTTTCTGTTTTTGTGCTCAGGCCATAGCAAAAAAGGAATCAAAGGAAAGAAAACCAGAAAGTAGTTTGCTACCTCTGGATCTGCCGCCCGGCATTCGCCCTCCGGCTCTGCCTTGTGGCCCGGTCTGCACAGTGGACAGTGGTTTCTCAATCCTGGGCACAAGACATTTGAACTCATGGTGACACGGGTGGTAGGTTTTGTAATGACAACGCAAAAAGGGTTAGGGGTTTTTTGTTTTGTTTTTTAGCACATATCTAGTCGTCGCCGAAATCGGCGCTTCCTAGCCATTGTTTTTGCAAGGATTTCAATATTCCAATCAAAATGCAGTCTGTTTACATTTTGCAGGGTGAATTTTCCAACCTGCGCATCTTGACATTGCCGATGTCCGTACAAAGATTGAGCAGCGGGCGTATGCAGATGGGGAGCGCCATGATTTCGTTGAGTTGAGGCCGCTTGGAGGGATCCAGGTTGAGCATGTTGAGGACCAGCTGCCGCAGTTCCGGGCTATAGCGGTCCGAGATGGGGGCGAAGGTCCCGCTCATGATCTTCAGCACCAAGGCGGGCAGATTCTGAAAGAAAAAAATGGGATTTTACGGCGGCCGCCTTCGGAGTTGCGGCTGGCTTTCTTTCTCACCGCCGCCTCAAAGGCTCTCTTGAGACTGGCCAGCTCGTAGAGGACACAGCCCAGAGCCCAGATGTCGCTCTTCTGGTTGTACGGCTTGCCCTCGCAAAGCTCCGGAGAGATGTAGCACGGTGTTCCCACCACCTGCAGAGGCACGCGCATGATTGTTTTTTTTCCTTGGAAAAACAACAAATCCTTGTCGTAAGATGGGATCCGGTGAGCCGCCCGAGCGCTACAGAACTCACGGTGTACGCTTTGCTTTTGCTGACGAGGATTTTGGAGATGCCAAAATCGCCGATCTTGACGATCATCTGATGCTTGTCCAGCAGAATATTCTGCGTCTTGAGGTCCCTGTGCAGGATGAGCTTGTTGTGCACGTGGTAGAGGGCCAACAGGATCTGCACAAAGAAGTGAAGGATGGTCTCCTCATCCAGCAGGGAATTGCAGCGCTTCTGGATGTAGTCAGCCAAGGTGCCGCCTACATGGCAACAAAGGTACATTTAAAGGTACATTGTGTTGAATTGAGTACCAGCTACCTAGACAAAAAAAAAAATCATGTTGTTTCACGCGGAGTCAACGAGTCTTACCGGGTGCGTATTCCATGGCAATCATGAGCGCCTTGTCCTCCAGGAAGTTCTCGTAGTACTCGATGATGTTGGGGTGGTTGAGCAGCTTTAGTACCTGGCACTCATTCTGAGCGGCCAGGCGCTCGTCACGGGACATCTGCTCCACGGGGATCTCCTTCAGGATGACCAAACCTCCGTCGCTGCGCCGCCGACACAGGTGGACGATCCTGTCAGACGGACAGACAGACAGACAGACAGACAGACAGACAGACAGTTTGGCTGTGGATTAGCGAGGACCCAAAGCGTCTTGACCACATGTGGCCAAAGTGACACTTGGGTGCCATTTGTATGAGCTACTTTTGAATTGTACTATTTCCATCGTCTCTTTTAAGATGGGGAGTTGTTGCCAAAGTTGTGGGCTAAAGAACGTCGAGGACGTGCTTCCCTTTCGATGACTTGCGTGCGTGTCTGCCCGTTTAGTTCGAAAGAAGCTCGTTTAGCCGAGCGCTCGACTCGCTCAAACGTGAGCCCACTTTCCTTCTGTGAAAAGTGCAGCGGTGAATGACGTCGCTTCGTTTACCCGAAAGCTCCTCTTCCGACAACTTTGATTTTCTCGTATTTCTCCATCGTCGCAGCAGCTCGGAAGAAACATTCCCGCCGTCTCCCTGGGCAACCCGAGTGTACGTCACGTCCGCTGGGCTTCCTCATTTCTCCCATCACATCCGGTAGTTTGTTCTTTCGTCCAGCAGGGGTCGCGCTGTGCTGAGGGAGGAAAGATTGGATCGTCTGGCTGCTGCGGGCGGATTGGGTTTTGCTGCCTCTTCTCCGCTTTTCGATCCAAGAGCGCTCCGAATAAAGCTCCACAGTTGATCACTCCCGCATGACACGTTGTCCTCCCATTGAGTGACATTTGGAAGGGAGGAACACGACGGATAAAAAGGAGAGCGACCAGACAGACCACCGCCACCATCTCGTCTTGCCAACGTAAGGGCTTCTTTTCTTTTTGGCCACTTTCGGCGTTCGCGGCCATTCAAGTATGCAACGACAAGTTTTCTTTCATCTGGGTGTGCTTTTATCTGGAGTGTGTGACAAAGGTTTTGCAAAAGCACATTTAGGCTGATGTTCCCTTTGCAGTGCAGGAGGAAAACCAACGCTTCGTGAATTTCTCGTCTTCCACATTCGAGGAAGGCTAGGATTAAAAGTAAGATGAATGAAAGATAAACCGATTAAAGTTGTCTGGTCCCTTTTTTCGGGGGCCGTAAGGACAAAATCAGCCTGCTTTCGCTGCGGCTTTTTCGCCTTGTTTGCCATTTCCAGTCCACGCCGTGAGTCACCTTTTCTCCCAGCATTCTTCAAAAAGGACCGCACACATCGCGGCAGGCCGAATTTGACAAAATAATCTTCACAATATTCGACATCATTCTGACAAGAGTATCATTAAGTCGTGTGGCGTACTACTAATGAATGGAGAGACTTTCCGGAGCCGATTAAGTTTGAAGAGGGCTTGGACGCATTGCTGTGAGGTTTGGTTAGTGTCACCATGGCAACGGACGCCAACGCCACTTTTCACCTTGTCTGTTTCAAAGAAGTGCCTAGCGAGCGGTCTTCTGACTTTAGTTGTTGATGGGACCAAATGAAATGTTCTATAGCTGCTTTGAGGCGTGATGTCGACGCGAGGTCCAAGCATGAGCGTCTTACCGCCCGTTCGCAAGGATCGCATCATTCCGCAGTTTCCTCAGGTAAAACACAAGTCCAAACATGTGAACATGGCTCAAATTGGGCCAGAAGGCTATGAACATCCATCCATCCATCCCTCCCTTCCTCCATCCGTAGTGTTTCTGTGAAGATGCGGCGCTCCAGGCAGGGCGCGACTTCAACCCCAAAGTGAAGGCAGCGTGCCAGCAGCAGCGCACCGGCACGGTCGGGTACGTTGGCGGGCAAGAAAGACGACGCGAGCGGCGACCTGATGCCTCTTGTCTCGTCCTTTCCCGCAGGTTTAAAATTGCCAAGGTGATTGTGGTGGGCGACTTGGCGGTGGGCAAAACCTGCCTGATTAACAGGTAAGCCAGCTCTGAGCGCTCAACAAGTTCCTTTTGACGTGACGTGGCGTGGGCGCTGTCCAACTCAGGTTTTGCAAGGACGCTTTTGACAAGAACTACAAGGCCACCATCGGCGTGGATTTCGAGATGGAGCGCTTCGAGGTGCTCGGCGTCCCTTTTAGCCTGCAGCTGTACGTTTGCAGCGTGGCCGAGTCACCGGCGCGAGCGAGTGGGCCGGGCCCGCTGTGACTCAGCACTTTTCCTGGGCTCCTTTAAGGTGGGATACGGCCGGTCAGGAGAGGTTCAAGTGCATCGCCTCCACCTACTACAGGGCAGCGCAGGGTGAGCGAGCCATTCCGACGGAGCGGCTCCGTCCAAATGGCTCATGGCCGTCGCCTGGCTTTTTCTCGCAGTGGTGATTATCGTGTTTGACGTGACCGACGTCGCGTCTTTGGATCACACCAGGTAACAAACAACGTGGCCCCCCAAGCAGGTTTGGTTCGGCTTGGAGCCCGTTAGGCTCGGACGGATTAGCAAGTGAGCCGGAAGGCGTGTCGGTGAGCCGCCACCTCCGCCGCCTTTTCTCGTGTCGTTCCAGGCAGTGGCTGGAAGATGCCCTGAGAGAGAACGACCCCACGGCAGTTCAACTCTTTCTGGTGGGCACCAAGAAAGACCTGAGCGTACGTGCTCTCCGCGGCCCACCCTACGTCATTTGCAAGGTGACGGATGACCTTGTCGTTTGTCTGGCAGTCTCCGGCTCAGTACTCGCAGATTGAGCGAGACGCCCTCCAGGTGGCGGGGGAGATGCGAGCCGAGTATTGGGCGCTGTCGTCGCTCACAGGTGAATAGGTTGCCGGCCCGGGAGAACGTACCACGCGCGGCGGCGACCTCACGGCGTCGGCAATTGATTAACTGGCCTTGTCCAAAGGGGAGAACGTGAAGGAGTTCTTCTTCCGGGTGGCGTCGCTGGCGTTTGAAAACAACGTCCTGGCCGAGCTGGAGAAGAGCGGGACCAGGCAAATAGGCAACATCGTCAGTGAGTAGAGTGTCCCGAGGCCAAAGGAAAGCGCTTCCGGCCCGTGACCGCCGTGCCGTCTGCTCCCCGTAGAAATCCAGAGCGCCGGCGGCCAGCCGTCCAAGAAGAGGAAGCAGCCGGCCTGCTGTCAGTGAAAAAGGGCCAGAGGGAGGGAGGGAGGGAGGGAGGGAACGGAAAGGCCTCGTCTCGTGGGTGGCCTTTTCCTGGCCCGTTAACACCATGTTGCCTCCTGCGGCGGCGGCGGCGGCAGCGGGCAGTGCAGGGCAGTGCTAACAAACTCTGTCTGGACCCAAATGCATTTGCAGGCCGTCGAGTGTCACTCGACAGCCACACAGCGAGCGCCGGGTGCCCAAAGTGACGTGGCCGCCATCACAGCGTCCGCCGGTGCTCGTCCTCAAGTATTTCAACAGCAACCACTAGTGCCGAGCCGTTTTTCATTGTCTGCATTCACGCAAACTGCCGCCAGCCAGAATGCCAAAGAAATTCATACTTAGTTAACGGATTTGCTGCGGGCATTTTTGCTTTCCCATTCCTTCTTCAGATTTGCTGCCAGTGATAGCAAGAAGGGCTTTGTCGCTGTCTCGCGAAAAGGATGCAAACTTTGTGCGTTGCCAACGAGTGTTAAAAATGCGTGCAAAAGTTGCGTGCTGTTGCTTTTTTTCTTTGACGGCCTTGAATGTTTCAAACCCGACCGAGTCAAGTGCGTTCATTTCTCAAAGCTTTTGAAGGAGTCCAAATGTTGCCCATCAATTTGGCTCTGGAGTTCCTCAGGGATGCAGTGCGAGCATTTGTAATGCTCTCGAATCCACTTGCCTCCTTCCGAGTTCTCCACGGCCATGGCGGCCACGCCTCAAAACCGCAAGACACAACGCATCAAAGTTGGGACACCGAATAATGAGAAGAGATAACTGCCAAGTGGCGAGCCTTACCCACCACGGTGGCACCCAACCTCTCCAGCAGCTGGATGGCGGCCTTCATGGTTCCTCCCGTCTCGATCCACTGGTCCACCAACAACACCCTCACGCCTTCCACACGCGATCGCACGATTAGCGAGAGGGAGGGAGGGAGCGAGCCAGCCGCGACAGCCGGTCGGTCCCACGCGCAATCGCGACCCTCGTAATGCGCCGCTGGAGACTTACCCGGTCGGATGACGTCGTCTCGTACCTCCATGCTCTTCTCCCTGCCCGTGTAGTCGCTGTAGCTCTGCCGTTGGCTGCTCACGCAAAGATGTCCCGCTTTGCGCACCGCCAGGAAGCCTTTGCCCAGCGTGCTGGCCACGGATGCCCCTAGCCACATGCACCCCGGGTCAAAGGTGACACGGGTTGAACAAAAGTTCTGATGCAGGAATTAAACTTGCTCCCGTTAATACGTAAAAGGTAGACCCTTGTCATTTCATTCCGTATCACGTTACAATGTGATCAATTTAACCTGATCAAGTCCACGTTAGGTTCACGTTATGCAAGACATTTCACAACAACCACAAATTCATATGGTGGCCTTCTCGCACAGCTAATATTAGCAACTCGGGCGACGCTACTGACATCGGAGAAGGCCAGCGAGCAGAGGCCCTGCAAAAATATTGGGACAGCTGAGGCCAACAGAAGGCTTGCATACATTTTACTTTAAAAAAAAATAAAAAATATTTGTCACAAATTCTCAGAAGTATCTGAATACAAGTGCTTTTGTTCTCTTTCTGCTAGTTTCTTTTGCTTTTTTTTTTATTTTATTTTTAAATATTAAATGTATTCTACTTGATTTCTGAGGTTTTTGGTAGTGTTGCGACATTATTGTTGGCAGAATGACAAAGATCCAACTTGTGCTCATCCATCATGCCCTTTGCCCTCCCGGGTGCGGGTCAAATGCGCGAGCGATTGAGTGGCTCCCTCCTACCTAGGATGAATCCCATGGCGTCGATGCCGGCCACCAGGTCGATGGCGTCGTCGCGGAAGGGAGCGAGCAGGTCTTTGACGCAGTCCGCCAGAGCCTGCGTGGAGGAGGGCCTTGCAAGGATCGATGGCCGTCGAGGGGTTCAAGCCGACGGAAGCCATGCAGTCCCTACCTGCGAGTTGCAGTAGAGTCTGGACGGGTCCAGCCAGGCGAAGGCCGGCCCTTTGCTGTTGGGCGCCATCAGGGCCAGATACCAGCCTTTCGCTTCGCTCGCCCCGTCCGCCGGGGGGGGCGACCACACGTCCATGCCGCAGGCGCCGCTACGTAACGCAACGCTGCGGCTGCTTGCCTCAAATGGCAAGCGAGGCACTGAGGCCAGGTGGGAGGGGCAGGTGGGAAGGGCGCCCTCCCCCTCCCTCCCTCGCTCTCCCCCTCGCCCTCCCTCAAAGCAAGCGAGACTCCACTCTTGCATGATTTGTCAACAAGCAAACACACAAAATAATCATTAACATTTCAACTTCACTTGCAGAAAATGTCTGCTTTTGCTCCTGAGGAGAAGCCTGTCCGATGACCAATGAATGGAGGTGTTCAGTACCCACTTTTGTCCTCTAGAGGGCAGTTCAGCGCAGCTATATAACAAACGTACCTGTTTTTCCTCCAAATGGTTGACACTTTAGCAAATGAATGGAGGGGACAATCAAGCTTTTTTAAGGTCAAGTTCTACAAATGTCTTTTTGGATTATTTGTTCGTTTTTAAGTATTCCTCGACAGGCTGAAGAGTAGCTACAGTCAGTCCGAAATGGTTGTAGTTTAAGCCCCTATTTAGAAATGATTTTCTCAGCTAACCCCCCCCCCCCCCCCCCCCCGTGTATTAGTCAAGTGGGGAGGGGAAAACAATGCTGGAGCTGTGCCTGGCCCACATTCCACGATGAAAGAAAGAAAGACTTTTTTCTGGCCTCCCCGCATTACCATGGCGCTCACGGAACATGCTTGTTTCCATGGCGAAGCGGCAACCTCCAAGCGTGTTCCCAAAGTAAATCTCAGCCACTGAGGGAGACAGAAGGGAAAAGTTGGCTTGGGTGGGCTGAGGGAGGCTCCAACGCAAAACAACAAATAGACACTTCACAAGAGCTCGTATCCCAAAAAGATCGCTGCACACATATGTCGTTTGTGATATCTGCTGGAGCCAGCCAGCCAGCCAGCCAGTCATTGTCTGTCCATCTGGCTCCTTCTCCTTACTGGGCATCTAATATTCGGTGCTATTGAACACCTGAAGCTTTTTGCGCCTTTGCGGTCATTTCAGCAATTGCACGCCATTCGTTTTTTTTTTAATTGGCTTTAGTTGAAGCTAACTGGCACAGCATTTGATGTCAGCTTCAGCTTTTCAGTATTTGCACGCAATTCCGGCGCCAATCTCCTTTCCATGCAATTGTTTTTTTGTCTTTTCAGCGTGTCCCTCCTACTCGTTAGTAGTGGGAGGGAGGGAGGGAGGGAGGGAGGGAGGGAGGGTGGAGGGAGGGAAGGATTGCTAGGTTACTGGCGGTCATCCCCGTCCGTGACCCCCGCTCCCCTCCATGTTTGCATCCTGCCCCACATTGCGGCAAACCCCTCCTCGTGTCGGCGAGGAATTAAACATCACACCACCCAAGTGGGAGGGCATGCCGAAAGGCTAAAAGGCCCCGTAGAAGAGCTGCACCGGCGCCCGCCCGCCCCAGCCTTGGCTTGCATTCCGTTGCCATGTGGTGGCTGGTCCTGGTGGCTCTGTCTTACCTGGACAGGGAGCTGGCGCTCGGCTCCGGGGTGGCCCCGCCGTCCCGAGGGAGGCTGTCCGAGGAGTGCGGCGGCGGCGGTCCCCGGGGCTCCCGGCCTTTCACGCCGCGCATGGACGACGAGCCCAAGAGGAGGGGCTCCGAGGTGACCAGGAGAGCCAAAAGAGGCTTCACGTATCCCGGGACCCTTTGGTGCGGCGCCGGAAACATGGCAGACCGTTACGACCAACTAGGTAGATCGAGTCGTTTCGGGGCACCGCCTTCATACGTTGGAATTGCCACGTCTTAGTGAATGTCAGACTTTCCGCAGAGTTGGCAGGTTGGATTGGGTCGGAGCACATCTTCTTCAACAGAGGAGAAAAGAAATATGCTTGCTTGCTTGCTTGTTTGTTCCTTAGGGGAATTTGAGGAGACGGACAGCTGCTGTCGCACGCACGACCACTGCCCCCACGTCATCCACGCCTTCTCCTCCAAATACGGATACACCAACTTCAAGTGGCACTCCATCTGTCACTGCGACTGCGACCAGGCGTGAGTAGAAAACACCCACCAAATATGGGGGGGGGGTTGAGAAAAACCAAACCCAAAAAAAAGCCCCCCTCCATTCCATGGCCAGGTTGAAGGCTTGCCTGCACCGAGTCAACGACACGTCCTCCCGGGTGATGGGGCAGGCCTTCTTCAACGTCATCGCCGCGCCGTGCTTCCAGCTGCTCTACGAGGAGCGCTGCGCCGAGCGCCACTGGTACGGACCGTAAGTATCACACGTGCGCCCGCCGCCGCCGCCAACATTCCGCTCTAATTTGCCCGACCGCCGTCGAGGTGCAAACGCTACGAGAAGCTGCCCGTCGCCGTGGTCGAGGAGGCCGTCCCGTACGAATACGGCGCCGCCGACATCGGTTCTCCTGAGAGGAAGACTGACCACGAGAAGGAGGAGAGCGCCACGCCGGCCGCCCCGCCGGGCCCTGAGGCGCCGTCCCTCCACGCCGTGGAGAACTTTACCCAGGCGCTCGCCACCATTGTTTCCTCCACATCTGCCGCGCAAACTTCACACAATAAGAGGAAGAAAAAGAAAGACAGAGGCCAGAAGACCAAAAAGGCAATGGGGGGGCAGAGAAGCAAGCACAAAAAAGGAGCCACAGCGACACTTCCTTTGACTAAGTCCGTCAATGACGTCATAACGGGTGAAGCGGCGCCGGAGACCGCCCGGCTGCGGCCGACGGGGCGACCGAGCGCTCAGCCGCCCAAAAAACGGGGAGCGAGAACGGGCAGGGGAGGGCTCAGAGTAGCCCTGGCTTCCCCTGAGCAGGCGCCGCGACCCGCGGGCTACAACCTCAGCGCTGGCCTCACGTCGCACCCCAAAGGTCGCCCGAGTGAGGAGATCCCGCAACCTCCGGTCCACCTGAAGTCTCCTGCCGGGTCTCCGTCCAAAAAAAGGCTAACGAGGAAGGAGGAAGCGGTCGTGACTTGGCCAAAGGAGCCGGTCCAACCTACGGTGGCGTGGCAAAACCCACCGGGGGCTCCCGAGCGCTGGCAAGACAGAAGAGACAATGAGGACGGCGCAAAAAGGAGCAAAGGACGGCCGGATTCAGGGGCTCAAAGCACCGGAGCCCAACCGGCGCAAAGTTTGGACGGCCCATCCGGCCAGCGCAACCAAAGCACAAAAGCGGCTTCTCAAAGCGCAACGAGCCTCACCAGCGCCGAGCCGTCCCGTAGCTTTGCTCCGACGACCCGGCTCGGGAGGAAGGCTGCGCCCGGCGGCCCGGCGTTGCCCGCCGAGGAGAGCGTGGCAAAGCGGAGGGCCGGGGGGGCGTCCGGCGACCTTCGTAGCAGCGCCGTGCTGCGCTCCGTGGAGCGAGCCCGACGGCAGTTTGCCCGCAAGAAGAAAAGAAAAGCCGCTCGGACCGTCAGACCTCCGTCGTTGGCGAGACGTTGAATGTGACGTCGTCGTCTTAGGAAGCTTCAGCGTTTCCAAATCAATCAATCACTCAAGCAATCAATCCATCAATAATCGCACAAATGGATCCCATTTGACTGTCATGTGACGATCACAGCTTGAATAAAACGTGAGTGAGTCTGCTCTTTTCTTTTCTTTTGGCTTGGCTCTGTTGATCGACTGACCCCAAGGCCAAATGTGGACATCAAATTCTTGTGCTCAGGCATGCGCATGGCTCTTTGTGGGCTCCTTTGTTGCGGACTCTGACCCGACCCGCCAATTCTGCCTGGCAAGGTCACATTCTCTTAAGAGATTTAGGGCAATTACTTTCTCCTGCATGCCAATCGGGTTAATCAGCTGACTCGCTCTCTCTCACATGCTTGGCCCAGACTTGCTTGCATCTTTTCAGCTCAAATGTCTGGAGAGGCCTGCCTCGTGTCGCTCGCTCGCTCAAAGGCCTCCCACACAAGGACAGAGTAGAAGACAATCAAGTCATTTGAGCCATTTTTGTTGGGCACTCACTCCCCAAGGCAAAAAGGGAGGGGGGGAGGGGGTACTTTTGTCCGGCACACTCCTCGCAAACGTTGCAGCAACAACAACAGCACACACAAAAAGCGGCGCATGTGCAGAGCAAACAAGGCAAAAGCTGCTGTTGCTGCAATTGGAGCGATCCAAAAGGCGGACAATGCGTGCGTTTGGGCCTTAAGCTGGGAGGGAGGGAGGGAGGGAGGGAGCTAGGAGGGAGCTAGGAGATCGTTCGCTTGCACCTTCTTCAGCTACACTTACAAACAAGGCAAACATTTGTCAAGACAAATGATGCAAGCAAAAGCACACTAACCAAGGGGCGAAGCGAAATCATCGTCGTCGTAAGACTCGTCTCCTCCTCCTCCGTCCGTCCTTCCTCCCTCCCTCCCTCCCTCTTTTCGTGCGTGCGTGCGTGTTGACCAAACACAAAAGTTACCTTTGGACGGCAAACTTCGTTCCTACTAGTAATCACCACGAGAGGGCGTAGCAACACCAAAAATGGGAAGAAAAGAGAGCGGCTGGCTGCCTATGTGACGTGCTCGATGAACAACTCAAATGATATGAGCTTATTCTTTATGATTGAGAAAAAATAATGACAAATAAAGAAATACTACAGAGACGCAAGTCGTGCTTGTGATCAGGCCACATGCGAATCTTTCAACTTGAATGTCGGCGCTATCTTGCAAGACGCAAAACATCGGCTCCTTGCATTGCTTTCAATGACTTGCACTTGAAATGATGAGCGTCCAGCGACCCCACAAACACATTCAAACACGTTTAATTTGCAATGGAACCAAGAGAGGCAAACGCACACGCACGCACTCGTCACTTGATAAAAGACACGTTATTGTTACGGGGGAAAAGGCCTGCTTTTGGGGGCTTTGGTTTCTTTTTTTCCCTGCATGTTTAAACAAAATGCCACACCATCTGCTTTGTTACTTTGAAGAGGCACCGCACAAGGCACTGCACTGCACTGCACTGCACTGCACTGCACTGCACTGCACTGCACTGCACTGCACTGCACTGCACTGCACTGCACTGCACTGCACTGCACTGCACTGCACTGCAGAACGGCAGCTCACAAGTGCTTACCACGTCCTCGTTTGAGTCCACGTGCGTTTGTTAAACGGCTCAGTATTTGGATTCTGCTTGATTTATGGCACCACTCGGATGTGGGAAATGCATAGAAGCGCTTGCGGACGTTTACCCGAGCGAGCGAGCGAGCGAGCCATGTTTGAAAGGGAAACACAGGTCAGACATTCCTGTCTCGAAAAGCCGCTGGCAAAAGACAAACGGGCAGCCCATTCTCACAATCTCTCTCTCAATCGGCGGAGAAGCTCTCGGAGGCACGCGCGCCGTTGCGGACCGGCTGAGCGCTGGCGACGCCCTGCTGGAGGAAGTCGGAGCGGATCAGGCGCCAGAAGTAGACCAGCATCATGCCGTTCATAATCATCAGAGTTGTGAAGAAGAAGCCCGAGTTGTCCAGCTTGGAGTAGTTGGAGCCGATGTACCAGGTGAGGTAGAACTGCGTGGCCAGGCGGGCCACCACAAAGGTCAACACGTTGAGCACCTTGTTGACACGGTAGACGGGCGCCGAGGTGGCGCCCACCAGCTTCAGGAGAAGCCGCAGGTGGAGCGTCACGCTGTTCACCTCCACGAAGAGCGTCAGCACCGCGCCCGCCACGTACAGGTGCGTGTACAGCGTGTACAAGAAGCACCAGATCACCTGACACACACACACACACACACACACACACGGACGGCGGGCATCACCAGGGGAGCAAGCGCCACTTTGCGGTCAGCGCTCCTCTTGTGGCCGCTTCCCGGAGGAGGTCGGTGTTAGCAAAAGGGATTTGCTGACACCGGCCTGGGTCAACTAGCAAACAGATTGGCACCGGCGGCGGATTCCAATTGGATCAAAAAAAGAAAGGTTCTGGGCGATTTCCATTCATTTTCCAGGGAAAGACGTATGAAGGAAATGAGCAGCCCACTGGCTGCTCGTATGTCCGTTTTTTGGCTTTCCTTCTCCTCCACTTCCTAAATGTGAATGAGTGAGTGCGTTTCCTTACAAGCGTGTGGTGGATGAGAAATTCCCAGGATCCTCTGGCGTGTCCCGTCAGGATGATGTCGGCTGCGTCCTGAACGAAGTACCCTGGCAAGGGACGGACGGCATTGAAAAATCAGCATTTGTTGAGGAGATTTGCATTGCTTTTGCGGAATCCAAAACGCTGTTGTTTCTCTTTCCACCGATAGTAAGATTGGAGTATGGCGAGTATGGATGCCAAAGGTGCATGCATGCACTTTAGAAAGCAGCCAGCCAATGCCAAGATCAGATGGTGGCATGTTCTGCGCATGTCTCTGTATCCGATCGGGGGCGCACAGCAATTCCAGTCACTGAGGGCCCTTTTGTGCCTGCCTGGGAATGACTGGCACGCCGTGGCTGACACACACACACACACACACACACACACACACACACACAATACAAGCAAGTGTTGTCGAGGGACGTGCATCTTGGTGATGACACACGAGAGCGACGCAAACGCACTGAGGCCACAAGCGGAGTCTCGGGCGGAATAATCCTTCGATCGCCACGGTGATTTGGGCGAGGGACCTTGGCAACAGGTGAGGGGGCGGGACCTTGGCTCGTGTTTGACGGCACCTGACAAAGTCAAGGCGACGCTCCCTTGCCCGAAATAATGTGTGTTTTGACTTTGGGATGCCATATCAACACGCACACACAATTTGCATAACCCCCCAAATGTGCATCTATCTATCCATCTATCCAGAGTTGACTGACCTGTAGAAACGCAGATCAGCAGGTAGGAAGGCGGCGTGTGGTGCGCGTGGAGGTCGCGCAGCGTCTCGGGCCACAGCAACACACTGGCAAAAAGACACACAAGCTCTTCCAGTGACGCAGCTTCATGCAAGAGTTTGGCCTTTGTTGCCAATGAGCCGCAAGAGCGAGCGTCAATCCAGCGGAATGTGAACGCAAATGAGTCACCCAAAGTTTCGTTTGCGCGGGCGGCGGCGAGGGCAGGTTTTTCCGGTTCTTCCGTGACAAGTTGGACTCGTATACTTTAACTGCTCGCGTACCGCGGCCAGCTTTGTGGGGGCTTGTACTCTTGTCCAAAACAACAACAAAAAGAATGTATGGACATGAAATGCACACACACAACCTTGTTAAAAGAAGTCAGGTGTGGCCCATTCATTGAAATCAGATCTGAAAAACACAATGGCGGGCTTCCAAAGACTCTTTTTGACGACGGTTTGTTCCCACTTGGATTTGAAAAGCGTTCTGATTTTCATTTCTTGCCATGACAGGAGCTGCGTGCGTGAGCGCGCTGCTATAAAAGCCCATTTCTCAGCCACGTTCTTTTGCCCGCCGCCACGGTCAGAAAACGACAGATAGAATTGGCAGTGACCGCGACAATCTATCGTTCCGTCACGACTCCTGTCACTGACCCCCCTTGCTTCAATGTTGTCAATTTGTGGGCTGGCTGGCTGGCTGGCTGGATGGCTGGCCGGCCGGCCGGCTGGCCGGCTGGCAGGCTGGCCGGCCGGCCGGCTGGCTGGCCGCTCTCTCTATATTGCGTGTCGGTCACTTGGGGTCAAACGGAGGGAAATAGTAACACGACCAATAAATAGGTAGACGGGAGACGCCGGCCCGGCGGGCATCGTCTCTGTAAGCCAGCCAGCCAGCCAGGCGGCTTCTACCTTGTACTTGTTTACTCGAGTGCATGAAGGAAGCGGTCGCAGTTGACTCGGCGCGCGCAGACGCGCAGACGCGCAGACAAAATGACCTCCTACCTGGAGACAGCCCACGTCCCGGTGAGGATCGAGTGCACCATGGACACGGAGAGGTTCCTCCACTTCCACGTTCGGAAGTCGTCGCGGAGCACCACCTTCGGGGGGGGCATCTTCTCCAAGAGCACGTGGACCACCCTGAAGAGGACGGCGAAGGCCACCACCGAGGCTCCCGTGTGCCTCTTGAGCACCGCCACCAGGGCCTCCATCCTTGCTCACCTCCGCCGCGTTTTCGCGCTCTCTCGTCGGCCTGAAGTGGGTTTGGTTGGGGTGGAGCTTGCTCGGCCGCGTCGCACACTTTCGAGCACTTTGCTTCCAGGCAAAGTGAAGAGAAAAAAAGCAGAAGAACAACTCCAGCAGAAGAACTGGAGAATTTGGGTGCGGCAGCAGTCGAAGGAAGGGCGGGAGCGAGCGAGCGAGCGAGCGAGCAAAAGCGCGAAGGAACGAAGGGGCTCCGCTCGCCTGTTGCGCCCCGGGAACTTGGGCAGCGGCTTGTCTTGTCGCGTGTGCGTGCCTGCGTGCGTGATTGCGCGAATGGGTGCCGCCTGGCCTGCTCCAGCTGCAGCGCAGCGCAGCGCAGGCAGTGCAACCCAGCTGCACCCATCGCCGACAAAAAAACAAACAAGGAGAGAGGACTGGCTGACTGGCTGGCGGGCGGGCGGGCGGGCCGAAACCGACGAGACGACTTTAGAACGTGCTGCACGTTACGTGCACAAGAGTTGAAGTTGGGGACGCGCGAAGGAAGCCATGCACGCAACGGCCCTGGAAAGGAGAAGCATACGTATATCCTTCCTCCCTTCCTCCCTTCATTCTTTTGACAATTTGGGTGACAATTTGGGAAGGAAAGCCCCAAAGAAATAGACAAGCGCAGTTGGTGTCAATCATGAATGATGGGCGTATGGCGGATGTATTTATTTGAACGGTTTACTACAGCCAGCGCCTTATGACGCGCCCGCCCGTCAGCCACCACGCCAGCCAGCCAGCCAGCCAGCCTGCCCGCCCTCATTGCCGAAATCAACCAATAGGAGAATAGTCAGACTTAGGACCGCCCCCTCATTTGAATAACATTTCCTTCTGCAGTGCAATCAAAAATAAAGAAAAGTGAAAATCAAAAGGAATATACAAATACAATGGGAAATCCAACAAAAAATAAAAACATAAATATTTAGAATGCGGTAAAAATAAAACAGATCTGACAAAACTAGAGCAAAAGAAGAGTGAAAAATAATTGCAAACTTAAATAAAGAAATCCTTTTTTTTCAATGATATACATTTTTTCATATCTATTTTATTTGATCTATTTTGGATTTGGCCCCTTTCTGGCCTCCATATGGGCAACCCCATTATCTCAGTGGGCGGTCAGTCCCAAAAGTTTCTCTGGCGTGCCTAATGTATGGTCATGTGACCATTACATATACACAGGAACAAGAACAAGGTGAGGACCACTTTGGATCTAATCCAATTGTGCATAAATAGACGGGCCATGATGCAAGCAAGGGCGGTCGGTGCTGAGCTAATCTGCAGAGTCATGCACTCGCTGGCTGGCTGGCTGGCTGGCTGGCCGGCTCCATCGCTCGCTTCCCTCCTGGCACATCCCAGCGTGGCTTTCCGTGAAAGAATAGCACCGGATTGCTTGCACGTCAAATACAAAGATAACAAACGAGATGTTTTTTTCAATCAGTCAAATAAGTATCACACAGAAGGGACTTTTTGTCTGTTCCGTCATTATTTTTGCAAGAACGCTTCCAAAACAATACACTCCCTCTGCCCGATTCTGATGCTTGCCTTGGGTAAGCGTATCTTGTCATCATTGAACAAATGTGGCATTGTGCTAGCTAGCTCCATGGCTTGGAGACAAACAACAAGAAAGCAAGTGCACATTTACAAAGAGCAGCAGATGTGCATCAAATGTAGGGTCTTTATTTGTAAAAGCACAACATGTTTGGCAACGTTTTAAAAAAGATTCAAATAGACAAACATGGAGCAAAGCGCATTTAGCTGTCTTCATAAAGAGATGAAACAAATCCCGGACATTTTTCGTCCTTTTACTCAAACCTATCAAATCAATCAAGTCTCCACAGAGCCGTAGATGATCATTCATTGCACTGACGAGTGCAAACCGAATTAGGACGCTTCGGATTCTAATCCCACGGCAGCGGCTGCAGAAAGTTGGACGGCACCAAACCTCGCCGTCCTTGCAGGTCGCCCTGAAAACAAACAACGTCGGTGAGCGGGCAAAGAAATCATCGAGTAGAAGAGCGAAAACGCCTCACGTAGTAGAAGCCGTCGGGATCCATGTCGCCCAGCACGTAGATGATATCGCCCGAACGGAAGCCCAGTTCGGCCTGCGGCAGAGACGGATGGACGGACGGACGGCCAATCAGAAAATGGCCATCCGAGCGCTCTCCAAATGGAAGCGCACCGCTCCCGATGGCATTCTAGCGCCCCGAAATCGCCGCTAGCTTGCTCACGTGACTTTTGGCGCCAAAAAGATTTGAGCAACCCTTGAGTCAGCTAGGCCCTCAAATGATCCCCGTGTGGCAAAAGGCCCGTCGCCATTTCTTACTTCGCTGTCGGCGTTGGGCGAACTTTCCCACGGGTCGTAGTCGAAAAGGGCCACCATGCGACGTACCAGCGAATCTTCCGCCACAGCCGACGCGTCCGTCAGGTCGGGACTCAAACACATTCCTGTTGGGATAAAAAAAAGGGGGAATGGACCAACAAAAAGACAGACTTGCGCGCACGTGACCTTGCAAAACGACTTAAGCAACAACTGTTGAGCAACACGAACTGGACTCATACGAGAAAGAAGAGAGAGAGAGAGAGAAATGGTCACCTGTTTGGTCCACAGGCATGAAGCCCTGGCGCATGAGCAAATGTTTGAGGTCGCGGTCATCCACGGGGACTTCGGCCACCAGGTTGCCGGCGACGTAACCCCATAGGCCGCCCGATTCGCCGCGATAGAAGCCGTCCGAGTCCTTGTCTCCAAACACCTGACGCGCACAAGGAACATCTCAGCAACTCCACCCAAACGAGACGATCAGTTCCTCGCCATCACCTTGATGATCTGGCCAGGCACAAAGGGCAGCTCCTCGGCCGCCGTGTCCGGGTTGGGCGACATGGCGGCGGGGTTGTACGGGTAGAGCGCCACAAAGAGTCGGGGCTCGGCGGGCGGCGCCGACCTCTGGCTGGCCGTCTCCAGCTCCCACCGGCGGAGGTCCTCGGGGGTGGCCGCCCGCACCTCGTCGGGGTAGATGAGCACGTCCAGCTCCACGCCGGAGTCCATGGGGACAGATGGGACACCTGCGCTAACTGGGCTAAGCGACGGGTGGCTACGCTAATCCTCTTTGCGCGCCCTCCTCCGCAAGGTGCACCCACGACAACGCTTGTCGCTCTGTCAACACAGCAAGAGGAGTGTGTCTTGAAAAGGGGACAAATTGCAGAAGAAGAAGAAGAAGAAGAAGCACACGGGGCAGCAAGCGAGGTCCCTCGCTGATGCCAACGTACAATTGCTGACCCTGCTGGTTTCTTCTTTGCAAGGACGAGGAACTGCATTTAGCGGATACAGCTCTTCAAAGCACGGAGCGAGTTTGGGATGGCCAACGTACGATGGTTCTCCCAGTTTGGCCGATGAGCCACACGCTGCTTCAGCCATTTACCCATGACGCGTGTTCTTGCTCAGACTTGGCTCCTCGCCCCGTCACGACTTGACCCACTTCACGTCAAGACAACACTAACCCTTATGACCCGACGACACAAACTCAGCTTAAGGCCAAATAAGGCCTTGTGCGCGTGTGTGCCACTCTCTCATGAATTCATATCAAATACGCACATACTGCACACTATAGTCATCATTACAATTGTTTCGAGGAGTTCTTTGTGCATTCCTCAAGTTGACCACACGGTGGCAATGTCCAGCATGAACGTAGCGACCCACCCACCCACTCACGTCCGTCCGTCCAGCCATCCATCTTTCATGAGCCCGGTTGAGCCGCTCCACTACATTACCCACAATGCATCGGGGCCAAGCGGCCGCGACCATTACATCATTGCCACGGCCACCCACCCACCCGCTCGCTCATGTGCTGCGGGATGACGCAAGCGAGGGTGGGCGAGCGAGCGAGCAGACAGCAGCTGCAGCATTCACTTGCCGTCGAATTTTCACCGCATTGCGAATTGTACTGTAGAGAGGGGAAAAAAAAGAAAAGAATATAAAAACCTGAGCTCTTGAAATCACAGCCCAGCAAAACCTCCAGGCAAGCGGCGCCGCGCTTTAACGGCTCTCCCCCAAAGAGCTGAGCTGAGCTGAGCAGTGCAGTGCAGCGCGGTACCTCCTAAAAGTCCGACTCGGGGACTCATCAAGCCTGTCCTGTCCGTCAGTCCAAAGATGGTCGACCGCGAGCAGCTGGTGCAGAAAGCCAGGCTGGCCGAGCAGGCTGAGCGGTATGACGACATGGCGGCCGCCATGAAATCGGTGAGTGCCTTGAAATCCATCTTGCACCCGACCCGACCCGAATCGGTGGACGCTCGTTGCCAAGGCTGTATGCTTGCCATCCTTTCCTATTGTCATGAACAGAGGACGGATCTCTTTGTCGCGTCATCTTGTGCAAATTGTCCTTTTCTTTTGTAATATGGTCAGCATTCGGTGATGCACCGGCCGGCTCCGTTTGGGCGGTGCCTTTCCAAGCACGCAAGCGTCACCACAGAGCTTCTTTTCTTTTCTTTTCGTTTCGTTTCTTTCTTTTTGTCAAACTAATCGATTCAATGAAAAGGATCATTCCACACCTCCAATGGGGTTCCGTTTAAAGTCACCCCCAAAAGAGTGCCTCCTCGCTGCCGGGCGCGTGAGCTTGCTCCTGCAAGACCTGCCTGCACTCCCCCCCCCCCCCTCCTTTTGTCTTAAAATGAACATTTTCAGATCCAAAAGCTCTTCTGCAAGCATGAGCGAGGAGGAGGTGGCTTTTTGGCTGCAGGCGCACGTAGGTGGCAGCGGGGAAGAAGAAGCCTTCTGGAATATTCCTTTGTCATATTGCAGTATGTCACCATAAGATGCGCCGTGTCTCTTCAGATTGCACTCACGGGCTCCGATTGACGAGGGGGTTGAAATGCGTGACGGGACAAATGGAATATTCTCACCGGCAGGACGCTGGCCGATGAAAGGGAATTCCCGGCCGGGGTGACGGACGGACGGACGGACGCTCAGTCGCACTTGACTCATCATTTCATTGGAATCAAATGAGCGTGCCACTGGAAGGAGCGTTGCCACTTACTTCCAGAACATTTAGAGTCCTAAAAATAGGACGAGAGTGTCTGAAGATAGCTAAGGGAGGGGTCGCTTCAAACAGGAAAGAACGTGAGACAGGTTTTAGGCAGGCAGTGACAAGACAGACGCACGGCAGGCCACGGCGTGCCGCGGCACGCCACGGCACAGCACGGCGGCCGTTCCAGCCCACCCAATGGCTCCGTTCAAATGAAAGCCAGCGGCCAGGTGGGCCATCTGCGGCACTCTGGTGGCTTAACAAATGATGATGCTTTTCAAACAAAAAAGAAGCGCAAGAAGTCCATTTTAGAACGGTCAAAGGTCAGCGTGGGCGGGCAGGCGGGCGGGGTTTTCTTTTACAGTGGCTCAGTCGGCTTCCGGTCGGGAGGGGGCGAACGAGCGAGCGAGCGGGCGGGCTAAAGCGGGCTGCCCTTTCCCCCTCAGGTCACGGAGCTGAACGAGGCGCTGTCCAACGAAGAGCGCAACCTGCTGTCGGTGGCCTACAAGAACGTGGTGGGCGCCCGGCGCTCGTCCTGGCGCGTCATCTCCAGCATCGAGCAGAAGACGTCGGCCGACGGCAACGAGAAGAAGATCGAGATGGTGCGCGTCTACCGCGAGAAGATCGAGAAGGAGTTGGAGGCCGTGTGCCAGGACGTGCTCCGCCTGCTGGACGACTTCCTGGTCAAGAACTGCGGCGACGCGCAGCAGGAGAGCAAAGTCTTCTACCTGAAGATGAAGGGCGACTACTTCCGCTACCTGGCCGAAGTGGCGGCGGGCGACAAGCGCGCCGCCGTGGTGGAGTCGTCGGAGAAGGCCTACGACCAGGCGCACCAGATCAGCAAGGAGCACATGCAGCCCACGCACCCCATCCGCCTGGGCCTGGCCCTCAACTACTCCGTCTTCTACTACGAGATCCAGAACGCCCCCGAGCGGGCCTGCCAGCTGGCCAAGACGGCCTTCGACGACGCCATCGCCGAGCTGGACACCCTCAACGAGGACTCCTACAAAGACTCCACGCTCATCATGCAGCTGCTGCGCGACAACTTGACTCTGTGGACCAGCGACCAGCAGGACGACGAGGCCGGCGAGGGCAACAACTAAAGCGCCCGCCCAGGCCGAAGGCCACCGCCGTGGCCCACCACAATGGCGGCAGGGTGAGCGAGAGAGAGCGAGAGAGAGCGAGAGAGAGAGGCAGGCCGCTGGACCTTGGCGGCCGCCTTTTGCCCGCTCACGCAGCCGCCGCCGGCGTCCTTTATTTTTGCGCCTTTCCAGAAAAGAACAACAGAGTTCCCGATTTGCAACACTTGCCAGTTTCAAAGCAAAAGTGACCTCACTTGCACTCTTGAGTGAAAGAAATCATTACGCTGGTCCACTCCAGGAAATAATCCCACCCACATGTCATTATTCCCCGTTACAAAACGCAAATTCACATGAATCAATCGATCCAAACTATTCTGCTATTTCATTTGTGGAGAGTATAAATCACACAGCAGTCTGCACAGATTTCATTGGTACTCGTCAATTTCAGGAAGAAATCCCAGCCCGAACCTAATGGTCGCATTCAGTAAGTAGCCCCAGCCCGAACAACCAAGCCGTGCATTGGCCCAAAGTTGCAACAAAAAGTCATCATGGACTGTGCTTGTCGTGCATTCTTTTTGCAGCAAATAAAAAAAAGAAAAAAGAAATGTGATAGCAAAGCAGCTTTTTGCTTTGATTGGATGAGCCGCACTCGCCTCCTGCTACCATACGCTACTTGAGTGTACAACGATGAGCCTAGTAAGAATAATCAATCCTATTCAATCTTGTGCATGCTGTTGATGTATTTCTATACGCTCGCTTGACTTGAGTCACTTCCTGTTTACTGTGGACGTTAACTATTTATATGACTGAGAAAAAAAAATGCAGCCTCCTGTCCAACTTTTTTTTCTTTTAAAATGATTATTTTCTATACTGGTCATTTAAAAAACAAACAAAAAAAGGAAGCGTTGTTTTCCAGATGAAAGAAAGGAAGGGATGGATGCTAGAACGTCACATGTGCTCTCACAATGGAGAGGGGGGAAAGAAAAAAGAAAACAAGAGGACCACGCCAGCACTAATCTCCCGTCTTGGATTATTTCTGCGCCATGACAAAGACGTTTGGACCGCATGGAATGGGATTTGTTTGCTCTTCTTTCTCTCTCTTTCTCTCTCTCGCACTGTTTTCCTCACGTGACAACAAATATCTTGAATGTGAGTCTTGATGTAGCGGTTGCACAAAAATATTAGCTAGGATGAAGAATAAAAAAAGGCTGATGACGACTGAGCAAAGCGCCGGCCGGCGTTTGTCTTCCGAGCCTCATTTGCGTACGGCAAACACTTTGACTAGGCCCATGCGGCACCTGGAAAGACCTCGCTCGGATCATTCGCGTTCTGCATTATGGATATCGAGCGGTGGCGCCACAACACAGGAAAGCGTCCCAAGCGGGCAGCTGGCGGGGAGACGGAGTTAGGGAGCTAGGATTTGCTCAGAGCTAACTCAGGCTGGAGCGGGCCTTGAGGCCGCCCGCGGTGGCAACGTTGGCCCGTGTGAAAACAACTTATTTGGAAATCTCCCTAAAACCAAGCATTCACAAAACGGCTTGATTTGGAAAAAGGAATAGGAAGGCCAGAGAGAGAAACCTTTTGAATTTGTTGACGTCCAAAAAAGAAGGGCGCAGCTCAAAGTCGATGAAAAGCGGATGACTGAGGTGCTTCTGCGAGAGCCAAAAAACGAGCTACTTTTCGTGCTGTTGCATGGCAACCGTTTCCACAGAAATCTTGCAGCAGCAGCAGCAGCAGAACACAATATGACAAATTCTGGGACATGTTCAGAGCATTGATAGCGAACGGATGAAGAGAGATTCACTCACTCACTCACTCACTCACTCACTCACTCACTCACTCACTCACTCACTCACTCACTCACTCACTCACTCCCCACAGGTGGCCCAAGTCCGATGATGCATGGTGCACATGAATTCTCTTGAGAAATGATGGCAACAGCGCCATCCCGTGTTCAAGACCGGAAACAGACGAGCCCCCATCTGTCGGACAGCTTTTATTCTCGTAGGAAAATGTAAACAAATATTTTTTGCCTCCCTCGCCAATGCGGTCGATTCTAATGCGCGGCCCGTGTCACTAAACTCCTGAGCTACGACCGTAACCATGGCAACACAGAAAAAGAAAAAGAAGCAAGACAAGAAGAATGGTCCGTCAGGTCAGGTTTGGTCGGCGTCCGCCGACTCCGTGAACGCTTCGTCTTCGTACAAGTCCTCCAACTCGCCGTCGCGGCTGCCTTCGCTGTTCCTGCCGGTATTTTGGATTTGGCCACAAACAATGAGAAGACGTTGAGAAAGACAATCAAAGGAGGGGCAAGGAGGGGCAAGAACTAGTGAGGTTGCTAAAACGATGAAAAGATGTAGTTGGGGGCGTGCAGACAAGGCAGCGTGGTGACCCGAAGAAGCTGGGAACTACCTACAAAAAGCTGTTGGGGACCAAAAGTCGGACTGGCCGGGAAAAGGATAATCGGGGATGAGGTTGAAACGTTGCAGCGAGGGAAAAACGGGTCGAGGAAAATTGCCACTCAAGGCACCAGAAGAAAAGGAGAGGGAGGCCATGAATTACCTCAAAGACGGATGGAGCAGAGCTGACGAGCCCAAAAGACCCCAAGAACCACTGCAAGAAACACACGGCCTTGACGCGAGCCGCAAAGCTCGTCGGCTACCGACTCAGCAAGAGGAGGTCCGTTTTCCTCCCGGCTCGCTGGCCCGCAATCACTCACGTGAGGAGCCCACCGGGAGCCGACATGGACCTCTCGGCCCGTCTGGCCTGACACTCAAAAGGGTTGCTGAAGGAGCGCTTGCGGAGCATGGACTTGACCAGGATCTGCCGAGTCGGATGACCTCAGTCATCAGATGGCAAAAGAGACGAGCGGCGCGCCAGCATCCACGAAGAGCAAAACCCGATGGCCGGCCGGGTGTTTGTTAATTTTGGCCACGGGAGACGCCAGCGCGACTCACCACCGTGGAGAGGCTGGAAACCAGAGTGACGCTGTTCTCGACCTCTTCGGCGCTGACCTCCACCGCCGTGCAGTGATCCTGCTCCCGGGGGAGCGGGCGGGCGCCGCACTCCGTCACCCACGGGTGCAGCTGCCGACGGATGCGCACGCGTGAGTGGTCCGCCCTGGAGCCGGGCGGCGACCGGGACTCACTTTGATGTCGGGGAGCGTGATTCTGCTCTGCGGGTTCTTGTCCAACATGCTGCCGACCAGATGCTTGAGCTGCTCGCTTGTCTGAGGCCTGCGCAAAACGCAAAGCGCAGTCGAAGCAACATTGACGCCGCTTGACGTTGTTCAGATCCCAATTCTCGACTCACGTGGTTGGAAATTCCACAGCTTTGTTCTTGATCTTGTTGTACAGGGAGACCACGTATTCGTCATAGAAAGGACACTGGCGGGGCAGGGCGGGGCGGAGCACACGCAACGTCAGTCACGCTGGCAGATGGATGCTGTCGGACAGCTACGGACCGAGTCGCAGGCGTACCTTCCCGTAGACGAAGCAGAAGAGCGTCACCCCCATGGCCCACACGTCCAGCGCCTGCCGGCAACACGCAATGAACGACGGCGCCGTTGCGGCCAGCGTGCGCTTTTGAGGGCGGGCCCGACCTTGCCGCTGAACTCCGACCAGTGATCCTCCATGGTCTCGGGCGCCATGAAGGCCGGGGTGCCGGCCGTGCCGGACAGCATGGCGTCGGCCCCCTCAAACTCGTTGCTCACGCCAAAGTCGGCGATCTTGACGTGGCCGTCGTCGCCCAGCAGCAGGTTGGACGGTTTGATGTCCCGGTGGATGATTTTGTGGTAATGCACTGGCCAGCCACGCACGCACGCACGCACGCACGCACGCACGCAAATTGAAACATTACAACGTGAATGAAGCAAAAAGCCGCAGTTGATATTGATGCGGCCACTGAACGCCAACTCAAATAAAAGACAGAAAGGAAATGTTGTCAGACGTACGATACTCGATGCCCAGCACCAGGTCTCGGAAGTAAAAGCGAGCTCGCTCCTCCGTCAGCGGCTCGTCCGTGGGCACCTCCATCACCGGCCTGCCCCCAAAACAAACAGAGCGTCAGCAGCCACATGGAAGGGGCGGGGCGGGCCGGGGTGGGAACAGACGTACCCTCTGGTCATCAGCTCGAAAGCTCCCCAGGAAAAGAAGAAAGGACAAGACGTGAGTGAGTGAGTGAGTGAGTGAGTGAGTGAGTGAGTGAGTGAGTGAGGCTCTAAAGCGCCGCCACAGGTAGAAAAGGCGCAAACGGGGCGGTACCCATGTGAAGGCCGTCTTCTTCGGGATCGTCCAGCACCTGTAAGAAGGAGCAGCAGTCCGAAAAGATCCTCCTCGGCGCTAGGTGCAATCATCATCTGCTATCAAGTTTTTTTTTTTTGCGTGGGACCAACCTCCACCAGCTTGACCACGTTGTGGTGGTGCAGCTTCTTGAGGATGGCGATCTCCCGGTAGATCTTCTCCAGCGGCATGGAGGCTTTGGGGAAGGCCTCACGCTGGGCCGGCGTGGCGCGACCTCAAGCGACGCACGGCAAATGTCAGCACGCGCAACGAGTCGCAACACGCGGGACCGAAACCTGCGCTTAACGACTTGTTTTGAAATTTGGGCAAAGCGAAGTCACGACTCCACTAAGACGCTCAAAGAATGCATTCTACATTGGTGACTCACGCAGAAACCCAAACTGCTTCATGAGCCTCTTCTTCGAAACAACCTTCATGGCCTGCAGAAGGACAAATAGGAAACATAGACGAGCAAATGTTTGTAGACAGGGAGAGCAGATCCCCGCCCCCCCCCAGCTTACGTAATAGCGCTCCGAGTCTTGGTTGTAAGCCAGTTTGACGACGCCGTACGAACCCTGGAGTGTGCGACAAGCAGCGAGCGCATCAATGGCAAGTGCCCCTCCCCTGCTGGCTGACTCAGCAACAAACAAACAAACAAATGCCACTTCCCTCCCACCTTGCCAATCTCCTTCTTCAGCTTGTACTGGTTGAGCTGCACAAAGTCCTGGAAGGCAAAACAATGGACCGAGCGCATTTTGAAAAAGTGTCCACGGCAGTCATTCGACTGCTATTTTCTTTACACTCCATATTTGTCCAACCGAAAATGTTTGTGAAGGAGGCCCATCTCATCAACAAATATTTGAAGCTGACAAGGTAAATATTGGCTGCAGGATTTAGAATCATGTGCAGGCCTTTGCTGAAGCAGGCCTTGAAGCACCCTCATTCCATTCAAGTCACTTGACTTTTCCTCTTTGTTATTGAATTGAATTGGAGTGCAGGTCAACGGAAAGGTCAACGAAAGGAACTGGAGCTACCTGCGCGTCCGTGATGGACACCCTCTTGGTCTCGACGGTGGGCTGCCTGACCACGTGGCCGCCGCGCTCCTGCAGCGACAGCTTCCTGTCGGAGAGGCGGGCTCGGCGGGAGGCGTCGGGCGCCGCCTTGACGCTCATGGCCGCCAGCATGTCGGCCAGCTCGCCGCCGTGCTCGGCGTCCGGGTCGTCGCTGGGAGTCGTCGCGCTCATCGTGGCCTCTGGACTGGACTGGGTCGGACTGGACCGGGCGCTCACGTGGGTCGCATGCTACTCGGCTGACGGGAACGAGACTGCAAGTTGCAAACAAACAATAGGCAGAAGGCTCCAAGGCCTGCTACCAGACCTTGACCCTGGGCCCAAATCCAAGTCCTAATTTGGAACCTGCTTTGAATTGACGTCGTTTATTATTGGCTTGTTTTGAAACGCTCATGCAGACAAATATCAATTAAAGGTGTGCGCTTGTGGCTCGCTTCAAAAGACGAGCGAGCGAGCGAGCGATGGCTGACCTTGGCAAAGCTTCTTATGCAACCGCAAGACGCAACGAGGAGGGTATGCCTCCCCCTCCTCGGTTCGCAGTTGCCTGACCAACGCAGCAGGCAAGAGCTTTGTTAGCGCAGCAAAGGCAAACCCCAAGACGAGCACCCATCCATCCGCAGGGCATTTGGACGTCATCGGTCGAGACTCACCGAGGAAGGCGAGGGCGGGTCCCTCACCAGAGCTTGACAACGCAGACGAGGTCTCGGTGCGACTTTGACTTTGCTAATGAGGAGGCGCGGCGCGGTGCGGCGGCGGCAGCGGCGGCCAACGCTCGTCTTAGGGGATTAGCCCGCGCCGCATTTAGCGCAGCTGAGCGCTGGCTGCCACAACACGAGGACGCACGAACGCGGCAAATAACAACACAACAGGGATCCGATTCTAAAGAAATGCACTTTTGCACGAGTGGGGTGGCTGCAGCGCTCACAGCTGACACGGTCCCTTCAGCGGCTCAATTTCAGATGCAGTCGGTCAAGGGGTGCACCGTCCTGAAAAACTTGGAGCGGGCCGCATTGTAGTCCTAGTTTCTTTCGGAGGGCCATGATACTGGCAACGTTCTATCAACGCTGCGGTCAAGGCGTGCAAAGAGAACCGTCCTGAAAAACTTGTTTCTTTCCGAGGGCCATGATACCGGCAACATTCGATCAACCCGACAACATGTATGAAGGCCTCCTCTTACGTATGTACAGTATAAGCGACAAAACATCACGAGTGACACATCACTCGTTTTCAAATCAGACGAGTCAAAACGGTTCCAATATTTTAAAAGGATGACTGTTAGACCATTTGAATCATGACATGAATATGATGCACAATTTGCCATGGCGGACCACAGAAAATGGCTCCGGGGGAAGTCCCAGCCCAAGGCTTTCCCGTGGCCATTCCGTGCTCCAGCCGTGTTGTCCTTTTAAAATACAGGGCCGTGCACGACCCACCAGACAGGTTAGAACGAAGCCTCCAGGGACTTGTGCAATTTCGCCGCACCTCTTTTGATTTGCTCGTAACTCATGAACATAACGATGTTCCACGAGCCCAAGCGGAGGAAGGAGGCGTTGAATCTGAAACAGAAAAAAAAGGGCATTTTTGTCATTTGCACTAAATATTCTGCCCTATGTGCCACACCTCACAACATAGAAATATACATTTCTTTTCTATGAATAAAAAGACGCGATTGTTGGATGGAATTTTCCGTTGAAAAGTCGCAGCGTGACAAGTCGAGACTCGGCGCCTATCCTTCGGTGGCTGTCCGCAGCGGTTTACAAAATTGCTTTTGCAAGTCCACCTATCGCGAATACAGGATCAATCGTGCCAATCGCATGACTACGTCCGTCCGTCCGTACCCTTTATAGAAGGCGGAGGCCCCCTCTTTGAGCAGCATGGTGAAGGCACAGTTGACGGCGCCGCCGTACTGGCCCGGTAACGAGTTCATGTAGCGCGTTTTGATCACGTCCACCGGGGACGCCACCACCGTGGTGCAGAAGCCGGCGGCGAAGGCCGCCGTGAAGTGGCACGGCATGTTGTCTGGGGAGAGGGGAGTAGAAATTGCATCGGGCAGATGGCGCGCACCAGGCTCTTGGAATGAGCGCGGACGGACGCTTGGGAGCGCAACTGTTTCTCTGGTGACTTTCCACTTGCCTGTCATCAGCTTGTGCTGCAGGATGCGCTCCTTGATGATGTCATAGGTGACCATCTCGCAGCAATTGACAATGGCGTTGCGGGCGATGTTTGGCAGACAACCTGCGCACGATGAAAAGGATGTCTGACATTGACGGCTGATTCTTTGTCCGCAAGCCCGCGCGGGTGCGCCCCGAACCACCTTTACCTTTCCACAGACCTCGGAGCCCCTCCTCCCTGGCTATGGTCCTGTAGGCGTCCAAGGTGCCGCCGTACCTGCTGGCCGAGCCGCCCTGGGGCAGGCGTACCTGCGCCTGGAAGCGGACTTTGACCACGTCGGTGGGCTGGGCCGCCAGCACCGCCATGGCGCCCGTGGTGCAGCCCGCCAGCAACCGGGCCGCGATGCTGGCGTCTGTGAAAGCGGCGGTCGGGAATGAGAGCAACTCAAAGGGACAAAGGTTGCCCATTCATTCTGTGTACTTTCCCATTCCATCTGCTTGTCCTGATTTGGGTCACGGGTGAGCATTTGAATTTGAGTGAGTATCTTGTTGCTTTTCCTGTTTTAAAGTGCGCTTCAAAACAATGTCAGCAATGTGCGAGCGGTGCGGTGCATTCACTCCAGCAAAAACACTGCCCAAGTGTTTTTCAGTGCAGCCTTTTTTCTTTGAGTCCCTTACTCTCTGAGCCTCCGCTGTAGAAGTGCTTCATGGTGTCATAGAGGCCCACTCGCACCGAGGCGAAGCTCATCTGTCTGTGCAGGCCGGCCACCAGTCCGCTGTAGAGGCCCCGGGGCCCCTCGCTCCTCACGATGGTGAAGATGGTGCCCATCACGCCTCTGTACGTGGCCTTCTGGCCTCTCACCAAGGGCTCCGACTCGCCTTGAATCTAAAGACAAATCTGATAACTGGATCTGCCGCACGCACATCCATCGGCCCAGTTAACGCACGGGCACTTAGGTGGAGCCGTCAAATTTCAAAGCCCAAAAACCAAAGCCCTCACTATGTCAAGTACGAGGCTCCCATTTATTTGCTTGCAAAATCACTTGACTCAGGTGACGGCCGAGCGGTTTCGGTTCTCACTCGATGCTGTCAATGCCAGTGTGTCAATTAGCTGCCGTCGGCGTTTTTCTTTCATTTGCTCTTGCTCGATTGACGCTGCTGTCTACTGACAGTTGCCTTACGTGGAAAAATACAGCTTAGATCAATCGAATCCAATGAAGACAAACCTGGGACCAAATGTGCAGGTTTTGTCAAGAGGATGCAAACGTGCATTGCACAAGCCTCGGAAAAAAACGTGCAAACAAACCCAAAGCGTTTAGGGCTCACCTGCAGTCTGACTTTGGCCGTGTCCAGCGGGAAGGTGACCAGGTCGGCCACGCAGCCGGCCAACCCGGCCGAAACGATCTTGATGGCCGCCGAGTCGGCCGAACCTCCCGCGGCGACCATGTTGGAAAAAGAAATGGTCCGGCTGAGGACCGATGTGTCGTTAAGCGCAAAAACAGGCGCGCCACGGCCAAACTAGTCGCAGACTAGCGTCTGGGGGGAGGTCCTTGGAGAGCCGGCCGGCCGGGTGCAGGTCTGGCGCCTTGAGCTGCACCCTGTCGTGTGGTTGCCAAAAGACAAAAGCGTCAGTCAATGGCGTGCGTGCGTGCGCGTGCATGCTTGTGCGGCAGACACGCCTGCATGCATGTACTGTGCAACTATTTGCCTTCGTTCCGCCTTGCCTTCCGAGCGACACGAGTCTCTTGTAGTGACGACAACCAATTTCTTAAATTCATATTTATTTCCAAAAATACAAAGTATGACACTTACTTTATAGCAGCCCGCCCAAACTGCCATTTCTATACATAAAAACACACGCACACAATCTTGCTAGTCGTCGTCGTCGTCCAAGCGAGCGGCGCATATTCGGGCAAACCTTTCCGTCTGCCTCTTCCTGGAAGTGGGCGACATGTCGGGACAGTGCCGAGGACCCCTGCGAGGAATTTGAGGCGGACCGCGCTCCTGTCGACGAGAAGCAGGGCGCAAGAAAAAGCAACTTCAGCAACAATAACAAACCAAGATGATACGGTGTGTCAATTAAAACCATATTCCAATTGAAATGAAGGTGGGAAAACAAAAGCACCTGAGCGTTGAATTAAGATGCACTGCGGCACCCCGCTCAGAGGAAAAGAAGGAAAGACAGACAGAGAGAGAGACAGAGAGAGAGAAAGCAAGTGAGAGAGAGAAAGCAAGAGAGAGAGAGAAAGCAAGAGAGAGAGAGAGAGAGAGAGAGAGAAAGGAAGAGAACACATTCTTCACGCGCCGGCGTGATGGCTTTCTGGCAGACACGACTTTCACAACCGCTTTGACAACGCTGCCGACTCAAAACGCACGTGCTGATTCAGATTTTATTAGACAGCTTGTATTAGGGAACGCAGCCACAAAGGCTGACAGACGGATGCATGCTTCTCACCTAATGATTATTGATTCGCGGTGTGTGTGTGAGAGAGACAAAGATGCGTGATCTCCATCCCGCCTGCTGTTCAAGATCAAAGTGGCGCAAATCTACGGCCTTGCCTCGGCTTTCACGTATGTGTCAAAAGCTTTTGGTGCCTGGCCCAAGAATGAACACTCAATAGTACTCACTGTGTCGCCGGATGGATTGGAGAAGGAGGGCGCCAAGCGTACCACTCTCAGCGAGGCCTCCAGCTGCTGAGAGGGCAGGAAAAAGTTGGGAAGCGAGCTTTGGGCGCCAAGAGTCAAAGAAGAAACACCTGATGGCATCCCGCTTGGCCCGAGAGCTTGTTTGCTGGAGGTAGAAATCTAGCAAGGAAGGATACACTTGTTTGGGCGGTGCGGAACCCCCGGCGCCGGCGCCCACCGCGTCGTCCTCGCTCGGAGAGATCGAGGCGTCCTCCGATGACTCGTCCATGCTGTCGGGGGGGCGGTCATGAGCGACGGCTTCTTGTCCCCCGCTGGATTCGGTCCGACTCTGGTCCGGGTGTGACGGGACGCTATTCTGCATAACGCTCTTATGGGTGGAAATGGGCAGCTCGTTCAAAGGCCTGGGCTCCACCACCACTTCCTCGTAATCCTCCTCCTCGTCGCTGCTGCACCGTGATGGACATTCCCCATCGCCGTCGGTGGTTTCCGCTTCCTCGCTCTCTCTTTCCTCAGACTGAGAGGCCGGAAACGACGGCCGGCGGGAGGAAGCGGCGCGTGGGCTGGAGGTGGCGTCTGCGTGCTTCTCTTTGGCTGACCTACTACGGGGGACGGAGCCAATGGCTTCTTGGCTTTGACCTTCAACTGAAAAGCACACACGTGATTTGAGTTTGGAAAGAAATTCAACGACGCACATCTTCAAAGATCCGCCGGCTCACCGTCGCGTCGGGACGTGACGAGAAGCCCCGGCGCGCCACCCTCGTCGGACTCCCGCTCGTCTGGCTCGGAGGGCGTCAGGAAGGCGGGCGGCGCAATCTTGCTGCTGAAATATCTCTGGATGTTGTCTTGCTCGCTCATAATCTTCCTGCGTGTTGAGATGCTTGGTTTAACTTGACCGCTTCGGGAGGGGAAAAAAACGGGTGAGGAGCCGGGTCACGTGATATATCCTTTGTGCGACGGCAATGTGGGGTGGGGGGGACTTTAAAAATGAGCGGCAGCGGGACCTGCTTGGGCGAAGGCTGACATGCGCAGAAGGGATAGCAGGGAGGGCGCAATATTTTGATTCCCCTCCATGGAGGGTGAGCGTTGGTTTGCCGGGCTACCTGATTGTGGAGAAGAGCAGAGAGCTGGAGCAAGTGAGCTCATCGCCGCTGCCCGAGTGAAGGCCGGACTGCTCTTGAAGGCTCTCATGATGAAGACGCACCTTTTGCATGTGCTCGTGGTGGCGCTCGCTCTCACTGGGCGGCGAGCTGGTGGAGGGATGGCAACAAGTGCAGATTTTGACTCGAGTGCGCGCCATCCTCGATGAAATCGTAAAGCGCTGCGACGTAAACGATCAAAAGGCGGCTGCGACGCCTACCTTTGGGCAAAGACGGCGTCCACGCGCTCGGGTGAGGAGATGTGCTGCTCGGGGTATCGACTGATGTGGGAAGGGAAGCTGCTGTAGGTGGCGCTGGTCCGGTAAGTGCGAGGCACCAACTGCGATGAAGGCTGTGAGCGCAACACACGGGACTCAAACAGCGGAACTTCTGTTCATCCAGGCCTTTGTTTCCAAATGCCCGACTGAAACGAGTGCGCCTTCTCTTGACCAATATACAGATCGCTACACTTGCAGCGCGGTGTTCCTCCAAAGACGGGACAATTGTCTCACGTACCTCGGCGTCCGCCGCGACTGCTTTCCTCTGCCCTCGGAGGTCCTGCACCCATTCCAGCGGCTGGACGCTCACTTTGAGCTGGCCGCGGCAATGGCCGCCGAAGTCGGTGACGTTGTACCAGCCGCACAGCGAGCGCAGGCCGCACAGCAACGGGGTCAGGTCGACAGAGGCGAAACCGATGGCCCGCTCCGCTTCGGCGACGCCTTTGTGCCACACTTTGAACACCAAGCTCTGTTGAGGGTCGAGGAGGAGCCGCTTGGACAGCCTGATGAATTCAAAGCAAAGGCATGGTCAAGCGGCCCGTTGCGGAGATTTGCGCCATCCTTTCTGGGGAAACGGCACCCACCGGCAGTCGCGTTGGTGGTCCCACACGGGCCGGTCGGTTTGGGCCGCCACGGCCGTGGATACGGGTTCCGCAGAGTCGGCGACGACGTACGAGACGTAGCAGCGTGGCGTCCCTTCGCCGCTCTCGCCTAGCAGAAAAGCAGGGAGAGGCAAGTTCTTACTCACGTGCCAAGCACCATTTGACATGCTCACCATTTAGACTGAGGTTCTTGGCCCCGTGCACAGCAAGCGTGACCGGGAACGATAAGTCGTCACTCATCACTTGGGCCGCGTGCGACGAGGCGTCATCTTGGGTGGTTTGGCTTAGGGTCGGTTGAGGCAGCGGCGGCAGTGCCATTGGCGACGGCGGCAGTGCCGTTGGCGACCGCGGCACCGTTGGCGGCACCGTTGGCGGCACCGTTGGCGGCACCGTTGGCGGCACCGTTGGCGGCACCGTTGGCGGCACCGTTGGCGACACCGTTGGCGCCAGCGACACCGTCGGCGCTGCCGGCTCCTCGACTAAGGTTTCTTCCTGGCTGTCGGAGTCCGCCGGGGGGTCTTCCGCCGTCGGAAAGTGACCGTCGGCGGTCAGGCTGATGTGCACCCGCAGCGCGGCGCCCTGCAGGTCTGCCGCCGAGCGCCTGAACAGCGGATACACGCCTACCGAGCAGAAACGAATATCAGACAATTGTTCTTGTGATCATTCTTGCACACTGCACTTTGTAAAGATGCTTGTGACAGTGCTGCATCATTCAAATCGCTGCCTATTTCATACCACTGAGAGTCAACTTGTGCCCGTGAGCCTTGGCGAGCGAGGACAGATCGACAAAGGCGGAGCCCAGCAGGCGGTCCGTGTCCCGGGGCCTCTGGCCTTTGTCCTTCTGGAAAGCCACCCACACCTGGACCTCCAGCCTCTCCTCTCGAAGGTACCACAGGAGCGGCTGCGAGCTCATCAGCTCCAGCGTGCGACTCCCCTGGAAGGTCACGGTGGCCCGGTCGCCCTCGGTCGCCTCGCCGGCGCACGGGTGCTTCATGTGCGAGCAGAAGGCCTCGTGCTCGTAGAACTTGTAACGGAGGTAACAGTAGGTGGAGCGCTGCAGGGAATCGTGGCCCGGCAGGAGCAGGCAGCGGAGCGGTAACCAGGCTCTGGGTACGGACAAGGTCAGGGATAACTTCCTGGCGCTCAGCTCCCAGGCGCCCAGCTCCTCACAGTCCACCTGAGCCCGGGTCGGATCCCAGCCCAAATCCCGAGCCACGCGAATGAGCCGCTCCCGCTCCGAGTGGTGGGCGAAGCCGATGGAGATCTCCAAGCCGCCGACCGACGCGTGCTGACTTTGAGGAGATTCCCGGGCAGCGGAGATGCCGAACCAGCCGGAAATACCTGGGCGTGGAAGCAACCGCCGTGAAATGAGTCTCCGATTTTTGTAGGAATGCTGTAGATGTAAGTCCAAATCATTTTTGCCATTAAGGATTGATTCGCAACTGGAAGGTCGGGACCCAAAAGCGGCTCTCTGACCCGTTCTGGATGGGTCACAGAAAGCACGCCGGCACGCCAAGACGTGATTTGTGATCAATGTTATTTCCACCCTTCACTCAGTCAATTAATCAATGGAACTCAATTGCGGCGTCTTTCCCATCGAGCACAGAGCAGCACACCTGTCGTTTTCCGCAGGAGGTCCACCAGCTGGATTTTCACTGTGCCCAACATCACATCTGGAGGCCTGCAAGTCGCACCTGCGCACAAAAAGAGGCTAAGGCAACGTTCACCCTGCAGCTCCTTCGGCGGCCATCATTGACAGTGTTCATACTTGTCAAGCAGGACCAGGGCTG